>NW_024342468.1:1904156-1997572 GCF_902729225.1 Pteropus medius | reverse complement strand
GGGGGGAGGGGCGGGGGGACGGCAGAGGGGACAGCACAGGAGCAGTAGAAATGCCCTTTATGCCCTTTTACATTTCACACGGGACTGGGGCCCGTTGTCTGGCAACCGTGAGCGGCCCCCGCTGGCAGGTGCGCCATTGTGACAGCCTTTCCGAAGCCCGTGTCATCAAAGGGGCTGCTGACATCAGCGTCTGCAGAGGCTCGGCCCCCCGGGAGAGCTGGGGTGGGGGTCTGGCCAGCGCTTTCACAGAGACCCATAGGACGTGCCGTCCAGTCCTTGCAGAATAGCTTTGGGCACCTCACGTCACAGTAACCGAGGTATAGGGGCAGATCCTCCCCCGCCCACTCTGGCGCTTCCTCAGCGGCCAGGCAGAGGCCGGCGGGGGAGGGGTGTAAGGGCCGCCCAGGAGAGAGGAGCCCTGGGCGTCCTGTGTGTGGGCACCTCTCAAGCCAGACCTGCCACGTTTCCCGCAGAGCGCGTGTGGCACGCGGTGGCCGCGTGGGTGGGCTGGTCGGTCCCATGGGTGCTCGGGTGAGCGTGAGGAGGTCCAGTATGCTCCAGCACGCGACTGCTGGCCTGGTCCCTGCAGACCTGTGAGCGGGAGCTGGCGGAAGACCCCCCGCAGTGGGCCAGGGTGTGGGCCTGAGCCGGATCCCCATCACAGCGTCACCTCTCTGATTGAGGCTTCGGCCCCTGTGGGCAGGAGTCTGCACCCGAGAGCTTGTATGTGTTTAGTGACCACAGTTGTGGATCGGATGGTCCCCGTTCCTGTCTCTGAGGAGGACAGGCTGAGAGCCCACGCGGGGGCAGTCGGCAGCTGTCACCCAGGGAGACGCCCCCGACCCACCCTCCCCAACCGCACGTTGAGACCCTCTTGCCTTTTGTGCAGTAAGGTGATGCCAATAGGGACGGCAGTGCCACCGGCTGTGCCCACAGTCCCCAGAGGAGTGGCTGGCACCTCAAGGAGATGCCCACCACGGAGGTGACGCCACCCCTAAGGCCGCCGTTCCGGGAGCAGACGCTCAGGCAGGCGCCCCGTCTGTGAGTCAGGGGCGTCTGTGAGTCACGGGCTCTGTGAGTCAGGGGCTCTGTGAGTCAGGGGCTCTGTGAGTCAGGGGCTCTGTGAGTCAGGGGCGTGGCTTCTTAGTCTGAGGGACTTCTGTCCCCTCCCCCGGCAGAGAATGCGTTCTAAGCGAAAGCTGCTGCTGCTGACCTCGCTGGTCTCGTGGCTCTGGCTGGTCCAGCGTTACCTCAGGTAAGTGCAAACCGTGGACGACCTGTCATGGTTGGCAGGCATGAGCGGAACCGCTGAGTTTTGTCCAAGGGTATTGATTTTAGGGACACTCTCAAAAGGGACCGGATGTCATTTCTCGGGGGGGGCAAAGCACACGGACGTCGTTGCTCTCATTTCTGGATGTCCAGCGATTATTTTCAGGGTGCCGTCACGGGCCACGGGGGGCGCAGCGCCAAGTGCCCTGAGGGTCCTGGGCAGGACCCCAGGGGAGAAAGTGGCAGGAAGCGGGCGGCGGTGGCCTTGAGTGGCCGCAGTGTGTCCGTCACAGTGCTTCATCAATTTGACGGGGTCACACAAGGGTTGATAACGGGGTGCGGGGTGGGGGACGGGGCCCAGGGATGCCACGTGCTGTCTTCACGGCTTTATGTTTTTCCATAAAATTTCTCTAAAAGTAAAGTCTATTAAAAAACGGAGGGGAAATAAGGGAACAGGTTAATGATGCAAAATCAGGCAGAGATCGGCCCCACTGCGCGGTCCCCGGACCACGGGTCACGTCTCTTCCCGTGGCGTTCAGGGCCGCGCCGGTCATGACGAAATTCGGATCACCTCTTTGATGACGGTGGTGAGACGCTCCCCTCGTGAAGGCTGTGGACCCCACACTGGTCCACAGCGGGGACCCCGCAACTGCAGCCTCCCTCCCGGCACGTCCTAGGGGCTCGGTAATTATCTGGTTTAAAGGAGAGAAACAAACGGATCTGAATTGTGGGATTTTTGTGATTCGAATCGCCGATTTGAATCGAGTCTCCTTCAAAGTGAAAACTTTAATGATTTTTTTCGCTGATCTAAAGAACGTCGTTTAGTGATTTACCGACAGGGTCGACAGATTTAGCAAACAAAGCACCAGGACTCCGAGTTACCACTGAATTTCTGATAAACAACGAATCCTCTCTCGGGAGGATGCCGGGCACCGCTGGGGACGCACGTGCACTAAAACGTTCCTCATTGCCTGCGTTAAAGCCACGTCGACCGGGCTTTGTCCTGTCTGCAGACCTCTCTGCAGAGCAGGGCGCCTGCCAGCCGGGCCCTGCCATGGAAACATCCCACAAGCTGGGAAGCACAGCTGCAGGATCCAAGCGGTTCCCATGGTGACGGAACCAGGAGGGACAGAAAACGGAGTCCCCAGAAGCTCCCAGTGAGGGCTCCCGGCCTGTCAGGGCAGAAACAGTCTGGACAGACGCACGCGTACGCGTAGGTGGCATGCGTGTGGCCTGTGTGCCCTGTGAGGCAGGACACGAGGTGGCAGCATTGCACAAACTTTACTGAACAGCAGCCCTTCTGAGCCCAGGCCGATGACACCCAAGGGGACTGGGGAGGGGGCTGCACGGCTGGCCGAGGTCACCAGCAGCTAGGAGGGCGTCTGTGGGCCAGAGTCCTGCAGGGCAGCAGAGGTCCGGGTTTGCCTCTGTGTGGCAAGCAGACGTGGGGTGCAGTGTGTGAAACAGGCTGACCTCACGGTTGTCATACGGGCACTGGGAGCAGTGGGACACGTGACAATGAGGTTTGGGCTAAGGGTCCCGCCTGCGTGGAGGTGTGGACAGCGGGAGCCCTGGGCGGCGCTGGCCTGGTGGAACAGTCCCCTCTGGTGTCACTGCCTGGGTCCCCGCCTGTCCAGGACCCGGCTGGCTCTGCGTAGAGTAAGTCTCTCTCTTGAGGCTGTGACCTCTTTGGTCAGGACCCCGCCTTCGCCAGCCATGGTCATCCCCTAGGACCCCAGGAGCTCATAACACCAACTTCTAAAAGAAGGCGACTTGTTAGTAAGTTTTCCATTGGTCAGTTTGTGTTTTTAGTGACATTGGGCTGGGGCAACCTGGATTGTGACAGCCCTGTCCTGGGGAATGATAATGACACCCCTGCGGCTGAGGACACCTCCTGTTAATGTGAGAATGGGGTGCTTCCCCGGAGTTATTTCCCATGTTTACAAAATGTCCCAGGGTTCTGGAAGGCAGTTCGTTGCCTAACTAACTTGGCGATTGAATAACTCACGTAAGAGCACAGTAAGACCCTGGATGAATCGCGTATTTAAGTGGAAGTTATTATTATAGACACGGGACTCTGCCCCAACCCCTTCGCATCTGGTGCCCACGACACAGCCACGTGGGTGACGAGTGGGCGAGTGATTTAAATCTGCATTTTGTCCCCGCACGCATTCTCAAACCCGCTTTAGTTTGGGGGTTAATCTTTCTTTCTAGAAGCACGGTCTTTCTTGCCTTCCTGCCTCTGGCCATCACCCCTCACCCTGCATCATTTCCTGACCACCTGTCCCGTTCCAGGCCAGGCGAGCCGTCTCCTCCCCAGGCGGCTTTCCCTGACCCCACTTTTGGGTCAAATGTGCCGCTTATGCTACCAGAAGCCATCCCTCCGTCGGCAGTGATCGCTGGGACCACATCGGGCTCTGCGGCCAGCTCCCCCGGGGCAGGGGCTGGGGCTACATGTTCACAGCTGCAGAACTGGTACCTGTCCTGCTGCTGAATGAGTGGATTACGTGATAACTCGGTTTCTCCTTTACATCCAGGAATCATCAAGCACAAGAACTTGGACTTTCAGACTGGTTTGATCCCAGGTAAGAACAAAATGCCTGTTCGCACACGCACGAGAGAACTCGATTTGGGGGAATAGGGTCCTTCCCACACCTGCCCCCCGTCACCAGATTGTAGTTACCTCGGGAGGTTTCCGGCAGCTGGAATTTTAATTTCCCAGCCCGTTAATATGGACACACACTACTTGGTCGAACCTTCCTGTTCATTCAGTGAAGGACGGAATCTCCTCGGAGCCAGCTCGAAACCGCCAGGGATGACTCCTCTGGACTTTGGCGCCAGCACCCGGGGTGGGGGGTGCTTTTTGTGATGGTCACGGAGTTTCCTGCTTTATGGTCACATATGTAATTTATTCAACCCGTTCTCTATCGGTTTTTGATTGTCGAGACCGGAGCTATCGCGAGGGATGTTTCAGTGGCTAACGATGCACATGTGTATTTTGACACTGTCATGTGAGTGTGTCCGTCAGATGAATTTCCAAAACAGAGTTTTTAGGTCAAAGAAGGCAGACGTTTAAGATTTTGGTGTAGGTTTGGTGTAATTTTCCCTTTGATAATCATTCCATTTTATTGTCTTCCCTATGGCGGATGTACTAAAGTATCATAAGGTCTTTTATTCTTGACGAAGCTACCAGTTAAAACAGCCCAGTTCAATGTGCGTTTAGGGGATTTCATCTGAGCGTATCTTAACGTGTTCATAATTCACTTGTATTTAATCTTCCGTAAACTCTGTTTTCACGCCAGACAAAGATTTTAAATCAGCTATTTTAAGGTTGTTGGAAGAAAGAAAGGAAGTCCTATGAGAACGATGTCTTGCCAAAGAGAGGAGATCAATATGATATAGACATTATAAAAAGAACCAGGTAGAAATTGTGGAGTTGAAGAGTGTAGTAACTGAAATAAAAAATAAATTGTTAGATGAGATGGCGGTAGATTTTGAGCGGGAAAAAGGAAGAATCAATAGCCCAAGCAGCTCAACGAATCCCAGACAGGACCATCGCAAGCGGCCTCACTTCTAGACGGATCATAAATGATCCAAACCCATAGAACAAAAGGAAAGGATCTCGAATGCAGCGGAGGGAACTGACTCCACAAGGCTGTGTTATGAGACACCGTGGAAGCCAGAAGGCCGAGGGACGAAATATTCATCATGCTGAGAAAGGAAACCTGTCGACTAAGAGTTTTTTATCCAGAAAAACTGTCATTAAAAAAAAAAAAAGAAATTCAGACATTCCCAGGAAAAGAAAAACGGAGAAAATTTATCGCTAACACAACGGCTGTACGAGAAATGCCTGAGGGAGTTCGTTAGGCCGAAATGACAGAACACTGGGCAGGAACCTGAGTCCACGGGAAGAAATCCAGGACCTCAGTAAGGGTGACTACCGGGGCGAATGTCTAAGATTAAATATATATGTTTTCGGAATTTTCTTCTGTCTGATCGAAAAGACAGCTGCATGGAGCAATAATTGCCATCTGTGTCGATGTCCACACGGTATATAAAGATGTCGTTAGTCTGACAGTAAATACACAGAGGGCAGGACAGGAAACGAAGCCATGTAGGACCGCAGGCTTTGTCCACGGCGGAAACTAAGGTGGCATTAGCTGGACTGGGTCGTTATAAAGTAAGATGCTAAATTCTAATCCCCAAGATATTGGGGACTAAAATAAAGCGAGCGGGGGCGGGGGGCGGGGTAAGAGAGTAAATAAATGAAATAGAAAACGGAAAAACGGAGGAAAATCAATGAAACCACAATCGGTTGTTTAAAAATAGCAACCAAGTTGACAAGCCTCTCACTAGACCGTCCAAGGGAAAGGAGAGAAGACTCGAATTGCTAGCATCAGGCGTGAACGAGGGGACATCGCGACCGACCTTCAGGAATAATAACGATCACGGGGGAACACTACGAGCAGTCGTGTGCCGGCGCGTTGGATAACCTGGGCCAAACAGAGAAATTCCCCAAAGACAGAAATTCCTAGAACTTCCTAGGAAGACTCCAACAGAAAGGGGAAATTCGAAGAGATCTATGACAAGTAGAGACTGAATGAGTAATACAGATTTTTCCGTGAAAAGCTCAGGACCAGATGACTTCATTGGTAAATTCTGCCAAATGCTTAAAGAAGAATCGATACTAATCCTTCACAAACACTTCCCCAGATTAGATGAGCACAGCATTACCCTGATACCAAAACCAAACAGAGACACCGCAGGAAAGCTATAGACCGATATTCTGGATGAACGTAGGTGCAAAGTTTTTTGACAAAATACTAGAAAACCAAACCCGGGGACACGTAAAAAGGGTCATACACCACGAAATAGCGGGGTTTATTTCAGGAATGCAAGGTTGACCCAACGCATGAAAATCATTCAGTGGAACCACCACGTCAAACCCACACGACCATCTTGATAGACACAGGGCAATCCTTTGACAAAATCCAACGTCCCTCACAATGTGTATGCTCAACAGACTAGGAATGGAAGGGCGCTCCTGAACCCGATAAACCGAAGACACAGCAACGAAACCACACACGAGCGGGTAAAATGGACCCGGTTTTAAAATTACAACCTCGTGTGCATCAAAAGACACCCCCGAGAAAGTGAGAGGACCATCCGGAGAATGAGAAAAATGTTTGCAGGTCACTAGACGCGTTAAGGGTCTAGTACCCGGAATATGTAAAGAGCTCTTACAATTAAACAACAAAAAGACAAACGGCACTCAAAAATGGGCAAGAGATGGCCAGCAAACACTTCATCAGTTACGCAACTCTAAATCCCAGCGAGATACCGAGTCACACCTGTGACGTGCGAGGATCGTAGGATGACTAGAAGGAAACGTCAGGCCACAGAAAAAGTTGGCGAGAAGGTGGAGAAATTTAAACTCTTATAAACTGCTGGCGGGAATGTAAAATACAGAAAACAGTTTGGCAGTTTCCTGGAAAAGTTAACCACGGAATTATAATATGACCCAGAAACGGCACCTCTAGGTGCATACGGCCGAGAGAATTAAAAACAAACGTTCTAAGAAAAACTCGGATACCGTGATGTTGTAATAGCCAATAAAGGTAAACAGCTGGAACGTCCATCAACTGATGCATGGATTAAAAAAATGCATGAAATGGAATATTATTTAGCCGTACAAGGAAGGAAGCCTGAGTCGCGCCACAGCATAGGTAACCCCCAACACGTGTTAGGAGGAGAAGCCCGACAGAGAACGTCGGGGTGCTGCGGTCCTGTTTATAGGACATTTCCAGGACAGACAAATCTACGGGGACCAGAAATTCAATCAGCGGTCGTCAGGGGCTGCAGGGAGCACGGAGCGGGGAGTGACCGCTGACGGGTACAGGGCTGTTTCAAAGTATTTCATTTTCTTGGGGGCAACTTATTTTTTACTTATTTCTGTTAGAGGAAAGAGAATTTATCAGCCGGTGGAGCATGTGGGGCTTGACGTCACCGGAGCATGAGCTGTTTCTTGGGAGCGACTTAAATAGTGTCCGGTTTCCGCATGTGCATTGTTAGCACGTAGAAATGGGATTCACCTTTGTGCGCGTGCTGGTCCCGTGTCCTGTACAAGGACGCTCTTTATTTCCTTTTCCTGCTTCATTGCGGTGGCCGGAACTTCGTCCCCTGTTGAACAGGGGTGGAGAGAGTGGGCGTCCATGCCTTGTGCCGCCTCAGGGAGAAGACTTCCGTCTTCGGCGCTGTAGGCGTTTCAGAGATGCTTCTTATCACGGGAGGGTGATTCTCCTCTACTCCCATTTTTCTGAGAGTTTTTCTCTTTTTTTTTTTATCACGAACGGGTGTTGGACTTTGTATAATGCTTTCCCCCCTCCCACCCGTGGCAAATGACACGGGCATCTGATTGTTCTTCGGTCTCTTGATATGGAAGTTTGCATCGAATTATTTCCCCAGGTTGAGCCGGCCTGGCATGTCCTAAACCCTGCTCTTTGTTACTGAAAGCAGATTGAGTGTCCGTGTGTCTCTGGAGTGATCCGTTCGTTTCTGCTGGATTGCACAGGTGGACTGAAAGCCCGAGGGGAAAGTGGAAAAAGAAACCATTCTCTAGGTCTCCCAGGGAAAGGGCGGGGAGAGGGGGGAGCAGGAGGAGGGGAGCACACAGGACACCAGGGAGGCGGTGGCGCTCCAGGGACAGCGCTGGCCTCAGGTGACGATCGGAGAATTTTCTGACTCTGGGCTTTAAGCTGCAGCCAGAGCTCAAAGCGGATGGAGCCCGACTCGGAAGCCTGTCCTGAGAGCGCGTGACGCCCTCGGGGCGGGCAGGCGCCCGTGCTCTGCAGCGGGACCTGGGCCTGGCAGCCCGCGCCGCTGTCACCTTGGGGGGGGGGCGGCCCTGCCTCGCTGGTGTCCTGTGTGCTCGGCAGGAAACGCCCCGACGTCGTGACGACCACGGGCTGGCTCGCCCCCATCATATGGGAAGGCACGTTCAACAGGCGGGCCCTGCGGGACCACTACGCCAGGCGGAACCTCACCGTGGGCCTGGCCGTCTTTGCCGCCGGCAGGTAGGGCGCACGAGCCTTTGCCCTGTTTTGGGGGAGGAGGGAAATACTGGGCGAGCACCCACGGCCCTTCTGCCTCCCCGAGCCGCCCCCAACCACGGCTGCCGGCTGTCCCGTACCAAGTGTGCCCGGGCCTCGTCCCCATCCTCAGCCGGGGGCTCACTGTCATTTCACGAACGCCCTGTGTCCCGACCGTGAAGGCTGCTGCTCCCCCCACCCCCCACTGGGCACCGGCGACGCACGCGTGGGACGCGCGTTCTCCCGAAGTTTCGGGAAACTCAATTCCCGCGTGCGTGCGCTCGGCAGGGCCGCGGCCGGGCACCTGGAGCCGTTCCTGCGGTCGGCGAAGAAGCACTTCATGACGGGGTACCGGGCCGTCTTCTACATCATGGTGGACGACCCCCACAGGCTGCCGGACCTGGAGCCGGGCCCTCTGCAGACCTTCAAGGCGCTGCCCCTGGCGCAAGACCGCGGGTGGCACGACCTTGACCTTGTGCGCATGAGGCAGCTGGGGGAGCTCGTCGCCGACCATGTCCAGGGCGAGGTGGACTTCCTCTTCAGTGCGGCCGCCGACCAGGTCTTCCAGGGGGACTTCGGGGTGGAGACCCTGGGCTCGTCTGTGGCCCAGCTCCACGCCTGGTGGTGGTTCAGAGCCGCTCGCGACTTCCCTTACGAGAGGAGGCCGCGCTCGGCCGCCTGCATCCCGTCTGGGCACGGGGACTTCTTCTACGATGGCGCGCTGGTCGGGGGCACGCCCCTGCGGGTCCTGCACCTCGTGGAAGAGTGTCTGAAAGGGGTGCTCCAGGACATGAAACACGGGCTGAACAGCACCTACGAGAGCCACCTGAACAAGTATTTCTTCCTGCACAAGCCCACCACGCTGCTGTCCCCGGAGTATGGCTGGGACGCTGTGCTGCATCCGCCCGCACAGGTCCGCTACGTCAAGGTGCTGCGGCACCCCAAGGCGGCCTGGTGACCGCCAGGACGGCGGGGTCCCCCGACAGCGGGCCGGCCAC
Organism: Pteropus medius; assembly: GCF_902729225.1. Classification (NCBI taxonomy): domain Eukaryota; kingdom Metazoa; phylum Chordata; class Mammalia; order Chiroptera; family Pteropodidae; genus Pteropus; species Pteropus medius. The sequence goes on along the minus strand of NW_024342468.1, from coordinate 1,988,217 downwards.
GCGGCCGTGGGCAGCACGGGACGCCGCGGACCTTCCGCTCCTCGGACGTGGAAACTCGCGCCTGTCCGAAAGAGACCTTTCTCCTGGGGACGCTGACCATCCCGTTGGCCGGGGCCGGACAGAACAAAAGGATGATTATTTACCGTTTAACGCACAGCAGCAGCGTTAATGTCTACGTATTGTAGCCTGGGGACAATTTTAGAGGCATAAAATAAAATTTTTAATGGAGAAAGATTCTAGTTCAAACACATACACACACACACACACACAGGGCAAAGGAGTCTACGTAAAGGAAAAAAATAGCATGTCAGCTCCCTCCCGAAATACGCAGTGTTTCCCGGTTTGGGGGGGTTTGCAGTGGGACCCATCCTCTCTGTGCAGCGTGAGAGTTTCCACCAAGAGCGTGTCTCTGTGTAACGGGGACAGAGAGAGCTCGAGTTCATTTTTTTTTAAAGCTATAGGCGTTTAATTCATTTATGTTTTAAAGAGAGGCCGGGACGGAGCTCTGTGGCGGAGGCACACAGGGGCCTCGAGGGGCGGAAAACAGTTACATGCAGAAATGTCCCCAAGCGGCCACCCGTGGCGTGGCATTTCCTCTGCAAGGTCCAAAGTGCTCAAAGTGATGGGCGAGGTGTGGGCAGTGAGGCCTTACAGTGCCCTTGGGCCTGGAGAGTCCGGAGTCACAGCATGGTGCCCTCCTTAACCCTCGTCTGTGGCGTGGAACAGGTCGGTAAGTGTACGGCCTGAGCGCGTCCCCCTAAATTTATCCGTACAAGCTCTTGGCCCCAGGACCTCCTCATGCGGCTGCATTTGGAGGTGGGTCTTTACGGGGCCGATTAAGGTCACATGAGGTCACCGGGGTGGGCCCTCACCCTATAGGACTGGTGCCCTTCTAAGAGAGGAGGTGAGGGCACCGAGCACCTTTGACGTTCCCTTCGACGCTTCTCAAATAAGCGATGTTTTTTCAGACGGGCCGTTTTATGAGATGTTGCTGTTACACTGACTCGTGTCCACTTCCTGACTTTACGTCCGGTGTCGCTGATCTTTCTCTCCGTCCCTGAGCCGACGCCTCACGGTCTTAGTCTTTGTGGTTTGATGTCGCTCGTGTGGAATGGTGCGTCAGGTAGCCTGCCTCTTCCCTGCAGCATCTCGAAGCTTTTATTCCTTCACGGGGACCTTCGATTCAGGCTTGCGGTGTGGGGGAAACACCCCCTTGGAATGCCGATCGAATGGACAGATCGACTTGAGGATCATGAAATATCTACGGTGTTGAGGTCTACGCAGAAACATCACGTGTCTACTTATTCAAGTCATTTTTCCCCTGCCCCAGAGTAAGGATGAAAAAACATTTCTGCAGTGAAGTCCGCAGGCTTCTCGCTGAGTGTGGCAGCACGTGCTTTGTGATCATAACATGGGCATCACGCTCTTGGGTTCGCTGGCTCACGGGAGCTGCTGTGCTTTGGGCGTCTGTTCATCGCTGGCTCTCGTGTGAGCCGCAGGTGAGGCCACACAGGTGGCCGACTGGTTCGCTGCCGTCGTGCTGACCTCGGGTTGGCGGTGGTGGGAGCCGCCTTGTTGAGGTGTGGCCTCCTGGGAGGCCTGGCCCTGCCAAGGGCGTTTCTGTGCAGGTGCTGGTCATACCTGTCTCCCAGGCTTTTCCAGACATACGTACTGAGGCCCCGACCCAGTTTCTGTGAGGCTGCCCAGCCGGTGGGGTCCCCTGGCTCGCCTGGGCAGAGGTGGGCGCCTTCTGTCCAGTCACCGCCCTCGTAGGGCCCGTGACTCTCAGGAGAGGGCGGTGGCCTGTCTCAGCTCACCTGTCAGGCAGGTACGTGGGCCTGTGTCTACCTGGCTCCTCTGGGGAGTGCGTGCTGGCTCTGTGGTCACTCAGCACCCCCCCGACCTGAGCAGGGACCCAGGCGGAGGCAGGTCAGAGGAGTCCCAGCCCGGCCCCTTGCAGGGTGGCTGTGTGAAGGACACCGCACGTGGCTCCGTCCGCTGGACTGCAACGCTGTGCTCGCTGCGGCCGGGAGCGTCAGGCCACCTGCCCCGCCCTCACCGTCCGACGTGCCCTGAAGCCCGCGGGCCAAGCGGAGCGAGGCTGTGGGCTCCTCAGTTGGTGGTTGGCAGGACCTGGTGACCCACAGTGACGGACCACAGGAGGGTGGGGCCCGGCACGGGCTGGTCGCAGAGGGCAGGGGAGGGCACTGGGCAGGGGGCAGTGGCAGGGAGGCGAGGGCAGCGTGGTGGCAGGGGTCCCAGCAGGGAGGCTCAGGGGGTGGCCCTGACGTGGGCTTCGGGCGGGGGACACTGGGCTGCGGGGGGAAGAGAAAGGCGGGGATTTGAAGGCCTTCGTCCGTTCACCTCGGAACCACACACTGTCCCTCCCTGGTGTCCCTTGCCGTCTGCTGTCCAGCACCCCCGATGGCAGGCCACGTCCTTCACGGCCCCTGTGCCCTCCGGACGACCCACAGACCCTCCCTGCCTCTCCCTCTGCTCCTGCCACAGGTCCACACGGTCCTGCCTCCAGGCAGCCTCTCCTGCCTGCGCCTCGTCGCCTCTCGGGCCCGGAGCGGAGCCGCGGCCCCCGGCCCCACCCCACCCTCACCGCACAGCTCTTGTCCCCACAAACTAGCGACAGAACTCGTGCCCCGTGCAGCCTGCACAGGGGCCGCAGGATGAGTCGGTCTTGTTTTGCATGTGTCCCCAGCTCCCGGAACGGCCTGCGTGTTTGCTGATTGACTGACCGATGCACGGGGAGCGGGTACCGTGAGAGGCAGCACCTCCCTCCTCCCGGGGTGTGGCCTTGGCTCTGTCTCTGAACCTCTCTGAGCCTCAGCGTCTACACCATAGAATAGAGACGAGTTTGTGGCCATGTTGCCATGTCCCAAGGGCTGCGTGAGCGCTGGCAGCCGAGGTATCCCGCACAGGCCTGGCCGTAGCGGGCGTCCAGTAGAGGCTGGCCACGTGTTTAAGCGCGCTGGCCCTGTGTGGTTATTGCGAGTGGGGGTGCCAGGCCCAGAGGAGAGGCTCGGGCCCCGCCTGGCTGGCCGGGGCGTAGGGCAGAGGGCGGGAGGTCAGCGCTTACCGTCCAGGTTAAAGACGGGGACTTCCTGCAGCCGGAACCCCCTGATGCGCCTCAGAAACTCCCTCCGCCACTTGGAGTCCTCAGGCCCGCTTCTGGCTGGGAGCAGAGGAGCTGGTGACCCCAGAGTCCTGTCTCGATTCCGCCCTCTCCCCCTGGGTCCCCGCTGGGCCTCGAGCCTGCTGCTCTCCAGCTGGTCAGTGGCCTGGCCGCAGCCCTTGTCCCCCAGCCTGCCTCGTGACCTCGAGGAGAGGCGCAGGCTCAGCACTCCTGGAGGGGGCGAGCCAGGCCCCGTCCCCTTGGGGAGGACCCGCCGGGGTCCTCACTGCACACTCGGGGTGACGGCACCCCCCGTCACCCCGACCCCCTTCTCCCTGCTGCCTGCCACCCTGGTCCTGTGGCCCCCTGCCACCCCCACTCCAGAGGCCCCGCCCCTCCCTCACACCTCTGTCAGCTTCGGGACCATGTGACCCCCCCCCACGTGACTCAGGGCTGTTACGTTACGTGTCCCGGTGGAGCTGGGGACAGCTTTTTCTGACCTGCCCCTGAGACTCTGAGCCCCAGGACGCGCCCGGCACGCAGCGGGCAGGAGATGGCAGTGAGGCGTGTAGGGTGCAGACGAGTGTGTGAACGGCGGGGAGCCTGGCTGAGGGGCCCCAGGGTGCAGCTCCAGGCAGCCCAAGCTGGCACCCGCACCCTCCGAGCAGCGAGCTCTGAGCGCTCAGCCCGGGCAGACGCAGGGACTGCCCGGAGCCGGGGAGAGCTGCCACCTACCCAGCAGCGCCCACAGGTCGGTGACCTCGCCGCTGTCCTCGACGCGGACGTACAGGATGAGGCTGCTGTAGTCGGTGCTGACAAAGCGGACGAGCATGCTGCCACCTCCCTCAACTGTGGGGACAGACGCAGGCAGGGACAGCTGCCGCCCCGCCCTCCTCCCCGGGGCTCTGACCCGCCCTGGGGTGGCACGTTGGCTGGAGGAGGGAGAACAGCTCCTTCTGGCTCCTGCCTTGCCCCGAGGCCGCTGGAGGCACGAGCACCCCGTCCCCGCCCCCTCCACCCCGGCGTGGGACCCAGGCCAGGCCTAGGCTACTCACAGGAGCCTCGATACTGGCCTCGGAGCCCAGTGGGGTGGATGGTGACGTTCACGCCTCTGCACACACCCTCTCCTCTGGGAAAAGAGAAAGGGGCTTCCATCTCGACCCGGGAGACCTGAAGGGTCACCTTCTGGCCTCTCCCTGTGCCCGGGGCCCCAGCCGAGAGAGAAGGCAGATCCATTGGGCCGGGGGCGCCTGGGGGCTGGAGCAAGGACGGGGGCTTCCTCGTGTCTCGGCTGCAGCCAGACCTCCCAGGAGGGGTCGGACCCAGGCTGTCCTTGGCCGGGAGCTTCAGGTCTTGGGGTGGGGGCCCAGTCCTGGTGCCTCGATCCCTGGGCTCCACGCACAGACCAAGGCTTTGGCCCCCCACCCATGCCCCCACCCCGGGGTCTTCAGTTTCTCATCTGGGGGGTGGGGGGGCCGTGCGCCGACCTCGGTGTCTGAGGCCGGCATCGGCGAGGTGTGGCCGTGACTGTCCTGGGCGCTGTGTTTACACGCTGTTCTCCGCATCCCTGAGTTCAGCCCAGGTTGTCACCGGACGTCCCTGGAAGCGCAGCCCTACCCAGGACGCCAGCCGGCAGGACCCGCCGGGCGAGTCTTCCCCTCGGCCCTCCGTCGTGCAGCTTCGGGGCCGGGCCTCTCAGGGCGGCGTCCGGGGCCCCAGCTCGGCACTGCACGTCCCTCCGGCTCTAACCACTGGCCACTGTCCCTGGGGAGGCCCATGAGCGTGAGCATCGCCAGGAGCTGCAGAGGCCACACTTACGTCCAGAACAGGACGAGCTCCAGGTCTGTGTCCCGGGTCCGGATGGAATGAAGCGCGAGCCTCAGGGGGTCCTCTGGGGAGACCAGGTCTGCGCGGCTGGCGGCCAGCTGGACGGTCAGCCAGCGTCCCTCCACCTGCAGGGGGCACGCAGGGGCGGGCAAGGTGCCCGGCCGAGTGGCGTCAGAGCCTCCAGCCCTGGTTCTCAGGCCCCGCATCAGTGCCGTGTGCCGCCGGCGGCTATGGGCCCCCGGGGGTGCTGGTGACGGCCCATGGACCCCGGGCTGGGGCGGGAGCGATCTGCCTCTGCCCCTCTCCAGGCCGCTTTCGTGCCCCCCACGCCCTCCTCGCTGCCCGCCTCCCTCTCCGCACGTCCTGTAGCCCCTCCTGACTGGTCCAAACACCACGTCCTGCTGTGTCCCGCGCCCCGGCCGAGTCTGGGGACAGTGAGGGACGCCCTGGAACAGCCCCCGGTGCTCTCGCCGCAGCCCCCGCCGGGCACCACCCCTGCCCCCACAGTGACTGGTGACGGGCAGGTGGGGTCACACAGGCAGGGACGAGTCTGGGGCCCTGCTTGCCCAGAGCCAGGGGCGGGCAGTGCAGGAGGAAGACCCCCACCCTGCGGGGTGGGACAGCCGCCCCGAGGAGCACCCCTCGCCCGCCCGCCTCTCCCCGTTGGTGTCCGGCCCCCTCCCGCCCGCTGCCCCCACAGTGCCTCCTCCAGGCGACACTTGCACCCGCGTCCTGGGCCCAGGCCGAGTCTGGGCCCGAGTGGCACAGTCACCTTCCGGGCATCAAAGCCTGGCTGCACTGGCACTTCGTCTGGAGCCTGCTGGGCACCGGCCAGGCCCAGGCTGAGGGTCAGCAGCAGGAGTGGCCCTGTCCCAGGGGCCCAGCGGGAGGGCAGGCCGGGCGGCCGGCGGCCCTTCCTCACACACGTCCCGCGGCCACTCGCCCGCACGGCCGCCCGGGCTGCCCCCGCCGCCCTGCCCGGACGCCCTGCACGTCCCGGAGGCATTCTCGCTGGTGACGCTCCTCGCCTGTGTCCACAGTGTGTGCAGGCGTCACCGGCGGGGACCGCGGGCCGTCGGGCGGTTTAACCACCAGCCCGTGGGAGGGGAGAGGCCAGGAGGCGTGTCTGCTGGTCCCATAGGACACGGTGCCCTCCTCCCAGCCGCGCTCCCGCAGTGTCCCCGTCCCCGTCACCGAGCCAGAAGCAGAGCCAGAAGAACAGGTGCCACCCTCTCCTCACTATCTGGGGGCAATGAAGCTGCACGTGAAGCCTTAGGGTGCTGCTCGGCACACCCGGTCCCCTCTCCTGTGGCCACCAGTCCTGGGGACGGGACTGATGACCCCAGGCCACCGCAGGGATAGTGGGGGTGGGGGCATTGTCATCACGGGAAGCCAGACGTATGAAGCCGAGGCTGGCCCCCGGGTGCCCTCCGCAGCTGCGGGGCTCCCCTGCCTGGTGCTCCTGCCTGGGCCCAGCCGTATGCGTTTGGCGGCTGCCGGGGCCAGGAGAGGCCCGAGGATGCCAGGGAAGCTGCACTGGCCCTGGGTAGAGGGGGTCCCCCTGTCTCCGGGAAGCTGAGCTGGGTGCACCCCTCCCCCCACCGTGAGAAAGGCGTCCCTGGGCCCAGCTGGCCGGCTGTCAGGCAACTGTGCCGCGGTGTAGCTTGGGGACAGTCGTGATGGCGTCAGAATGTATGCACGAGGTCGCCCCCGAGGTGGGCCCGCCCCAGGGGCAGCGCCGTGTCCAGCCCGGCCTGCAGCGGGGGAAGCACAGAGTCACACCTGGGCTGGGCTCCCAGTGTCCTGCTGTCCCTATCCTGGTGGCCCAGGGAGCCCAGACTCCTGCTCTCTCCTGCCACGGCCTCCAGCCAGTGGGGAAGCAGAGGGCCAGGTGACACGCCTGCACACGTGTCCTCAACTCAGGGCTGGCGCCGACCCTGTCATCTTTACACCCCCTGTCCCCAACCACACACGCACCCAGAACCTGCAGAAGCCCCCACAGGACGTGGGCCCAGCGCCCGCCTGGACCCTCACGCCTGTCAGGCAGCAGCACCCATCCCGGCCCGGGGCCGACTCCGGGTCTCCCCGCCCCTCCCTGTCCCCTTCCCAGCCCACCCGAGGGGCCCCACAGACAGGCAGAGTCGCCAGGAACTGCTGAAGCTCTTTATGTGGGACCAGGAGAGGGGATTCGGGCTGGGGGAGGGGACTGGGGTGGGAGTGAAGCGGGCCCAGGATCAGGGCGCCCCCATGTTCCGCAGGACAGAGGGTCTCGGTGGGGCCTCCTGGGGCTGCCGTGGAGCGGAACGCCTCCTGCCCTAGAAAGGAGGGAAGGGGCAGGTGAGCGAGGCCAGGATGGGCAGGGGTGGGGGGCTGCGGCATCGGAGGGCCGGGGGAGGTGGGCGGCTGCCGCACCCTTGGGGACTCTAGCCGTGAGGTCTGAGCAGACAGGAGGGGGACCCTCCGGTTGGCTGCCTGCAAGCTGCCACGCCCGCGTGCGAAGGTGCAGGGTGACTTCGGGCCGCCGGGGCCGGGGGTGGGGGAGGCGGGGGGGACGGTGACAGTGGCCTGGGTTCTGGCTCTGCGAGAGCCTGGGCAGGGGACCTCAGGCGAGTCCCAGGAACTCCAGTGTCTGAGGGGATGTGCAGCGGTGAAGCCTGGAGAGTCTGTGCCGTGTTTCTGAACCTCAGGCCACTCGCGGGGTGGACAGTCACAGAGGCGAGCGGGCGGGCCGTGAGGAGGGACTTCAGCCTCAGCGGCCAGCGCACCGGGAACAGCGGGGGGCAGACGGTGTCCCGCCTGCACCCCAACCGTGGGGGGCGCTCTCGGAAAGGGTTTTCTAACTGCCCAGGGACTGGCACCCTGAGACGGTGTCTGCAGGCCCAGGTGGGGCTTCCCGGCCCACTTGAGCAGGGGTGGGGACGGGTCACATGGCCTCTTGAGGCCCCACTAACCACAGGACTCACCCTACTGTTCGTCTTCAGGGCAGGCGGCTGCAGGAAAAAGGAAACACAAAGCTCAGAAGGCCTCAGGGCCAACTTTGTCCACCAGCATTTCACACGACCCCAGAAAGGACCCATTCAGAATCGGATGCAGCCGCTCTGCTTGCTGCCCCACCGCGGGGACCCGGCCAGGCCCCTACCAATCTGCCTGGGGAAGATGATGTTCTCCGGGTTGGAGCCGTTGGCGCTCACTTCGTTCTTAAAGGCCGCCAGGGACTCCTGGCTCTTGCTCTTGTCCCTTCCTGTTGGTGACACCAGGAAGCACGAGGGTGAGGAGGGGCTGAGGGGGCTGGGACTCTGTCCCGGCCTGGGGCGGCTGGGGCGCGGGACCATGTGGGGCTGCACCAGGGAGGGAGGAGGGCAGCCGCCAGCAAGGGCGCCCTGCCAGAGGACGAGAAGCTGGCACGGGACACCTGGGGGCACCCGTGATGCAGTGAGGGACAGGAAGGCACGTCGGGAACACGCCTGCCGAGGACGGCCCTGGGTCGCGGGCTGTCCCTACTGGACTGACAGTCGCAGCTCCTGGCCTAGGGGGACTCAGGTGACCCCCTCGGGGCCTCTTGTCTTCAGGCGGGAGTGGCACGGGCCTCCTGATGCCGCCTGGAGCCGGCAGCCGCAGAATCAAGCCCCGGAGCTGGGGGTCTCCTCCCGTGCACACGCCGGAGACCTCAGGGGAACGGTGCTCTGGGATAAACTCCGAGGAGCCGCCCACGCACGGCGGGGCCGGCCCAGGGGCACCGTGACGTGTGGAGCCCAGTGCCCGCAGCCAACCTCTGCTTTCCCTGTGTCCACGCTGCAGGGGCCCGGACTGGGACCCTGAGCCCTGGACTCTGGGGATGGGGCACGCGCTCCCTTAAGGAAAACCCGGCCAAGGGAAACGGGGGACGGGGGTGCGGACGGCAGGTGCCGGGGGGAGGCCCTCACCTATGAGCTTGGCCTCGTGGACCACCTGCCCCTGCACCTCACTGTCGCAGTAAACGACGTAGTGGTCCTTCACGGGCAGTGGCTTGAAGCGCAACAAACTCTTATACTTCGCTGTGGAGGGAAGGACAGTGGCAGAGCCCCAAAGAGGCCACACGGTCCCCCAGGAAGATCGGGGCTCGCCCAGCGACAGCCGGCAGGCCCCCTGGTTTCCACATGCTCCCAGCTGCCCGGAGCTCCCCCAGGCCCTAACCCGAGGCGCCGTGGGGTCCCCGTCTCCAACGTGCTGGGAGAGCCCAGTACAGGAAGGGCAGTCACACCCCACCGTCGGGCGTGGGGTGCTCAGCAACGTGGCACAGCCACAGTCGGCCCCGTCTTTCCTGGGGACATGTCTGGCACACTTGGTACTCGGCGCCAGGTGTTCATAGAGAGGGAGCATAATGGGGTCGGAAAGGAGGGGGCTCGAAGACCACCCCCCTCCTGCATATGTGTGGGTGCTGCAGGCCGGGGCTCCCAGACTCACTGGACACGTATTCGCCGGGCCCTGGGACTTTCTTCAAGACCGTTTTCAACGTGTGGCACTGACCCTGCACCCTGGAACACACAAGCCATGTGGGAGACACGGTCAGGCCCTGGCGCCAGTCCCCACCTTGGAGCAGCCACAGGGCAGTGCCCGGGAAATGTGGCCGGGATCTCGGACGGGCTCATGGGTGTCACGCTTCTCCCACTCCGATGCCAGGCTCAGCTGGGCCCTTGGTGTCACCGTGGCCGCTCCCTGGAGGAGGAGGGGTGAGGCACCCACAACCAGCCAGCCCACCAGCTCCCATCAGGGGCACCCCAGTGAGGTCCCCTCCATGGGGTGTCCCCTCAAAGCTGCCCAGTGCAGAGTGTTGAGGGAGGGGCTGGGGAGGACCCCGGCCTGGTTGGCTCGCCACCCAGACACTGGCTCTCCTTGTGTGCCCAGGGAGGGGACCACTCACAGTATGGTGTATTTGGCATTAATCTTTCTGTATCCATCCAGGGGCTCGAAGATCAGGGGGGCTGCTGCTTCCACCTTCAACTCGGGAATATCCCGGTCCATGACAATGGCCTTCAGGTACCATGTGCCTGACAGCTGGGGAACATTCTCCTCAGTCAGGGCTCGGGAGGACCCCCCACCCCGAAGCTCCCCACCCGTTCTGCAGCCTCAGCCACTCCCCCACCCTGGGGGCCAGAGCATCTCCCAGGCCAGCTCGCCCAGCAAATGCCCACCACCTCACCACATGTCCACCCCCAGACATTGGCCCCTGGCGCCGTGGGCTGGCCGGAACCAGGGCCAGCCTCGCTCCCGGGGCATCTGGCACAGACCCTCTCGCCCAGGCTGGCTGAGCCCTTGGGGGCCGGGGTTAGCGCCTGACCCCACGATGAGTGTCCCCGCCTCTTCCTGAGCCCTGCAGCCCACCCCGTCCCCTCAGAGCCTCACATCCAGACTCTGCTCGCTCGAGGCTGGGGGTAGCAGGGCAGCGACGAGGCTGAGGCCGAGGGTCAGGATCAGGGCCTTCATCTCTTGGGATCTGTGCTCACGGCCGCCCGACGGGTCACTCACTGGGGCTCAGAAAGGCTGTGCCGGCCCCTCGCACGGCTGCCCTTTATACCCGCTGGCCCAGGGTCCCCTGGGGAACTTGGCACAGATCATCAGCCAAGCCCTTCCCGCCGTAAACCGTGGCCAATTCTGCACTGGGGCAGATAAAATGTCACAATTGTTGAATGTCACCGAGGAACACTCGTGACCCTTGGCCACGAGGGATCGTCAGGGCAGGGTGCTGTCTGCAGGAAGGGGTCTGCAGGCGGGGCGGGGGCGCTGGGTGCATGGAGGGGAGGCCTTCTGTGAGGGAAACCACGGAGGGGGCGTGTGCGGTGCCGGCAGACAGCCTCCTGCCCGTCCCCACCGGCCGGGCTCACACCCTTGCTGCCAGAGGAAGGATTCAGGCCGGATCGGACAGCCGTGGGCTTGGGTCTCAGCGACCCTCCTGTGTCCCCGGGCAGGCCACTTACCGTGTGAACGTGACGGTGGCGCGTCCCCACGCGGACACGCCTTCCCTCCTCTGCGCACAGAACAGTGACGGAGCGGATAGAAAAAGCGAGGATCGAGGCGGACGGACGCGTGGATGGACAGGTGAGCCTGGACACGCAGAGGCGCTCACACTCACGCCGGCGCACACGCACACGCCGGCGCACACGCACTGACTCCGTGTCCTGCACACCAGACGATCCACGAAAACACCGTGTGGGGCGAAGCAGGTTACAGGGATAGGAGCCCGTTCAAGACGATGACAAGTGTGCCGCTCCGTACGTGCCGCCGTATGGTGACGACGCCCAGAGATGGAAAAGCACGAGGTTACGAAGTGAGACCCGGCCAGAAAACAAACAGGGAGGGCATACGGAAGAGAAAGGATTGTAAATACCGACGGCGAATACGATAGTTAATAGAAGACCCAGTAGAGTCGCTCGCAGATAAGATCAATTCGAAACTCGACACAGTAGCAGAGAATCCGTGTGTTGGAAGACAGCGCCGGCGAAATCAACGGGAAAGAGAAAAATTCGGAAGAGAAGTCGAGGTATCAGAATAGGTTGAGAGTCCGCAGCCGATATGTGGGGAGAATCGCACAGTATTGGAGATGGTGTCAGAGGGCAGTGGGTCTGAAATGCACACGCACACACGCACGTGCACGCGCACGCGCAAACGCACGAGGAGGAACGAGGAGCTCTGATATAACGTCGTAGGAGCTGCAAAGGACAGCACGGAAAATGATGGTGGGAAAAGCTCGGAATTCTCGGGAATTAAAAAGACATGAGATCTCGGATCTCGCGAGCAGAATAGAGAGGCCCACACCTGGAGTATGATAGAGAACTGCAGATCGAGAGGGAAAAGCAGGCACAGCCAGAGAAGGGGCGCCTTTCCCCCGGGAAACGTGAGCGCAGACGGGCGGCAGACACCTCCACGGTGACCCGGGACCCTGGAAGGCGGTGGATGAGTTTCTTCAGCACATGGAGGGACAACACCGGCCGAGCTCCAGCCTCACCACGCGCCGAACGGGAAGCGGAGACATCTCAGAGACACGGAGATCTGAGGGTTTCCTGCCACTGGCCTCGGCCGCGGCGGCTCCGAGAGCGAATTTCTTTGAGGGCGGGCGTGACCCTGCGGGGCGCCTACCGTCTGCAACGGCGATGGACTCGGACGCTCACGCTATGGCGCAGTCTGCCATCTTTCTGTGCCCGTTTACGGGTGAGGGGAGGAAGTCAGGGTTTGGAGGGGTGTGCCGGGCGGCAGCCCGTCCACTGCCATGCTTTGCTGGGACTCCGTGGTGTTTAGGGCACTTCTCAGCCTTGCCATGTGTTTTCTCATTTTTCTCGAAGTATTTGCGTCGTATCTGTGTCAGGTTGTCTCCTGACGCCCCCGGAGGGCTCACGAGTCGGCCTGAGTTGGCATGTCCTCCTGTCTCCCTCCCCTGCAGCCTCCGGCCTCCGAGCCCTTCGAAGCCCAGCAGAACTGCCACCTTCAGAGGGAGGCCCGACCGCCCAGCCCCCGGGGGCCAGCTGCATGTCTCCTTTCACGGTTGGTGGTGCGTGTCCTGAAGTGCTCTCGAGCCTTCCGCGCCCCCTCCCCGACCCCACCCCACTCCACCCCGGGCTCGTCGGCTCCTCCAGGGCCTGGCTCACAAAGCCTCCTTGAACTTAGCCCAGGGGGTGGAATCGCAGGTCCCTGACAGCTGAGCCGCGCTCGGCGGGGACGTCCCAGGGTACAGCGGGGCGGCCAGAAGGGCCTGTTTGCCCAGGGAGCTGCCTCCGGGAAAGGTCACGCTGTTCGTGTTCCAGCTCTTCTCCTTGAGCTCCTGCGAGGTCCCTGGCGCATCCGAACACAGGACCCCTTTGTGCTGCGGTGAATGTCACACAAACAGGATCGTGCCTGGAGGCCACTCACTCCCACGTCCTCCCATCACGCTTGCCAGGCCGGGGCCCGTAGACGTGGCCTCCAGGGGCCTCTGCCAACCCTCTCCTCCTGCCCTCCCAGCTTGGCCTCTGCGGGTCCTCGGCCTCTCAGAGCCACAACGGGGTCCCTGAGGCGGACAGCGCAGGGGGCCTGGCGGGACGGCCTTGGCCAGCACAGCACCACCAGCTAGTGGGGGTGGAGGGGCCTCGCCGTGAATGCAGTAAGCTCTTAACCAGATTTCTTCCTGGGGGGCGGGACGCCTCACTCTGCAGCTGGGATGGGCCTGAGCAGGGGGGGGCTGTAACCGTCCCCTCTATCATGCGGGGGGGATCACCTGCGTTCTTTCCCTGCGTCCCTGGGGATCCCCACAAAGAGAAGCAGGAGGGAGCAGCCAGGCAGGCAGGACCAGCCTACAGGCCTGCGGGCCAAAGCCCTCCCCGCCCCCCCGTCCCTCCCAAGGAGCCCCGCCACTCACACTCACACTCACACTCACACACTCGCACTCACACACTCATTCACTCTCACTCACATTGACAGACTCATACACACACTCACACACTCACTCACACGCACCGCAGCCACACCTTCCAGAACTTTCCACCGCTCGCGTGCCCTGGGTCCTCACAGCAGCCCTCCGCCTGACCTCTAACGCGACTTCGACATGCCCGTGGCAGTGCGCCGTTGCTCACTTGCACTGGGTGTCGGTGAGTGTGTCTTGAGCACAAGTAGGGTGACTCTGAATCAGCTGCCCGAGGTGAGACTTCTGGACCCAATGGCCCTCTCGTGTCACGTGTCGGTAGGCGTCGGGGTGCTCTGCCCCAACGCCTCCGTCGGGGCTGCCGACCGCAGCGGCTTCACAAGGGCTGAAGGGCCACTTGGCCTTGACCCCGAGAGGTGCTGTCACTCATGTCCCTGCACGGCGGAGAGGGCGGGGTGGGAAGGCGGGCGAGGGGCGCCTCCATCTCAGGGTCTTCCTGCCCCCCCCCCGGGTGGACGGCTCTGAGGGCCGCCCTAAAATTCTCTCCCCGGTTTCTCCCCTCCTTTTGGATTTGCGAGCTCTTGGTTGTCACAGGTTGACCCTGCTGTAGGCCAAACGCTAAGGGAAAGGCCGCCCTCTGCATAGGGCATTGGACGAGACAGGATTTTTACCCCCTGCTTTTGAATTTTCAGTATTTCCTGGCTTTTGTAGAATCAGAACCAAAAGTTGCATTTCCATTGTAACTTTACACTTTTAAGAAAAGAAGTAAATTGCCTATAATCTCACCTCCCCCCCCAAAAATCAGCCCCCCAGTGCGTGAGGCTGGCCGACAGCATCCCCGGGCCACTGTGGCCCCGTCAGGACGGCCACCCCTGTGGGCCCTTGAGCGGAGACGGGAAAGCTCCCAGGTCCCAGGTAACACCACAGAAACCCGACCAGAGCCGAGGCCACAGCCATGCGGGCCGACGCCTGGCTGGCCGACCCCACAGCTGGAGACAAAGCACAGCGCCCGGTGAGGACGCCGCGCGTGTTTGGGACAGCGGTGCTGTGGACGGTAGGGGTGGCCGGGGAGCTGTGGGCGACGACGGCGTGAGCATCGGGGCAGAGGCAGGTGCTGGGCAGGGAGAGGTCAGGAGTGGAGATGGGAGGGGCTCTGCCCAGGCCGCCATCGAAGGCAGAGCCACCAGTGTTCCCAGCTACAAGGACACTGACCCCTGGACAGAGCCACAGGATGCGTGTCCGGCCTGCAGCGGTGGCCTTTAATCTGCAAACTGTCTCTTGGCTCGGTCCCCACTGCGGATGAATCATGCAATTCTCTGTGCCGTGGGACACTGTGTCAACACGCGAGCACACTGGCTTTAGCTGGCTTAGGCTAAGGATGGCGACAGTTCACCTTTACCGCAATTCTCGGGGTTCCGCCTGCTTTCTGTTCCGGTTTCGTTTTGTTTGGGGGAAGGAGATGTTACAGGTTGCAGTAGGAACCTGTCCCTTGAAAGTTAACCTTATGACGACCCTAAGAAATCCCAATTTCTTGTGCTCCGCATACGAAGGCACGGTTGTCACCCGTAAAAGTTTCCCTAAAATGATGGGGGACCCCCACAGGTGTGCCGAAGAATTCACCCGCGCTCACCGCCCCGGCCTCGCGGGCTGCCGCCAGCTGGCCCACGTGCTGGCCGGCCAGGCCCGGCCGACCGGGCGGAGCACCGTGCTGCACCCCGAGCATTCAGAGAAGCAAACCCCTGACTTGGCGAGAGGCTGGGGCGCTCGCCAGAGACGCCCACCGCCCGCCGCCTCTCCCGAAGCCCGACGAGCCTGCCTGCGACTCATCGTCGGCTTCCGATGGTTTTCAGAGAAAATTCTGGCCGTCCTTCAGCTGCTGACTCTACCTGAGCGGCTTTTCACACGTGAGGTCAGGAGCTGCTGCGAGCCCCCTGCATCACTGGAAGCCCTCGCCCCGGCCGAGAGAAGTCCGGGAAAAGCAGCTGGGGGGCTCCCCCAGATCTGTGGGGGGCCCAGCGACCCCGGGAAAGTTCTCGGCTCTGGCTCACCTTGGGGCTTTCGTGAGGTGGGGTATAAGAAAGGAGCGTCTGGCCTTTTGCTACTCAGAAGGCTTAATTTTAAAGGGACAGGTTCTGACGGGGTCGCAGGAGGAGAAATCCGGGGGCAGAGGTGGGGGCAGGGGCGGGCAGCCCTCGGGGCCATGTTGTTTCTCTTTAACTGTTTTTGTTTGTTTGGTTGGTTGGTTTTTTTTTTGCTTCAGTTCATTCAAAATTTTCATTTTGCAAAGGGACCGTTTTGGACTCCGGGTAACTTTGGGAACCTCAAAAGACCCATCGAAATGAGAGCTCCGCTCGGGTTTGACCGGTCCAGGGCTATGGTTCTCCAATTCGGTTGTAAGAAAACTAAGTTCGGGGACTTCAGAAGGCCGCCCCCGCCGGTGGCCACCGGTGTTCTAAATGACTCGTGGTCGAATTGGTCCCTTAGAAATGCACTGGAGGAGGGACCGTGACTTCTAAATGTAGAACCTGCCGGGGTCCCTGGGGCGGGGTGGGTGGCGCTCAAGGCATTCGATGGCTGCGATGTCATTCTTCAGGACCTCTCCCTCTAGAGCGAAAGCCTAAACAGGCTGCAGGCCAAACACCAGCGGGTCCCCCAGGAACAGCCAAGGACCCCGAGTTCAAGGATCGGGCCGAGGCGCCGACCGAATCCTCCTGGACAAAACGAGGCCTTGCCGGAAACGGGCGACACCTCAGTTACATCCAAACACAGCGCGAGGGACTTTGGGACGCAAGGAGAGAGGAAGCCGGGGCCAGGAGAAGGGGTGCCCCGCAAACCCCAGGGCTGACGAGGAAGCAGTGGGCTCAGTGGGCACCGCGTCTGCCTGCTCGCCAGCCTCGGAGCAGTGGGGTCCTCTCTGCACCCCCGTACGGGCCCCCAAATAATGTCGGCCTGCAACAAATAGCCAGGCTCTGTCTCCGTCTCTGTCTCTGTCTCTGTGTCTCTCTGTCTTTCTCTCTCTCCAGCAAATGGGTTTCTTCTGGAACGAGGAGGAAGTGCCACTTGGGACATGCTGGCTATCGAGGAACCAGGGCAGTTCCGGAGGACGGAAGCGGGGAAGGCTTTGATAACGGAGAGGGGGCGACCCGGGGCACTGTGGCAAATGAAGCGGCCATCGGGGACACTGGGAGCTGGGGTGTCCTCGCTTCTCGCTGGCCCAGCCGAAGCGTCTCCGGTGGCTGGTGGCTGGGCCGTTGCTGGGTGAGAGGCGTCTCTCCTTCCTCCTGCTGAGCTCGGCACTGTAGTGTCGCTTCCTGTGGGAGGTGCGAGGTGCTCTCTTCCTGCTGGGGTCAGTGGCCTCCCTTGGGGGACACGTGTGTGAGCGCCCTCCCGTCTGGCCTCCCGACTCCGTTTTACGTGAGGTTCCTGTTTATGAATTTCCACGCTCTCGCACGAGACGCATTTACACACGTGTGTGTCTGCCTGTCGCGATCATGTCAGAGGCCCCAGGGTTTGCTCGTAGAGACGCCTGCGCCCCTGTTAGCAGCTGCTCAGCTCCGCCCGTCCCTGGGGGCCGGGACCGACCGCCCCGGCCCCTCTGCTGACCCGAGTGCCCTGATGGGCATTCCGGAGAAAACCGCTCTGAAAAATGGTGTGAGGATTTCTGCGTGGTCACCTCCCAGGACAGCGCTGGCAGGTGGATGGGCGCCCCAGAGGATGGCCTCTCCCCCTCCCCTCCAGGGAGCCGCTGGGGCCTCCGCTCCCTCGCTGTGTCCCCAGAGCCCGTGTGAGGGGGACAGTGCCCTCTGGCGGTGTTTGCAGTGCGTGCGTCCGGTCGGGGAGGCCCCTGGACACGTACTGGCGCGTGCGCTGCCTCTCGGTGTTGCTCGGGGTGTCCCCTCCTTGACCCTGGCTTTCGAGGGTCTCTGCACCCAGGGGTGTGGAGCCTCCCTCTGGCCTTGGGTCTCACCTCCCAGCTTCCTGCATCTTTCTCCTGGGCGGGGTCCTGCAGTGGCAGTGACCTCTGCCTGGCCCTCGGCGCTGCTGCTCCCGCCCGCTAGACCAGCCCTCTGCTCCCGCATCGGGCCCAGACCTGTCTGCACAGACCTGTCCCCTGGGCTGTTCGCCTGGGCTGTGAACACGACCCCTCAGCCTGCTCCTGCTCGGGGCGGGCCCCACCCCCCGACATCAACCCCCCTCCACGCACATGGGGAGTGGACCTAGGGCTGCCCAGAGTGGTGGCCTGGCCTGAACTGGCCCGCCCTGTGTCACCTTTGGGGCCCCCTGAGGAAAGGGCCAGAGGCATCGGGGCGAAACCTGCCCCACGTGGAGTGTCTGTCGGGGCTGTCACCGCGGCCTCCCTGAGCCCACGGCCTGGGGATGTGGGAAGGTGGCAGGTGGACGCGTTGCTCTCGAGGGTCTCCAGCCAGGAGAGCTCGGGAAGGGGCTTCTCTAGAGACTGGCTGCTGGTGACCAGGGCTCCGAGTTCTGTTGGGCTCCACGTCGGGAAGTGAGGCCTGGGGTGCCCTGCCCGGGCTTCCTCCTCAGACAAGAGCTGAGTGCTGTGGGCTGCTGACTGCTCGCCCTGCACCCCACGCCTTGTCCGTACTCACGTGCAGTGACGGCCCGGGCTTTGAGGACACGAGCTGGGGTCAGACCTGGCTCCTCCTCCTTACCAGTGGTATGACCCAGGACAAGCGTGTCCTCGCAGGATGCCCCAGTCAGGGGTCAGCCTAGCGTCTACTCCCCAGGGTGTCATTGGACAGCTGCGGTGCCCGCACCCCCTGGGCAGGGGCACGTGGATGCATGTACAGACCTCGCGGTGGCGGTCACATGGGGGGCCAGCGGAGCCCAGAAAACAGCGAACGCAGGCCGCACCTGCTCCAGGACCGAGGGAACTCACGTCCCCGCCTGCCTGTGTCCTGGGCCCCGGGAGGGTAGAAATGACGTGATATTCCGACAGCGTCCCCTCTGCCATCAACCTTCCAGGGCTCCCGTTACAAATAGACTCAGGGCCAAGCACCTCACCTCAGCCCAGGTGCTGGGCAGGCCCCTCGAGTGACATCCCGCCTCCTGGTCCCGCCCCTGTGGGATCCCCAGCCCCCTAGGATGTATGAGCTTTGTGACTGCGTTCCAACAGGACGACATGATGGGGTGTCACTCGAGGTGGAGTTATGAAAAGTCTGTGACTTCTGCTGGTTTCTTCTCTCACCTGTGTTCCCTCTCTGTCCCTCTCTGTCCCTCGGCCTCTCTGAGCCAGCGTTCTGGAGAAGCAAGATCAGGTACTATGAGCTGCCTGATTGGGCCCTGGTGCGGGGACCAAGAGGGGCCCGGCCCGCAGACAGGAAAGACCTGCGACCCCGGTCCAGACTGAATCCTGCCAATACCCGTGATCGATCTCGGAGACAGACCCCGCCCCGGCAGAGCCTCAGCCGAGACCGCAGCCAGGCCCCCCGGGGACCCCCCAGGCTGCGGCTCCCAGCAGAGCCGAGACGGATCCTAGTCACGGGGCCTGTGAGATGGGCAGTGTGTGGCCTGTGAGTGCTAAGTCTGAGCAACGCTGTCACACAGCAGAGACGCTGGCACGTCCCTCCAGGCCCGGCCCGGCCCTCCTGGCCCCTCCCGCCCCTCCCCCTCTCCCTCACTCTCTCCAGCCTCCGGCTGAATTCCCCTCCCCCTCTGAGCCTCTGCGCCTTCGAGCTTCCCCCGCACACTGTTCCCAGACGTGTGCAGGGCTGACCTGTCTTGTCCTTCTGGTCACAGCGTCACTGTCACCCTGGAGGCCTTAGATCCCACCGAGCCCCGCCCCATCACCGGCCTCATTTCCCCAGAGCACTAGCCCTTCTCTCCCACCCGGATTTGCTTCTGCGCTTTCGTCCATCTGCTCTGCCCCAGCCCCAGCCGTGAGCTCCCGGAGGGCAGGGACCAGTGGGTCCTTTCAGCACCGCCCCAGGCCCAGCACGGGCCCCTGCTCAGGGTGAGCGTGGGGGGCGCAGCAGCTGCGGGTGATGAGAGGGTCTCGGGGCCTCTCTGCCTCTGAGCTTCTCACACGGTGGACATGGAGGTTAATAACAGAAGGTGCGCGGTGGGTCGGAGGCAGGGGGATGCCCAGAATGACCCCCGGTGTCCCTCTTCTGCCCGGATTGCTCCACTGAGCAGAGTGGGCACAGCTCTCCCCCTGGTGGTCGGCCCCAGCACTGCAGCCCCAGGCAGGAGATCCAGAAAACAAAACACACACCTTTGTTTGGATGTCGTCAAGGCAGCAGCTCGCCCTGAGCCCGAGGGGCAAAGGGGCGGGACCTGCCGGCTCCGGGGGATGTGAGGACCTCTGAAGCCTCCCCCGCAGCCCCCTTTCCCTCCGCTGTCCTGGTGTCCGGTTCATTCACGAAGCCTCCTCACCCCAGCCAGGACCATAATGCGGACTCGCTTCCAGATCAGGACCCAAGGCTCCAACGAGGATGGCCTTGTCCCCAGACGAGTGGCCGGTGCTCTGCCACATTCTGCACTGCCCAGGTCCAAAGACCCCCAAGCCCCAGGCTGCCCTCTGCTCAGAAGGACCCCGAGGGAATAGAAAGCATTCTCCCTGAACCTGGAGCACCGGGGGTCGTGGGTGCAGAACTGAGTACAGCAGACTCGTCTAGGAGCCTGTGGAATTTTCAGTGTCACACCATCTACGCACCTGGTTTACAGGGGAAGAGGCTGAGGCTTTCTCCCCTGTAGCCCCGCCCACACTGGGGGCGGGGCCCCTGGTTCCAGGTGCCCCTGAGGAGCAGCGTGGGGCTGCTTTTCCAGGTCCTCAGGATGCTCCAGGGCAAAGCTGATGCCAGTCACCTCCACTTTACAGAGTCTGGGAGCCCACCGAGTTCACACGAGTTCACACCCAGCAGGCAGCACCTTCCTCTGCAGCCGAGGTAGGGGCGGACATTGAGCCAGTCACAGGACGGGGAGCGGGAGCTGTCCGGGGTTCTGGTATATGCGGGATGGAACAGGCGGCTTTGCAGGGGTCGGAGCTGCCTGGGGAGTGGCGGCTCCGGGAGCCCGTGGGCGCAGCTGGCAGCGGCCTGCACTGGGCAGGCGTGAGGGCAGCGCCCCCTGCTCCTTAGCAAGGCAGCTCGTCCTTTAGACCCCAAGGAACGGAAGGCTTCTGAGGTCAAGGCTGGTCCGTGGGAGGTTCGATCAGCCCGGCTACCGGCATAGTCACGTGTGGCAGCCGGAGAATTTCAGGATGAAAATGGCCTCTTAGAGTGGCCCGGGCTGGCAGGCGGGGTGGCAGGTGCCCAGGCGGCCTGATCCACTCCAGTCTGTATCTGCCGCCTACCCACCTGACAAGCCAGACTGTGTTGGCCCCGTGGTGGTCTGGCTTCGCTGGTGAATTCTTCCAACATTTAAGGGAGAATATGCCAATCTTCCTCAAAGTCTTCCCAAAAAACTGAAGAGAAAGGAACCGTCGAACTCATTCTTATGAGGCCGGCATCACCTGATACAAGAGAAGATCGTTTAAAAAGGACACCACGAGGGAAGGAAACTGCAGGCCGACATCCCCGACGAAGAGATGCCAACGCGCTCGTCCGGCACGGTCGAGTGGGGTTCGTCCCTGAGAGGAAGGGGTGGTTGGACATACGCGAACCGGTAAATGCGACACGTCGCCGTGACAGAATGAGAGATAAAAATCGCGCGATCCTGCCCACCCGCAGAAAAAGCATTTGACAGGATTCGGCATCCGCGCATGATAAAAACTCTCAACGAACTGAGTACGGGAGGGACAAACTTCAACCTAACGAAGGCCACGTGTGACAAACGAACAGGGAACGTCATCCTCAGTGGTAAAAAGCGGAAAGCTTTCCCCAGCAAGTCTTTCTGGAAGTCATGGGCCCAGGGGGCTGTTCGCTGT
Source organism: Pteropus medius (assembly GCF_902729225.1). Classification (NCBI taxonomy): domain Eukaryota; kingdom Metazoa; phylum Chordata; class Mammalia; order Chiroptera; family Pteropodidae; genus Pteropus; species Pteropus medius. Next base: position 1,967,010 of record NW_024342468.1, on the reverse strand, counting down.
CGGGAAGTCGTCCTGGGCTCTGGGGAGCCGGGATTTATGCTTGGCTCCTGGCTGTCCCAGAAAAGAGCCTGTCGGGAGAGAGCCGTGCTGTGTCTGGGGGACGTTTGCGGCCATTGGAGAGGGGGAGAACTCCGAAGTGCCGAGCCAGTCCCCGTCCCCTGCTTTCACGGGGAGTTTCCGAGGAGGACGTGTGAATGCCGGGTGGCAGGCACCCCTCCGGCTGCCGATCGCGGGGCGGGCTCTGAGGCGGGCTCGGAGCTGCGCGTGCTCACCACCCAGGTTGTGGGAGTCTCGCCATTTTAAGACTTTCGTTTAGGCCTTTAGCCCACCGTGAGTTCACTTTTGTAAATGCTGTAACGTAAAGGTCCGAGTTTACTGTGCTGCATGCGCATACCCGGTGTCCCAACGCGTCTGTCGCAGGGACGGCCCCCTCTCCGTGGTGTGGTCTCGACGGCCTCGCTGACGGTCACGTGGACGTCCTCTGGGGTGTCCCTGTCACTCCTTTGCGGCATTTGCTCCCCTGCCAGCCCTGCGTCGTTCTGAGGATGGCGCTTCGTAACATGCCTTCGAGTCCAGACCCGTGAGTTCTCCTACTCGTTCCGTTTAAAAGAATTATTTTGAGATTGCGTACAAATTTATGAGGACTGTCTATGTCGGCCAAGAAATGCCATCGGAATTGATCGGGGTTTCACTGGCTCTGCAGATCTCTGCGTGGAGTATGGACGTGTTAACAACGTCGAGTCTTCCAACCTGGGAACGTCAGACGTCTTTCCATTCATTTGTGTCTTCTTCAAAGTGTTCCATCGATGTTTATAGTTCTCGGCGGGCAAGGCTTTCGCCTCCTTGGTTACATTTGTTCCTAAATATTTTCTTTCTTTCGCTGCTATTGTAAATGGAATTTTTTTTCCCTCAATTTCCTTTTTGGATTCTTGACTGTCTAGTGTATAGAAACGCAACTCGTCTTCGTGTGTTGACTTTGTGTCTTACAACTTTGCTGAATTCGTTTATTATTCTAAAAGTTGCTTTCTGGTGAAATCCTTAAGAGTTTCTACATATATCATCTATGAATGGAAATCATTTACTTCTTTTCCTACTTAATTGCCCCCACGAGGACGTGCGATATTCCACTGAATAGAAACGGCCAGCGAAGGCATCCTAGCACCGTTTCCGGTTTCAGAGGAAAATGTTTCCGATTTTACCGCTCGGTGTTATACTAGAGCTGTGGGTTTTTCAGAAATGGCCTTGAGGTCGTTTTTGTTCTATCCCAGTTTGGTGAGCGTCTTTCTCATGAAAGGGTTTTATGGCATCAAATCCCTTTTCTTCCGCCGTCGAGATGACCGTGTGGATTTTGTCCGTCTGTGAACGGGGTGTGGTATGTTGACTTTTGGTTTTTTGCTTTTCGCATTTGGAACCATCCTCGGACAGGGATCTCCAGACAGCCTCGGTCCGGCTCCGCCATTACGTTCCCGTGATTCACAGATGTCGCGCGTCAGCCTGAGGCCTCCTTGCGAACCCATCGCTCCGTGAGTCTGTCACTGCCTCGATTACTGCAGCTTAATAGTCCGGCGGTCCGGTAGCGAGGCCCTCCGCCTGCGTTCTGCGTCGAGATGGTTCCGAGTGTCGTTGGTCCTTTGCGTTCCTGTATAAACTGTGAAATCGGCTCCCCAGCTTCCACGGGGAGACAGCTGCCGAGGTATTTTTTTAGAAATAGCATTGAATCTCTTGATCGGATTGGGGAGCACTGACAACAATACCCAGGTCGCGGGAAGATGTCGCAGCTTAAACAGGAAGACGCGGTACGCAGGGGACGAGGGGCTGACGCCCCCTGCGTATGAAGAGTTCCCGGATGTTGATAAGAAAAACGAGCTGCCGCGTGGTAGAAAAGAGGGCACAAGACATTGTCGTACATGTCCCAAAAGTACAGCCTGAGACCCCTAAAACATCCCCCTCTCAGCCCTGACGGGGCGCGGTGGTCAAGGCTAAGTGCTCGAAAATACACGAGTCTACGCAGAAATGGGAACTTTTATTCATGGCCGATGGGACACCACGGCCTCCCCACGGTGGCGGTTTGGCCACATCTATGAAAACGACAAAGGCGTTTAGCCTCCAACTCAGCAACCCCAGTTCAGGGTCTTCGTCCCGCAGACACGGCTCTGCACTCGACAGGTGCACCTGTTATTCACGGCGCCTTCTTCGCGCGAGCAAAAGATGGGACACATCCCAGTTCCTCCGGCAGGGTGCGGACGGTCGAAGGGTGATCGGGCACACGATGACACCACGGGGTGGGGAGAGACGGGAGGAGCGAAGGGAGGAAGCACTTACGTCCTGATCTGGAAAGATCTCTCCCTGGTCCTGGCTGCTGGCAGGGCCGGCCCTCAGTGGACAGTCCCAGACCTGGGGGTGGATTTTTTTAAGGACCTTGAGAAGTAGCTTGACCTGTGTGTCATCAGTGCCCTGGACTTTGCGGCCACTGCGGGGGTCAGAGCTCAGCTCGGCCACTGACCAGCAGGAAGACCCTAGCCAGTCCCCTGAAGAGCATTGTCTAGTTCCCCCCAATGCTCTCAGATCCTGGCCTCTGGGGTCACCCATGGGAAGACAGATAATGGGGAGGTCTTCCTTGTATGTCACAGGGGATCAAGACCAATTCATGGAGGAACCCAGGAACAGATTCCCTCTCGTGCCCATTTTATGGATGGCAAAACTGGGGACAGTGACAGGAACAGCTACATGGGGACGATGGGTGGCACGAACACTCGGACCAAGGATCCCACGTCCCCTTTGTCACCGGCCCCACTGGGTTGGACCTGAGCTGAGGACAGGGACGTTTGCAAGCCTGCCGATCCTGGCAAGTGCTCCCAGCCGTGCTGGGGCCCACGCCCGTGACCCGCATTCCGCATTTAAGCCCTGCCCCGGTCAGCTCCATGCGAGCAGGGGCTGCGCTGTTCTCTGCCGCATTCCCAGATCTCCAGGTCAGTGCCTGGTACATAGTAGGTGCTTAAACTGTATTGAATCAACAGCCCTGTGAGGTAGATGTTCTTTTACAGACGAGAGACCTGAGACGTAAAGATGTCTCGAGTTCATTCCTTCGTTCATTCACTCACGCACGCATACATTCATGCAGGCACCGGGAATGCTATGGTGCAGGCATCGGGAATGCTATGGTGGATCCCGGTCACCGTCCCTGGCCTCGGAGCTCTCCGCCTGACGGGTGGGACAGCATCTCACCCCCAGGGAGCAAGTGAGGCTATGAAGCTACAGCATCTCCAGCTCAAGATCTAGCACGAGCTGTGGGGCTAGAGCTCGCTCTGGCGTCCGCTGGGGAACTAGAGCCACCTGAAGCACCGGACCTCGCAGCAGCCGTGGACTCGAGCCCACTCAGGCACCAGCCTCAGAGCTAGAGCTAGTGCCGGTGCAGACGAGAGCCTCCCCCAGGCCGAACACCTGCAGGAGCTCCGGAGTCACAGCCGGCTCCGGCTTCCGCTCCGGAGCGAAGGCCAGCTCCGGCACCAGCTCCGGCACCAGCTCCGGCTCCGTCGCCAGAGCCAGCCAGCCCCGCACGAGAGCCCGTTCCGAATCCAGCTCTGGCCCTCCTGCTCGAGGCCGCGGGTGTCTTCTCTCAGCGGGAAGGCACGTGAAAAGGCAGTCGGGCTGGCGAGCCTCGCTCCTGTCTCTGCTTCAGCATCATGTCAAGCCCTAGAGCTGATCCGGCTCCAGCACCAGGTCTAGTAAAATCTCAAGAGCTAGATCCAGCTGCAGCGGCAGCTACAGACCCGACTGTAGCCCCGAGCTTTAAGCCTTTCCATCATGAGCCGCCTTCAGCTCAAATGGTTCGAGCAGCGACTTGGAGCTCCGGCCGCTTCCGCACCAGCTCCGGGAGAGCAGGCACCGTCACAGGGTCGTCTGCCACCGTGGGAGCTGGAGCAGGCTCTGACACCAGCAGCAGAGTTAGAGCTGCCTCGACCTCCAAAGCTAGAGCCACCTAAAGCACCAGCTCTTGCGCCAACTGGGACTACTGCCAGCTGTGGCACCAGCTACGGAGCCAGCTTGGGGGGCCACCTACAGGTGACAGCCGCCTCCAGCTCAAACACTTGGACGCTCCATAGGACAGCCATTTCCATCGGTGGCTCCCGCCCCCAATCTGGCAACAGTGACAGAGTCAGAGTCAGTCTCAGAACTGGAGCCAGTTCCAGAACCAGCTCTAGCACCGGCGCCCGAGACGGAGCCAGCTCCGGCCCCCGCTCAGGCACCAGCCCCCGGCCAGCAGCGGGGCCAGAGCCTCGGCCCCAGCACCGGCCCCGGCACAGACCCAGCTCCAGCATCGCCTCCGGCGCCAGCTTCAGAGGCCGGCGGGGCCAGCTCCAGCCCCCGAGCTGCCCCTCACCTCCTCTAAGAAGGCGACTTTTCTCCCCTTCCTCTTTCGATATGTTTTTTTGGTTTTTACTATTTCGCGTGTCAAAATTTAGATTCAGTAAAGTTTAACCCTGACGTCATTTTCCATCGTACAACAGCGGCACTGACCACGCCCTCTGCACTCTGTGCCACCGCCACGACCTAGTGCCAGGCATTCGCGTCACCCCAGCCTGCGCCCAGTGAGCAGCCGCGCCCCGAGCCCGCTCCCCGACTCCTGGCAGCCGCGGACCGCACTGCCCTCTCCCTGGTGCGGTCCCCTGGCAGGGTCAACTGTCCCTCCTGGCCCCCTCCCCCGCCAGAGGCGAAGACTGCCGGAAACACCCACGTGCCCCATGCTGTGCACTTTACCACCAGCCAGGACCTTGTCCGGAAGAAGCCGACCTTTGGCAAGCGGGTGAAGGTCAGGCGCGGGGGCCAGCTCGTGCCCCCCTCACGGGAAGCAGAAGGGACTCGAGATTGCCAGTCACATGGCCACCCTGCCCAGGGTCTTCCTGGCTAGGTAACGAAGCCCTTACAGACTGGAGTGACAAAGGCCAGCTGAGCACCTTCCACCCAACCTGTGATACCAGGTCATCCCCAGGACGAGCTTCGGCCTGGACCTCCCCTGCCGCCAGGCACGGCGCCTGCCTGTCAACAGGCTGACCCGGCCCCCCGTGGACCGCTCCCTGCCTGAGGCGCCTTCTCATCCGGGATCCAGAAGACTAGCTGACTTTGCTGGCGGGGACACAGCCCTGTCCCTCACCTGGCACAGCCCTCCGTCCGCCTCTCACACTCTCCCAGGTCGCTGCCGTTTGCACCGTTATCCAGAAGGTGTAACCACTGCAAAGCTGGCCCTTCCTTGCAGCCGCCAGGACCCCCCGAGTCCAGAACCAGCAGCAGCTGCCGCTCCGGGTCCTGTGACCAGCTCGGGCAGGGCCAGAACCTCAGCGGCGCGGACAACGCCCTTGTGCTCAGTCGCTCCTCCAGCTCCAAAGTGGAGGGGATGCACATGGACTTTGACCCGGAACCCCCAACTGCCGGGAAAGGAGGCGACCGTCCCCCTTCTCCCTGACAGCCCTTCCCCGCCCCTCCCTTTGTGCCAGTGTTCCCCACTCCACACCCACAAAAGGGGCCAAGAAGCCCCAATTTCTAGGTCCTCCTGGAGCTGGATGCCGGCCTGGGGCGCACTGCAGGGTCCTGGGCTTCTGCTGACCTCACCGTCGCCACGGTTCTGGACACTGGCCTCCCCGTGGTCCTGGACAATCTCCGGCAGCTCCTCCTCCTCCTCAGCCCCCACCACGCCCACGGCCACCTCGGTCACACGCAAGTGCTGGGTCACTGCCTCTCTCCATCCAGCAGGTGGGTGATGGGGCGTCACCCTGTCTGCCTGGACGTGAAGACAGGAGCACGTTCAAGGGGGGCCCTGGTCGTTCCTCACACCTCCCCTGAACAGCTGCTCTGACGAGAAGCCATCCCCGGGCCCTCCAGGCAGCGAGTGCCGCCCTGGGAGGAGGCAGATGACCGCCACGGCCCCCACTGTACACGGGAGGGAGCTGGGGCAGCGTCGTCGTCATCCTGGCTGGTTCTTGGGGATCGTGCTTGGGTGGGGGCGGGTAGCACGTGCCCACCAAGCTCCCTGCGAATCCAGGATTTCACCAGCCGAGACTGGCAAGACAGCCCATTCACGTCCCCCCGACTGTGGTGACCCCCGACTCCTTGCCCACATTCAGAGCCCTGTGTGATCTGGTCCAGACGCCCTCCCCAGGGGCACACCCCCCATCCCGCTCCAGGGACCTCGAAAGCAAGCGCCTGTCCCCTCAGAGCCTTCGGTCTGCACCGCCCCTCCTCCGAGGCCCCCATCCACAGTGGACTCACCTCCAAGGCCGGGCTCAGGCCACCTCCTCAGGCTCCTGCACAGGCACAGCCTTTGGGGGCAGATTGACCTGCGCTCAAACCCACAGCTGGGCCACGTCACAGCCCCGTGACAGGCAAGCTCTTGTGGTGACTTCTCAGGGCCTCCGTTTCCTCCACTGAAGATGGGGTCAGTGACCCTGGGAGGGTGTGCTGGGGATCAGAGCAGGGACATGAAGGGACCCAAAGCGCTGGAACTCGTGTCCTGGGGACCCGCCAGGAAGACAAGGGGAAGGGGCAGGGTGACCCTCTCCTTGCCCGGATTCCAGGTCCCCCTGACCCAGCCACGCACCAAGCTGGCCCCTGGGGAGAGTCGGGACCAGGACAGTGGGGTAAGGTCTATCCTGAGACCCTCGCTGTCCCCAGATAGCCTACCCACCTGGCCTCATGTCCTGTGGTCCCCTAGCTGGGGTACGGGTAGTCCCAGGGCTCCGTGGACGTGGGTGGGGGTCACAGCCGTTGACGAAAATGGGAGACAGGGAGGACGGGCCCCTCAGGGAGCCGTTGGCGTTGCCGGATGGAGTCAGGGCCCGCAGTGGACGTGAGGCCCGCCTGCCCTGTGGGAGGGAGGCAGGCGCACCGCCCACAACGCGAACAGCCACGCCCACCGCGGGGTAGGGGTGGCGGCCGCGGCCACTCCGAGCTGCTGTAACCCTCACTGGACAGTCAGGAAACTGAGTCCTGGAGAGGCGCCGATCGGCCCAAAGCCCACGAGGCAGGCAGGGCCCAAGGGAGCCAGGATGGTTCCAGCGTCCTAGGTGGGGCTCACCTCCCTATGGGGCTTCCTTTGAGATTGAGAGCCCCTGAGATAGTGGGGGGACCACTGCCCAGCCCCTGCCTGCGGAGCTGGTGGCCCTGGGCTCCCGCGGGGCAGACACAGGCGCGCGTGTACACACACACACACACACACGTACGCACGCACGCACCCCCTGCCCAGGGGTCAGGAGCGGAGAGCACTCTGCGCAGGCAGCTCCGCGTGGGGCAGGGGCATCCAGTCCCCTGGGAACATGCCCGGGCCCGAGCAAGAGGAGGGGAGAGAGGCCAGGCTGATGGCAGGGTGTCCGCAAAGGGGCCCAGAGCAGGAGCCATCCCCAGGGCCGCCTGGAGAGGACAGAGTCTGGAGTCTGGCATCCTTCCTGAGCACCTGGCACCAGGCGGAGACCGCTCCCCCCCCCCCGCCCCCAGTGTGGGCGGGGCTACAGGGGAGAAAGCCTCAGCCTCTTCCGCTATGAACCGGGTGCGTAGATGGTGTGACACGGAGAATCCCACAGGCTCCTAGACGAGTCTGCTGTACTCAGTTCTGCACCCACGACCCCCGGTGCTCCAGGTTCAGGGAGAATGCTTTCTATTCCCTCGGGGTCCTTCTGAGCAGAGGGCAGCCTGGGGCTTGGGGGTCTTTGGACCTGGGCAGTGCAGAATGTGGCAGAGCACCTGCCACTCGTCTGGGGACAAGGCCATCCTCGTTGGAGCCTTGGGTCCTCATCTGGAAGCGAGTCCGCGTTATGGTCCTGGCTGGGGTGAGGAGGCTTCGTGAATGAACCGGACACCAGGACAGCGGAGGGAAAGGGGGCTGCGGGGGAGGCTTCGGAGGTCCTCACATCCCCCGGAGCCGGCAGGTCCCGCCCCTTTGCCCCTCGGGCTCAGGGCGAGCTGCTGCCTTGACGACATCCAAACAAAGGTGTGTGTTTTGTTTTCTGGATCTCCTGCCTGGGGCTGCAGTGCTGGGGCCGACCACCAGGGGGAGAGCTGTGCCCACTCTGCTCAGTGGAGCAACCGGGGCAGAAGAGGGACACCGGGGGTCATTCTGGGCATCCCCCTGCCTCCGACCCACCGCGCACCTTCTGTTATTAACCTCCATGTCCACCGTGTGAGAAGCTCAGAGGCAGAGAGGCCCCGAGACCCTCTCACCACTCATTCAGCCGCTGTGCCCCCCACGCTCACCCTGAGCAGGGGCCCGTGCTGGGCCTGGGGCGGTGCTGAAAGGTCCACGTGGTCCCTGCCCTCCGGGAGCTCACAGCTGCGGGGGCAGGCGGCAGATGGACGAAAGCGCAGAAGCAGATCCAGGTGGGAGAGAAGGGCTAGTGCTCTGGGGAAATGAGGCCGGTGATGGGGCGGGGCTCGGTGGGATCTAAGGCCTCCAGGGTGACAGTGACGCTGTGACCAGAAGGACAAGACAGGTCAGCCCTGCACACGTCTGGGAACAGTGTGCGGGGGAAGCTCGAAGGCGCAGAGGCTCAGAGGGGGAGGGGAATTCAGCCGGAGGCTGGAGAGAGTGAGGGAGAGGGGGAGGGGCGGGAGGGGCCAAGAGGGACGTGCCAGCGTCTCTGCTGTGTGACAGCGTTGCTCAGACTTAGCACTCACAGGCCACACACTGCCCATCTCACAGTCCCCGTGACTAGGATCCGTCTCGGCTCTGCTGGGAGCCGCAGCCTGGGGGGTCCCCGGGGGCCCTGGCTGCGGTCTCGGCTGAGGCTCTGCCGGGGCGGGGTCTGTCTCCGAGATCGATCACGGGTCTTGGCAGGATTCAGTCTGGACCGGGGTCACAGGTCTTTCCTGTCTGCGGGCCGGGCCCCTCTTGGTCCCCGCACCAGGGCCCAATCAGGCAGCTCGTAGTACCTGATCTTGCTTCTCCAGAACGCTGGCTCAGAGAGGCAGAGGGACAGAGAGGGACAGAGACAGGGAGACAGAGAGGGACAGAGAGGGAACACAGAGAGAAGAAACCAGCAGAAGTCACAGACTTTTCATAACTCCACCTCGAGTGACACCCCATCATTCTGTCCTGTTGGAACGCAGTCATAAAGCTCATACATCCTTGGGGGCTGGGGATCCCACAGGGGCGGGACCAGGAGGCGGGATGCTGGGCGTTCCCTTTTCACCCAGCTTCTTCCATGCCACCCTGAGGCTATCCTTGGGCTGAATTGTTTCTTCCGGGGAAAGCGGGGCGGGGCAGCAGAGGTACACTGAGGAACTTCGCAAACTTAAACTGAGTGAGAAACACAAGCCAGTTTGTCCCCGACCAGGTCCCAGGGAACCACCAGCTGAAAATGGACATATGACCTTCCGTGCAGCACTCACCAGCTCCCCGCCTGTGCCATAGGGACCTGCAGACTCTGGTCCTGCCTTCCTGGGAACCTGTGGTCCTCAAAGGAGGCCCCAGGGACACAAGCAGTCGAGCCAGGAAGGACCTGGGAGGCTGTGCCCAGGTGCCAGGCAGATCTGGGTTGGCTGCGTCACTGTGAAGCCCAGCCTCAGTTGTTCTGTCTTCGCGGCCGTTTCTCTGCATCTGGTGCCCTCTCTCCCCTGGTCACTGCTCCCTTTTTGACCATTAGGGCGCCTCGCTTTTTGGCTCTCCGTGCGCCCCCTCCCTCACCATGCCGAAGCAGAGGCCCTCGCCTCGAGGCCCTCCCACCCCCTGCCCTTGGCCTACCCTCGGTGAGATGTAAGAGGGTCCGCCTGGGGCTCCCGGAGTCAACGCGCCCCACAGGCCGTGGGGGGAAAGCGGAAGGAGAGCGGGAGGGAAGCGTGGGCAACGCTATGGACATGGGAGGAAACAGGCGCCGGGAGATTCCAGGTCACCCAGGCCGGGCGCCAGGCTTAGAGACCCCGAGCAGGGGAGGAGAGATCCTAAACCGAAACCAGCTGGTTTTTCTCGGTTGTGATTGCTTCGAGGCTCTTCTAAAAACACTGAAGTTTTTCCCCCAAGTCATTACTTCTCAGGCCCGCGCTTCCCGCCTGGGAGCTGGGCCTGCTGCGTCCACTGCCCGGAGGACGCCCTGCGGGGAACAGGGCTGCGGCCGCTGGGTGGGGCGCGGGGCAGGTGGGAGGGGCTGAGGCTGTGGGCGGGGCCAGAGGATCCTTTGCCCTCTAGCGGACACCACCCGGCCCCGCCCCCGGCCGCAGGCCTAACATCGGGCCGGACCTGTGCGCACTGCCCCAGGCGCCGCGCGGCCGCGGCCAACGCGGAGGCCCCGGCGAGCGGAGTCCTTGGTCTCCGGTCCGAGGTGCGCCCCTCCTTCCATCCCAACGCCGGTCTGGCCGTAGAGGGTGAGTCTGCACCCCGCAGGGACAGTCGCGTTCCCTCCGCCCCACCCTGTCGCTGCGCAGTGCCGGGGCTGAGGACGGGCACCCCGAGCCCGGAGCCCGCATTGGCGGGCGGAAGTCGAAGTGCGCGACTCGGCCCCAGGCTCCTGGGTGCGGACTCCGATCTGGGACGGACGGACTCCGGGCTGGCTTTGGGTCGGCGGAGTGGCCCCGGCGGCCTGGGCTCCGCGGGAAGCAGGGTCTAGCGGAGCCGACGGTCGAGGCGGGGGTTTGGAGGACGCTGCGCCCCGAGGCCCGGTGGGGAAACGGAGGCCCGCAGAGGCAGGGAGAGGGAGAGGGCTTGCCAAATGCCACCGAAACCCCAGCCCCAGGGTCTTTCTTCGACCTGGGGTGGACCCCCCAATGAGCTGCCAGGGGTCTCTTGCTGGCCGTGACTCCGACTATGCCAGGCGCCTTACAGCCCTTCCCGCTCGCCGTCCTCAGGGCCGGTGCGTAGTGCCTTCCCTCTCCGCCTCCCCAGCCCAGCGCCTTTATTCCCGGGAGATCACCGAGGCTGTTTAGTGGCGGGAAAGTGACCTGCCCAGCATTATGGAGACAGTGAAAGCTGGAGCGCGTTCCCGCGGACACCCTAGAGCGCCCAGGCCCCGCCTCCCGGAGGAATGCGCTGCTGCCCTCCCCACTTCACCCCGCCCCCGGAGATCGCCGTGTCTCCGCTGTGCAGATTCTGGGCTCGAGTCCCAGTGTCCTCACAGTTCTCCACGGGAACCAAGCGCATCCGGAGCGCCCCGCCCTGGCGCTGCTGCCCCGGGGCCACCCAAAGGAGGGCAGGATAGCAAGGATGGGGCCGCTGGATAAGGAGCTTTCCTTTGCAGGTGTGCCCTGGACCCTGGAGACACAGACTCAGCCGGAGAGAGGAGGGCTTATTCGCCAGGTCACACCAGTCTCAGCAGATGCCGAGGCTCAGATGCTGCGGTCAGCCATGCGCTGCCACAGACTGGGCCTGGGCCTGGGGCTCTGCCTGCTGGCCGGCACCATCTTCTGTGCTCTGTGGTGAGCATGAAGCCCTCTCTCCCAGCATCTCAACCCCCAAACCTGACCCCTTCCGGGCTTCCCACGTTTCACCCACCTCTCCTGGCACACCTGTCCCCTAACCGCAGCACCAGCCCCAGCAAAACGGAGCTGGGCTTCTGAATTTTTGCCTTGCACTGGCCTTGTTCTTTCCTCTGCCCCCATCATCCTTCTAGCCACGCGGAGGAGACACTCCGGTGCATGCTCCAGAATTCACCCTGCGTGTTCCTTCTGTGAAGTCCCCAGGGTTGTCCCCACCCACCCGCCCCGCTCTGTGTGCAGGGCCTGTCATCAAGAGCCATCCCACCCAGGAGTGAATGACTGTGGGTGAATAGTGCCTGCAGAGCCCGGAGGCTTTGTCCTCCGAGGTCAGCCAGACCCGAGTTGTGGTGGGGACCCCTACATGCGCCACTGGGCCTTCACGCCCACTAATGAGCACCGAGTAGCTTTCGGCCTCTGGAGCAGAGTTGAATCGGGTTTTTCCTTCCCAGGGTGTACGTCGAGAACTGGCTGCCATTCTCCTATGTCCCCTATTATCTGCCCTGTCCGGAGATCTTGTAAGTATGGGGCTGGGACAACAGGGGGCCCCGGGGGCTGCCTGGAGTGGAGAAGGTGGGACAGTTTTTAAGGTCGCCGTGCCTGCAGAGTCTTAGATCCTAAGCTCGTGGTTCTGATCGGTATGATGAGTGTTTGGGTAACTTATGGGCTGCCCTGCTTCAACCTTCGGGTGTCCCTGCACCGTCCCCTCCACAGCGGGCCTTGAGCGTGTCACGTAGCTCCAAGCCTCACTTGCTGCATCTGTAAAGTGGGAAAGCAGAGGTGCCCCTCCCGGCCCACCGGGGGCTTGGAGTGGGTCGATGCCTGTAAATAGCCTGGAGTAGCACCTGGCACGTAGTAGGTGCTCAGGAAATAGTGCTTTTAGGACTTGGCCATTTTGCTCAGTTCTGTGTGGATTCAAGAAACAAATTAACATGCGACCAAAGTCTTCCCAAAATGACGCATCGGTTAAGAGTGAAAAAATCCGATGGGACAGTCTCAAGGGGCTTCGTGACGGCTAAAGGAAAGTTTAAAATGTGGGTTGCAGACTACTAATTAACGAGGCGTGCCTTATTATCATTCTAAAACCAGGATATTAGGAAGTGGGAAAGCAGGAAAGATGAAGGAAAAACCCTCTCGGGTCTCGCCGATCTGAGTTATGGTCCAATTCCGCAGTCTGTAGCTGGCTTGTTGTTTACCGCACTTTCTAAATGAACAGGTAGTGCATTTACTCGGTTATATTTACTAGCTTCCTACCGAAACTTGTCGTGATCTTAATGTCTTTACGATTTTTATCCTGTTTCCCAGAAGTGGCTTTATGTCTCGGCGTGTGTCCGTACTCTCCATGGTGACTGCCATTTTATTCCACCCAGGGGTCGGGTCAAAATCCTTGAACCTCTTTCCCACCTAAATTTGGGAAGTTAGGTTGTTTCCAGTTTCTCGGGGTTCTAACGTCGTTTTTGAATGAGCAGCTCTGGACGTAAAGCTTTTCCATCTGAAAGGTCTTTCAGTTGGGTCTTTCTGTCCCCTGGCCAGAGGACATGGACAGGTTCTTGGTCCATCTTGTCAGGCTGCTTTCCAGAAGGACCAGGGCACCCACACACCCACATCCCCACAAACCCCGCGGCACTGCCCCTGGGCCACTGCTGGACGTACGAGAAGGAAGCAGAAAACAAACTGGAAACTAGAAAAAGTAACACCAAACCACCTTGCCGATCCGAGAGATGGGAAATGCTATCTCTTTGGTTTAAATTTCATTTCTTTGATTCCTTCCCAGCTCCCCCTCAGCCCTTCACTTCCCCTCCACCCCCCGCCCCGCCCCGATTGAATCTCCTCTTCCTGGCGGCCAGCACCCCTCCTCCTCTCCTGGCCTGTGGTTCTCTGTCATCGCCTTGTAGAACAGAGACTTCTACGTTTTTTTTTTTTCCTTTCCAGTCTGTCTTTCGATTCTACCAAGCTGTTTTTCTCATAGATTGAAGTTGGAGGTTCTGTTTGTGTTCGACGGTCACGTCTCGAAGCCTCTTCGTTTGGATTTCTTCTGGTCCTTGAGGTGTCTTATGTACGCTCAGAGGTTTAGAAAAGTGACGTTCTTTTGGCTAGCGCCCTCCTGTGGCTTGTGCAGGTTATGTCCAACCCTTTCAGGCAGCTGGAGAACTCTGGCCTTGTGGGGACTGGAGGGGCCGTCGCTAGGGAGTGTGGGACGCCGGGCTGACCGGTGCCAGCGTCCTCCCTTCTGATAGCCTTTGCCAAGAGCTGTCACTTTCTGAGCGGGGACCTGAAATGTGCTTCTCCGTGCGAAACTAGGGCAGAGGGTCGATTCCATGGATTGACTTTAAAAAATCATTGATTGCAGAGTACAGACTGATCACAGAAGGACAGATACTCTGTGATTCCAGTTACCGAGACCCCTAGAGGGGTCAGACTCAGAGACAGAGGTAGAACAGTGGTGACGGGGGCTGGGGGAGCGCGAGTATGATGGGGACAGAGTTTCAGTTTGGGAAGATGAGAAAGTTCTGGAGCCGGAGGGTGGGGGTGGCTGCAGCATGATGTGCGTGCGCTTAACCCTGCTGAGCTGTGCGCCTAAAAACAGTCAAAATGGTAAGTCTTTGTCACGTAGATTTCACACACACACAAACAAGCATAGACTGAAAGATGCTGGGAAAACTCAGACTTAAGCCGTCCCATCGTGTGCGACATATTGAAAGTTCCCGAATGAATGGCAGACACCGCGTCCTCAGGTGGTCAGAGCCCTACAGCAGGCCTCTCCCAGAGCTGCTCCCTGGTGGCCGTGGGCAGGCCTCCCCTTCTCTGTGCCCCAGCTCTACCCGCTGGGGAGCGACTCTATGCAGAAGGTTTTATTGTCTCATTTTTTTTTAAGGGCGAGGGGTCTGTAACTCCCGGGGAGTCAAATGTCGGGCCCCAGGGGTCTGGGCCAGATGGTGGCAGAACCGGAGACTTTGTACAGCCTGCTCTCTCCTTCCTCGGGGACCCCCTTGTGACTTCTCCACCCGGGGTGGCCTTGGTTGACGTGAGTGAGGCTCACCGCACAGGCTGCTGGCAGTGGGCTGAGGCCCCCGCCCCTCATCCCTGATTTTGTTCTCACGGCAGCTCTAAGGACAGTCACCTGTTTCATAGATGAGGAAAAGTGGGTGCATCGGTCAGGGCTCCACTAAAGAGACAGAACCGGCAGGAGGGAGGGAAACAGGCAGGTCGGTAGGTGCCCAGTTGGTAGGTAGGTAGATAGCTGGACACGGCCCTAGTCGCTCGTGGGGGCGGCGGGCCAGCGCAAGCACAGGGCAGGCCGTAAGGGAGGGCAGGTGCTGACGCCGCTGTCCACCGACAGAATGTCCTCTTCAAGGACCCCACGGTTCTGTTTCCAGGGCCTTTGGACTGGTAAATCAGGCCCACCCAGATGATCCAGGGTAATCTTTGCATGGTCAGCTGGTGCAGACGTTAGTCACACCTGCAAAACGCCTTCACCGCACTTCGATTGGTGTTTGCTTGACAACTGGCCATCACCGTGGGCTCGTGGGCTCGGGTTAAGTCACTCTCCCAAGGCCTTCAGGCCAGGAACTGGCAGAACTGGGCTCACCGGTCTTTGGGGGCTTCTCCAACCTTCCACCCAAGAGGTGTGGGAAAGCATAGCTTTGGAGACAAACGGCCACAGGTCGGACTTGCTATGCCACCGCTCGGTGACCCTGGACAGACCGCGTCTGTGGGGGCCCAGGCCTGCAGAGTGAGCGGAGCAGTGGGAAGGTTTGAGGGAATCTGCCTGGAACCTAGGGGTGGGGGGAGGGGGCTGCCCCGTGGGGGCGTCGGCTTAATCTCAGCTCCACTAACGGCTCGCGCTAATGGCTGTTTCTCGCCTCTGCCCACCAGCAACATGAAGCTGCAGTACAAGGAGGAGAAGCCGTTCCAGCCAGTGGCACAGTAAGCAGACTGTCCTCTCCCCGCTTGTGGGCCCCGCAGTGAGGGCCGCCTGCCCTCACCACTGGCCCTTCTCCGTTGCAGGTCACAGTACCCTCAGCCCAAGCTGCTGGAGAAGAGGTAGGCGCCGGGTGCAGCATGGAGGGGGACCCGGAGTGGAAGATGGGGGGACAGAGCTCTGACTTATAAGTTGGGGGAATAGAGGTACCAGGTGGCCTTGGGGTCCAGGTAGCCTGGGCTCCAGTCGGCTCTGTCACTAGTTGTGTGACCTCGGGCGGGTCACCCAGCTGCTCTGCACTTCCGCACAGGCGGACAGCACCCACCTCACAGGAGGCCACACAGCATGGTGCCTGCTGCATAGCAGGCGCTCGGTCCCTCATGGTGACGATGTTGGTAACCCCGTTTATTAGGCACTTAGCCGGTACCAGACGTGCCAGGCTCCCCCGGACAGCCGACATGCAATAACTCCCGGTCCTGTCGACCATCCTGGGAACTGGCTGTCATTGTCCCCACTTTACGCCTGAGGCTACTGAGGCCCAGGGACAGGGACCAGGCTGCCGGGGTCACACAGCGTGGGAGGCAGGGCTAGGGTGAGACCGAGGCTTTGACGAGGGAAGGGTCTCAGCCCCCGCGGCCTCCCCTGCTGCCAGGCCCACAGAGCTGCTGACCCTCACACCCTGGTTGGCGCCCATCGTCTCTGAGGGGACCTTTGACCCGGAGCTCCTGCGGCACATGTACCAGCCGCTGAACCTGACCATCGGGCTCACAGTATTTGCTGTGGGGAGGTGAGTGACCAGCTGGGCGGGGGGAGAGGGTATTCTCTCAAGCCACTGGAGCTTACAGTCTGGGGAGAGGCAGGAGCTGGACACAGGACCCCGTCCGGGCTCCAGGAAGGCCCCAAACCAGGTGCCACCCAGGGGGAAGGCAGGAAGTAGGGTGCGGTGGTGAGCAGAGCGCTCCCTGGAGGGCCAGGGTCTGGCCCTGGTGTGGCAGCTCAGGGGACTGATCGACAGGAGCCTTTGTCGGGGCCCTCCTCGCCCCCTCACCCCTTTCTGCTTCCCCTGAGCAGCCCGGACAGGACTGGAAACCCCAAACCACCGCACGTGACTAGGACTCCATGGCCAGGCCACAGGCAGGCCCGCCCTCGGGGCCCCCTCTTCCCAGCCCCGGGCCTGCCTGCTCCCTGCCTTTCCCTGTCTCTCCCTGTCTCCCCCTCTCCTCCCTGACCCCACCTGGCCTTTCCTATAGGAGCCACCCCTGGTGGCCTCCCTCTGGGTCCCTGCCCTGAGCCCCCAGCCCCCACACCGCTCACCTTCCCTGGATGCAGCCACTCACGGCTTCCCGGCTCCTCCCCTCTCTCTGAGCCTCGGCATCTCTGCCGACGAAGCGGGGAGTATGGCGCCTGCCTTCTAGCGAGTTTCTGAGGTTCAGAGAAGATAAGAATCCCTTAGAACACGCCTGGCACTTAGTAAGTGCTCGGGAAATTTAGGTCGTTTTGCGCATGTAAGAATTGTCACCGAGTACCATTCTTGTGACGGTCTTAGGAGGTCGGTGTTACGATCGTGGGCATTTGACAGACAGCGACCCCAGGGGCAGACATGAGTGACTCCTGAAAGTGGGGTGCTGGGAGGTGGACGCAGCCAGGCTGACTCCGGGCCCCAGGCCCCGTGTGGCGGCAGCCCACATGGGTCCCAGCCAGGCCTGGGGCTGCCGCGGCTGACAGGTTGCCATCGCCAGGTACACCTGCTTCCTCCAGCACTTCCTGGAGTCGGCAGAGCAGTTCTTCATGCACGGCTACCGGGTGCGCTACTATATCTTCACCGACGACCCCGCGGCCGTTCCCCGGGTCCCGCTGGGCGCCGGCCGCCACCTCAGCGTCATCCCCATCCAGAAGCACGCCCGCTGGGAGGAGATCTCCACGCGCCGGATGGAGACCATCAGCCAGCACATCGCCAGGAGGGCGCACCGGGAGGTGGACTACCTCTTCTGCCTGGACGTGGACATGGTGTTCCGGAACCCGTGGGGCCCTGAGACCTTGGGAGACCTGGTGGCCGCCATCCACCCCGGCTACTACGCTGTGTCCCGCCAGCACTTCCCCTACGAGCGCAGGCCTGTGTCTGCCGCCTTCGTCGCAGACGGCGAGGGGGACTTCTACTATGGCGGGGCGGTCTTTGGGGGGCGGGTGGCCAGGGTGTACGAGTTTGCCAGGGGCTGCCACATGGGCATCCTGGCGGACAAGGCCAACGGCATCATGGCAGCCTGGCAGGAGGAGAGCCACCTGAACCGCCGCTTCATCTCACACAAGCCCTCCAAGGTGCTGTCCCCCGAATACCTCTGGGATGACAAGAAGCCCCAGCCACCTAGCCTGAAGCTGATCCGCTTTTCTACGCTGGACAAGGACAGCGACTGGCTGAGGAGCTGACAGCGGAGCAGGGGCTGCCGGGGACGGGGACCCCAAGCCCCGCAGCCAGCTCGCCCTAGCGACTCACCGCTCCAGCCTTAGCTGAGACCGGCCCTGTGCCACCTACCTCAGTCTGTCAGGAGAGTCCACCTGGCAGGGGGGCGTGGACGGGCCTTTGCAAGCCGCACAGGGCTGTGCCCGCAGGGCAGAGCTGGCCAGCTGCAGGGTCAGGTGGGGTGGGGGAGGGGAGAGCGGCAGTAGAGAGCGCAGGGCCCCCCAGACCATGTGCCTTCAGGCCGGCTCTGCGGTCTGGCCCTACTCAGTGCCTGCCCTGCCACCTCTGACCTCTGCTCTCTCTTGCTGCCTGTTGCCCTTCAAGTTGCCCAACACGCTGGTGCGAAAGGCGTCCTGGATGCCTTTGCTCTGGCTGCAGGGCTCCGGTGTCGTGCACGGGGTGCCACTGCCTCCCTCAGGACCCGAGGGTGAGCCTGCGACGTGGGCCTGGGCTCTCTGGTTGTCAGTCCAGCTGCGCCCCATGGCGACCACCCTCCCTGGCCCTCACTGCCCCCTTCTTAAGAGAGTTGGGGCAGTTTGAATAAAGTTGGCACATGCTAGGCCCTAATGGGGGGCTTTCACCCGCACGTCTGAGTGTGTGTGCCGCCAGCCACAGCGGGTACAGGCAGCCTGGGGTGGGGGAGGGAAGATAGAGTTTTCTAGGACACCTGGGCTGAAACTGGTTGCTACGACAGACGGGATTCCATCCCCGGTCTCCTGGGAGACTGCGCGAGGCGGCAGCGTGCTGCGGGATGTTCTCCCGGCGGAGTGAAGGGATGCAGCAGAACACGTCAGCCCCGTGTCCTGTGGGCTAGGGCCCTGAGCACACGAAGAACGTGTCTGCTGGTCCTCCTGTGTCCTTCCTGCATCCGGGTCAGCCTTGGCCCTCTGAGGCCACTGATGGGCATGCTTCAGGCCCGGAATCAGAGGGCTGCGGAGGGCAGCCTCACCAGCGTGGCCCCCGCAGGACTTTAGAGTGCCACGGCAGTTCCGTCTCCCTGGGGTGGGGGCGAGTCCAGGGTTCAGTGGCCCAGGGTCCCCTCCCCTGGGAACAGCAGCGTTTTTGGTGCAGAAGGGAGATGGAGGGTGCGCTCTGGCCATGCTGAGATGAGCACCCCCCCCACCACCAACCTGGCCGCTCCTGGCAAAGCTGGGCGCCAGCCCCGAGCCCACTCCTCTTGTGCCATGTGGTTTGGCTGGTGACCGCAAGGGTCAGGCAGGCAGACCGAGTGACCACTGTGAGCAGACGGCCCGAGCTGGAGGGAACGAGTCAGGAAGGGGCCCCAGGGTGCTTCCTGGGGGGTGAGGGGCCAAGCCTGCCCCAGGGGAGGAAGGAGCAGGCACTGCCTTTAAGGAGCTTCCAGGTTGGCACAGGAAGAGACCCCTTGATGTGGAGATCAGGGAAGGTCAAGCCTTGCCAAGGAGAAGGGAGACCCCGCCTCACTTCCAGCCCAGGTTCTGGCCCAGGGTCTCCCAGACCCAGCTGAGAAACCTTATGAGCCTTGGCCCAAGCCCCCTAGGACCAAGGCTGACTCTGGTCCCCATCCTAAGGTGTGACCCTCAGGCAAAAGTGGGTGATGGGACCCAACTCTTGGAACCAAACCAGGGTCCAGGCTACTTCTCTAAAAGAAGCTGAAGGCCTGGGCTAAGATGCCCCGTGGGTGGGAAGAAGCCTGACCCACAGTGGGAGGTGGGATGTCGGCAGTCCCAGCAGCCCCCGGGCTTGGCTAACCCAACCGGATCTGAGCTATGGGCACCAGTCTTGCCAGGGCAGATGATTCTGGGGGCTCTGAAGTTTTTAAATTGCAGTTACTTAAGAAATAGAATTACAAATACAAGGCTGGGCTCATTGGCCACCACCTCGAGCTCCTGCACAAGCACAGCCTTTGGGGGTAGATTGACCTGCGCTCAAACCCACAGCTGGGCCACGTCACAGCCCCGTGACAGGCAAGCTCTTGTGGTGACTTCTCAGGGCCTCCGTTTCCTCCACTGAAGATGGGGTCAGTGACCCTGGGAGGGTGTGCTGGGGATCAGAGCAGGGACATGAAGGGACCCAAAGTGCGTGGACTCAGGAGGTCGCCTGGCCGGGGAGCCCGGATACAGGGACAGGCCCCTGACGGTCAGCGCCCGGCCCAGGCATGGCGAAGAGCAATGATTCTGAGGCCCCGTTCACGGCTGGACTTGGTCCCTCAGAGCTGAGTGACCTTAAAAGGTGCTGGGGCCGCTGCTCATCCGTAAAGTGGGGTGAAAGCACTGAGTGCCCAAGGGTCTCCCCAATTACAGGAGCTACCCCCAACACTCGGCCATCCTGGGGGTGGGGCCCCCTCCTCCGCTGGCTCTTACTCCAGCCAGGCTGCAGCCAGGGACAGGCTGGACCTCGTGTCCCCGGGTCCTGCCAGGAAGAAAAGGGAGTGGGGTGTAGAGGTGTCCGGAGAGGCAGCCTGACCTTCCTGCCTGCACTCAGTGTCCACTGCCTCCTCCGCTGCTGCTTTCAAGTCCTCCTGACCCCAGCCATTCCTGGAGCTGCCCCTGCAACTGGCATATGGGGACCAGGACGAAAGGGTGGGGTGTATAAGCAGGGACTCCCCCGTCTCCGGGTCTCCACACCCACACCCACCACCCGGCAGACTGCGCCTTGTTGGGTTTGGGCACACACCAGGCGGCGATGGCAGAAGACTCTTGGGACCCACCGTTCACCGAGTCTTTGGTGAGCTGCGCGCGCGCAGCAAGGCGGGGCTCACGTACACGCGCTGTCCGCGGGCCCGCGCAGCTCGTGTGCGCGCCCGGCCGTGGACAGGACGCCCAGCTGCCCCTGCGGGGTCCACCCACGTCCGCCCGCGGGAGGAAGGCTGTGCGCGCTCCCGAGCGCGCTCCCGAGCGCGGCGGGTTCCGCCTCTCACACCTGCAGCGGGCGGGAGCGGGGGAGGGGCCGCGGCCGACCCCGCCCACCCGGCCGGAGCCCGGGACCCGGGCGGAACCGAGCAGTGGGGCCCGAGCGGCCGGCGGCGCGGCGCAGACAATGGGAGCGGCGCTTGCGGCGGGGTTGCCGGAGCCCCCGGCCCGGCGGGGACGGGAGGCCGCGCCATGAGCCCCGCAGCCGGGCGCCCCGCTGTGCGGCGCGCGGGCCGAGGCGAGCAGCCTCTGCGAGCCCCGCGCCCCGTCCTGGGGCCGGCGATGCGCTGCCAGGGCTGAGGATGATGGTAGATTGCCAGGTGAGTGCCACGCCCGGCCCGGCCGCCCTCCGGGCGTCGCGGGCGGAGGGAGGACCGCATGCCCCCCGCCACACCCCATCCGGCGGGGAGGGAGCGCGGCGCCGGGTCCACGCTCAGCGCGCGCTTACGCAGTTCCGCATTCAGCCCCTCCTGGTACAGCTGGGAAACTGAGACCAGGAGAGAGACGGGGACCGGTCCCGGGCCCACGAGGTGGGCAGAATCCAGAGTGGGGAGGGGGAGTGGGGTTCCGGCCTTCTAGGCCAGCCTCAACTTCTCCCGTTGGGTTATCTTTGACAAGGAGAGCCCCTGAGATCCTGGGGCACCCCTGTCCACCCTCTGGGCATCCCCACTTGGGCACAGGCGCACGCGCGCACACGTACAAACACACTGACTTCACAGGTGGGGACCACGGAGTGGGTTCAGAGGAGGAGTGCACCCGCGGAGGGGACGGGGAAAGAAAAAGAGGCAGGAGCGTCTTGTCTCCTAGCAACAGGCCGGGGGCCCAGAGCATGGGAAGGGAGAGATGACAGGCTGATGACCAGAGGCCTCCAAGGTACCTAAGGGTCTGCTTAAGCCGGGGCCATCCCCAGGGCCGCCTGGAGAGGACAGGGTCTGGGGTCCAGCATCCTCTCTCGGCAACTGGAACCAGGAGGAGACTCCCTCCCCCGGTGTGGGTGGGGCTACAGGGGAGAAAGCCTCAGCCTCTTTATACTGTGAGGTGCATAGGTGGTGTGACACCGAGGGTCCCACAGGCTCCTAGACAAGTATGTTGTCCTCGGTTCTCCACCCACGACCCCCGGTGTTCCACGTTCCGGGAGAATGGTTTCTATTCCCTCGGGGTCCTTCTGAGCAGAGGGCAGCCTGGGGCTTGGGGGTCTTTGGACCTGGGCAGTGCAGAATGTGACAGGGTCCTTGGGTCCTCATCTGGAAGCGAGTTCGCGTTATGGCCCTGGCTGGGGTGAGGAGGCTTCGTGAATGAACCGGACACCAGGACAGCGGAGGGAAAGGGGGCTGCGGGGGAGGCTTCAGAGGTCCTCACATCCCCCGGAGCCGGCAGGTCCCGCCCCTTTGCCCCTCGGGCTCAGGGCGAGCTGCTGCCTTGACGACATCCAAACAAAGGTGTGTGTTTTGTTTTCTGGATCTCGTGCCTGGGGCTGCAGTTCTGGGGCCGACCACCAGGGGGAGAGCTGTGCCCACTCTGCTCAGTGGAGCAACCGGGGCAGAAGAGGGACACCGGGGGTCATTTTGGGCATCCCCCTGCCTCCGACCCACCGCGCACCTTCTGTTATTAACCTCCATGTCCACCGTGTGAGAAGCTCAGAGGCAGAGAGGCCCCGAGACCCTCTCACCACTCATTCAGCCGCTGTGCCCCCCACGCTCACCCTGAGCAGGGGCCCGTGCCGGGCCTGGGGCGGTGCTGACAAGTCCACGTGGTCCCTGCCCTCCGGGAGCTCACAGCTGCGGGGGCAGGCGGCAGATGGACAAAAGCGCAGAAGCAAATCCAGGTGGGAGAGAAGGGCTAGTGCTCTGGGGAAATGAGGCCGGTGATGGGGCGGGGCTCGGTGGGATCTAAGGCCTCCAGAGTGACAGTGACGCTGTGACCAGAAGGACAAGACAAGTCAGCCCTGCACACGTCTGGGGTGTGCGAGGTGGTGGTGGGAACTCAAAGTAAAGAGACGCAGAAGCAAAAGAGAATTTGGCCAGAGAAGAGTTGAGACAGGGGTCAAGGCAGCTGGAGAGAGCAGGGTATGATGGGAGGAGAGAGGGAGGACCAAGGGGGGGGTGAGGGGGCCTCCAGAGCAGGGCCAGACTGGGCCTGGAGGGATGTGCTAGCTGTCTCTGCTGCGTGACAGCATTGCCTTAACTTAGAAGGACAAATGTTGGCCATCTCACAGTCCCCGTGGCCAGGATCCATCTCGGCTCCACTGGGAGAACCTGCCTGAAGGTCTCCTGGGAGGCTGTGGCTTCGGTCTTCACTGAGACTCTACGCGTGCAGGGTCTGTCTCCGAGATTAGTCACAGGGTGTTGGCGGGATTCGTCTGGGCAGTGGGCGCACGCAGAGAGGTCTTCCAGAAGAAGGTGTCCTGTGGACAGGTTGGTTCGAGGAGGTGCGGTGTTGAAGAAAGCATGGCGACAGGCCGGTACCTGCTGCGCGCTGCCCTCACTGCCCCAGGTCACCGCCTGCCCGCCAGCAGTTCCTGGGGGCTCCGCCTGGAATGCTGGCTTCGCTGCCCCCGGCTGGGGTGGCACAGGTGGAGGTGGGTCCAGTTGGGGGTGTGTTAGTTTTCTGTGGCTGCTGTGACAAAGTACCACAAACTGGGTGGCTCAAAGCAACAGAAGCTTATTCTCTCTCAGTTCTGGAGAAGTCCAAAGTCAAGGTGTCGGCAGCACGGTACCCCTGAGGGCTCTAGGAGAGGACCCTTCCTTACCTCTTCCTGCTTCTGGTGGCTTCCTTGGCATTCCAAACTCTGCTTCTGTCTTCACATGGCCTCCTCTGTGTGTCTGTGTCTGGTTTTCCCTATTCTTGTAAAGACATCAGCCGTTCGCTTAGGGCCCACGCTAACCCTATGTCTCAATAAGGCCTGATGCACAGGTGTCCAGAGTTAGAACTTCAACTTGCCTTGGGGGGAGCACAGGGAGCACAATTCGACCCACAACAGGGACATGGGAGTGACTCCTCCCCTAAAGGCCAGGTGCCCAGGCACCCACAGGTACAGGGGGAACAGCTGCAAGGAGGTCTGGGGCTTGTGGGTGCGAGTGGGGCCCGGGTGTGTTGTCAGGGCCAGCCAGCAACCCCAGCGTGGCGCATCCTGGCGCCGCGCCAGCAGGTGGCGCTGTGACCCCGTGGCCGCCCCAGCCAGCGCGGCTCTGCGCTGCGGGGGCAGCGTAGACTCTCACCTTCCAGTTGCGAGGAGACCACACCAGAAGCACAGTCATTTCAGGCGTGACACGCCGCGGAGGACATCAGACAAGCCGGGGCCACGGGTAGTGACTGGGCGGTGACTTGGGCGGGCAGCTAGGGAGCCTGGTGGGGACAGACCCGGAGGTGTCAGGAGGTCTCGCTTCCTTCTGCACCTGCAAGCTGAGCCGGCCCCTCTCAGCCCGGTTCCGGGCCCCGCAGCTATGATTACACCTGTGGCTTCCAGGCCTCTCTCATTACTGCAGGGAGGCGTGTGTCCCAGGTCTGGGGCGGGCACACGGGAGGCAGCCATGGGGAGAGACAAGCTGTCTGGGCAAGTAGAGACGTGGGGTCCCTTCCCCAGAGACCCTGCCCAAAAGCTGGGGTAGCGCTGCTTGAACACCCTCACTGCCCCTTGCTGGACTTCTGCCCCAACCTCTCGTACAAAGCAGGGAGAACAGGACGAGTGGCTCCCTCGGGCTTCCGTGAGATGGAGCGAAGGGCCCAGCGCGGCGCTTAGCCTGGAAGTGGCGTTTCTTACTGTGGCCCAGGGCGTCTCTGACTCCACAAGTCCAATGCCGCTAACTCTCAACAGCGGATCTTGGATCGATCTGAGCAACAGATATTTATCAAGGGCCTCTGTGCAGAGTGTCTCAGCTTCTGTCTGAGGGGACGCGACCCTCAGAAGAGAGATGTTGGAACCAGGTTATGGACAAGCAGCAGAGCCTGTGGAGGTGTTGGGCTGGGAGCCTGGGGACCTGCATTCTGTGGCCGCTCTGGCGTCAGTGGCAAACGGCTGGCCATCCTCTGCAGAGTGACCTCCCAGGCCATGCCCGCACCTCTGTCCTGTGCTGTGGAGGTACCTGGTAATGATGGCTGGCCCACAGCACCTTCCCTGCGCCTGGCCTCGGGCTGCAGTGTCTCACTGTATCTGCGAGACAGGAGCTGCTGCCATCCTCATGGGTGGGGAAACTGAGGCACTGGAGGGTGAAGGGACACCCACAGCTGGGTGGAAGCAGGGATGGCGGGCCTGGGCGGGGCCTGCACGGGCGCTGGGGCCAAATTCCTTGCAATTACAGTGAGCTCCAAGGTCAGGGCCGGGCAGGCCCCAGGGCGGTGGCTTACAGCGGGAGTGGAGACACAGAGCTAATGGGCCCTTCCATCCTGTCCCCCTGTAATGAAGGCCTCGGGCTCTGGTCTCTGTGTTTTCCTGGGTTGTGTGTTTTTTAACCTCAAAGAGTCTTAGGGTCACAATTGTGTGGGTCTCTGTCGGGGTGGGGAAGTCGCCTACCAGGGCAGCCAAGCCAGGGAGGAGAGGAGAGGGCATCCCCCTAAAAATGGCAAGCCCCACAAGAAGGGAGTTTCCATGGCAACCCAGAGCAGTTGCTTAGCAACTCCAGGCCCCCAAAATCCTTGCCTGCAGGAAGGCTCCAGGCTGGGGGCTTTCCAAGGGCCTGCGTGTGGAACTCAGCCACTCCTCGGGGCTGACCCAGCCCCACTCAGCAGCCCTGATCCCTCCGAGGGAAGCCCCAGCCTGCTCGCCGCGCCCCTCACCCCACCCCGCCAGCCCGCCAGGCCCCAAGCAACAGAGGCTATTTCCTGGATACCTGAGTGACAGGTGACAGTGAGCACGGTGGAAAGTCAGAAAATGCAGGGTTAGAGGGCACAGTGGATGCGGCCAGTGCCAGCCAGTGGGGAGCGGGGGAGGCTGGGCATGGTTCCCTGTACTTTGCACCCCCTGTACCCTGCAGCCGTGAGCAACCTGAGCCTGGCGACAGGATGTCAGGGCAGGCTGAGGCGGGGGGCGAGTAGAGCCCCTGGAGTGGGGGGCGGAGATTCTGGGCCCAGGGGAGGCAGGCGGCCTCACGGTCAGGACTCTTGGCTTTGGAGAGAGACACCTGGCTCTGTGTTCCCGCTCAGCACTTATTAGTGGGTGCCCTAGGACGGGCACCGAACCCCTCTAAGCCTGGCTGCTCCCCGAGCTGTGAGGAAAATGTCACCTCAGGTTCCCGTGGGGAGGGAAGGGGGCTGGCCCTGGGGGCTGGGCTGTGGCCAGAGGGAGCATCATCCCGGTCACCTGATCATCCCAGTCACCATCGGTCACATGGGGTCCCTGGCCTGGGACCTGTGGGAGCTCGAGGCTATCGGTCATGAGGGAGAGAGAAGTCTGGAGGAGGGTGGTGGCAGCTCTGGCTGGGACTTGCAGGACCCCAGACAGGTAGGCTTCCTGACTCTTCTGTGCCTCGGTCACCTCACCTGTGGGCTCGTGGATGTCAAGGGGTGTGAAATGTTCCCGAAGCACCTGGCACTGTCACTAGCAGGCCCTCAGCAGGTGGCAGGAAATGCCCGTTCCCCTTCATGGAAGGCAGAAGTCTAGGTGGCCGCCAGCTGTGAAGACAGGCAGCCTTGACTGCCTTCGGGGAGCTGTAGGCGGGCCCTGGGTTGAATCCCCACTTGTCCAGGTGGGGACCTGGGAGCCCAGAGAGGTTGAGCAGATTGCCCAGGCCTGACAGCGAGTCAGGATCGCTGTCAGGCCTGGGTCGCCTTCCTCCCTAAGTCCCGAGTTCCAGATCCCTTACCCCTCCACCGGGTTTGCTGACAAAGAAGTTGCCTAGGGTGCCCTTTGACCCTCAAGTTTCTCATGGTCGAAGTTCAAGGGTGAGGCGGTCCACCTAGCTCGAGGTCCTGAGTGGCCAGGGAGGTGACAGCTGTGGGCTTCAGGGGCTGGCATGTGAGCAGTGCCCGGCGTGGAAGGGCCGAGCTGGCAGCCCACCTGCCTGTCCCCTTGTAGCAGACGATTGCAAACCTTCAGGATTTCAGGAGGCGTTTCCAGACTCTTGGGACTGGACAATACCGGCCCAGAGCACACGCCTCCTTCTGCTGGCGCCAGCCCTGGGAAGCATGCTCGCCGGGCCACGGCGTGGCCATCACGGCCTGGCAGACATGCAGGAGCGGAGTTTATGTCCTGCACCTGTGCGTGGGTGTCCCGGGAGCACCACCCTGCCTTTGGTGATTCTGTGTGTGTTTGAGTGAATATGTGACCACGTGCGTCATTGCGTGCCACCTGTGTGTGTGGCAAAGTCTAAGGTTTGGCAGAAGGACAATGGGTGGCCGGAGGGTGGGACAATAGCAGTGTCTCTGAAGCAGGTCACTCAGCCCCAGGGCCCTGGAAATCCAAGGAATGACCCCCCACCTCCGATCCGCCCCCACGCGCCTGGGGGAGCTCCCCCACCGCGGTAGGACTGTGGGAAAGGGCAACGGGCACCTGCCCCGCCACCTCCCGGCAGCCGGCTGGAGCCCCAGGTCCTCTCCAGAGGCCCCCGCTCTGAAAGGGCAGTCTCGCTTCTCAAGTCCTGGGCCCCCACAGGCGGGCAGCAGGCGGGTGGTGGCACCCAGCACACAGTGTCCCTGGCAGAGCGGGCAGCCTCCTCACCACAAGGGCCCGTTTGTCCTGACTTCCCTGGCCCCGAAGCCACGAGCAACCAGGCTCTGCTGGGCACAGGGTCCTGTTTGTGGGCTCAGCCCCCTCCCCACAGCCTCAGCGGGCCCCTGCTATGCTTTGCGGAGGGGGCTTCTTAGCCCGGTCCAAACACACCCGAGCAACCTCTGCTTACCTGATAAGCAGAGACCCATGCCCCACTTGACGGCCTGGAGCATGCAAATTCAGTAATGAGAAAAAAACCAGGTCGAACCAGAGCTGAGCCGACAAGTGGACTTGATGGCCCAGATGGTGCCTCTCGCTTCCAAGTTCCCGGACTCGAAAATACGCAGGGTTTGGGGCCAGAGTTCCTTGTGGGAAGATCACCAGGAAAGCTTCCTGGAGGAGGTGGTGAGGCTGGAGAGGAGGCTGAGGGACAGCAAGGAGGAAGAGCATGGCCCTCTCTGCCAACCTGCCATTGAAGTGCTTTCCAGAACCGGGGCGGGGGAAGGGGGAAGGCAGAAGCAGGAGGTGAGCCGGGCAGGGGGTTGGGGCAGGAGGCAGCGGCTTGGAGGTCCCCAGGAGCTGGGCAGCCCCAGGATGTCGGTGGGAGGGAGGCGGGGACATAAACCCATGCCACAGTCGGTGAATTGTTTTGACATCTTTACCGCGTGTTACTTTCTCAGCTCACCTGCCCTATTTAAAAGTTGCAGCACCCCTGACCCCCCATTAGGGCCTGTCCTAAGTGCTTCTAGCCAATATTTCATTGACCCCAGGCAGGCTTTTGGAGGCAGAGGTCATCCCAGGCTCGGGCCAGAACGAGGCTCAGTGGCAGAAGTCGCAGGCTGGGGTTTGAGCCCAGAGCCCCAGCTCGTAGCTGCCACTTTAATCCTTAAAATTGGACATTGGGTTCCTTGGGAGCTGGGAGCTGGTCATGGGAGCAGGGAGCTGGCCTCGTCTGCCATGGGAGGGGGCTGCTGGGCACCAAGCCAGCAGGAGCGGCTGGGGCAGGGCTGGGACTCTCGGATCCTCTGCTTCTTGGCAACCCATGTGACTCAATGGGCTGGTAAAAGGGGCCGGCGGGCAGGCAGCCAGCACAGGGGAGCCCTCAGGAGGGTGAGTCAGCCGCTGACCCTGGGCTACTGTCCTGCCTGGGGCGGGGCCGAACCTCAGCTGCCAAAATAAGCACACGCACCCCCACTTTGCCTTTCTTTCTGTCTCCCAGCTCTCCCCAGCAGGTGCTTCCTGTGACTCTGCCGTTCCTGGGAGTTCCCAGGTCCCCCCAGCCTGGAGCAGGGCTCAGGGCCTCCCGCTTTCGTTGTGTGACCTTCCATAAGTCACTCTGGGGCTCTGGTCCCCTTCGGCCCTCCTGTAAAGCAGCGGCCTCTGACCACAGAAGGGCACCCTGGGGATAGGATCACCCTGGGGTCTTGTTGTAGGAAGCTGGGGGCGGCTGCGTGGCTTTGGGTGAGTTCGGTGCCATCTCCGAGCTCACCTGCAGACCTGCCTCATACATCGTGACGGGTAAATGATGTTCACACTGGCACATCCCTGACCCCTGGAAACACTGGGGAGGTGTTGACTCTGGCTTAGGCGCCGGGCCGGTGGGGAGGGCAAACGGGCGGGTTGGAAGTCAGAATCCCAGGCTGGGCCTCGTGCAGGGGACGGAGCACTGGCCCGCGGGCAGGGACGTGGCAGCCCCACATCCGCCCGTGCCACTGGGAACGAATCCGCTCACGCTCTTGACGGCGGTGCAGACTGGAGGAGAGCACGTCGCCCCGAGGGCCGAGATGCCTGGGCGTGTGGCTCGCCTTGGCCTTGACTGCTGTGCAGCCCCGGGCGAGTTGTTTGCCCTCTCTGGGCCTCGATCTTCTGTTTTACGACAGAGATCATTACTGTGGCTTCACCCGCTTCGTGGATGCTGCGTGGTAAAGTGCTTTTTCCCATCACAGAAGGCCAAAGGCAGGGCTCTGGGGGAGCGGGGCGTCAGGAGCTGCTCCCGCCTCCGAGGCTTCTAAGCGGGGTGAGCACTGGCCTTTGGGCCGCAGAGCGGTGCATGTTTGCGGTGCCCTGGTCCCTGGGAGTCTCTCAGCGCTGCGGGAGGGGAGGCCAGGTGCAGCGGCACGCTGGACCCAAGCCGTCGTCTTGGCTTCGGGGCTGGCTCACTTGTGCGCACAACTGCAGCGTCACCCCACCTGACAGAGCCTGGCCGGCAGGGGCCGTGTTGAGTGACTGGGTCTTAGGTTTCCAGAAACGGGGGATGGGGGAAGCTGGGTGGCCCCCCCCGGCCCCCCGCCGGCCCCCGAGTCAGGTCAGGAGGCTGCAGGGAAGAGGAGCAGCAGCTGGGCGAGGCCACCCCTGTCTGCGTCCGTCCAGGACGTAGTGCTGAGTAAACAGCTTCGAGGGGAGTCACCGCTCCGGCTCTGAGTCACAGCTCCTAGCGACAGCCACGCAGTGTTTATCAACAACATGCTTCACCACCGCCAGGGCCTGCCCCCAGGAGCCTGGAAAGGGGCAGAGGCCCCCCCCCAGGCTCTCTCCCCCACAGAGGGCCTGAGGCCAGGCAGTGGGGAGCCTTGTCGCACATCTGTGCACACACGTGTGGCTGAGCCGGGTTTTGTAGGTCTGGGCTGGTGTGCGGCTGGCCGGGTGCCACATCCCACGGTGCAGAGGGACCGCTGGCAGGGCCCGTGACCTCGGTGTCCTGAGGCAAGGGAGAGGACGGTGGTACCATCGGGTGTGACGGTGGACAGGGCCGGCGTGGGTGCTCCGAGGTGCCGTGGCTGCACAGAGCTGGGTGCACAGGATGTCCTCCATAGGCTCAGCCCAGGAAGGTGTCATGGTAGTGGGGGTGCAGGTGGAGCGCCCCTAACTGTCCCCAGCCCCCAGAGCCCTGGCTGTCGGTGGCCAGTCTGGTCTTCGTTCCAGGCGGTGACAGGGATACAGTGCCCCACGTGGTGACACCAGGCCAGCAGAGAACAAAGACGCCTCTGGTCTCCCCTACCGCGGGAGGGAGGAGGGGTGGGTGTACCCCGCCCCCCGAGACCCTGCCTCCTCGGGGCTCCCGCAGTACTAGCCGGCAGCTGGTCGTCCTGCCTCCTGGCTGTGGCTCAGGCCCACTCCCCAGGGCTGGCCAGCTCTGAGCAGGCTGTGGAAGGGAGAGCCCCATCTGGGGCCCTAAGACAGGCCTGTGCTGGAGGCTGGGGCAGGGAAATGTGGGGGTGACAGGCTGGGAGGCTGGGAGAAGAGCACAGGGAGCCTTGTGTGGGCCCAGGAGTCATGGAAGGGAGGTGCGTTGCTCCAGGCCTGGTCCCTGGTTCCCCATGGGTCCCTGTGCCCCCCACCCTCAAACACATTCACGCAGTTGGACACGCTGTCCAGTCCGCTGGCCCACTGACCCCCTCTGCAGCCCTGGGCCCAGATTCCCACCTTGAGATGGGGAGGCCACAAGCCACAGCTCAGGGAAGGCCCCCTCCACATCTTCTAATCCCCCCAAAGGCCCAGGAGAGCTTCCTGGGACGTGAACAGAGCAGCCGGACGGCGGCACAGGGGTGAGAAGCCAGGTTGGGAACAGCCCGGGCACCCTGGGCTGTCTCCCTCCTCCGAGCTATGCTGAGCCCCGCCTCACCCAGGCCCTGCCGGAGTCTGCACAAGATCGAGCCCTGAGGCGCCCGTGCCGCCCTGGTGGCCTCCCTGCATGGGGACCCCGGTGGCCTTGCAATGTCCACTGAGGTCCCATTGCAGAGCCTGTGCTGAGCACCAGACAGACCCCCAGCTGCCATCTGGAGCTTGTTCTTGGGGACAGAGCGAGCTACAGCGCTCCTGGCGAAGGGGCAGTACCCGCCAGCACTCACGGAATGTTCATGTGTGCCAGGCGCTGGGACAGGCACGTGAGTGTGGGACACGATCAGAGTGCACGTCCCATGAGTGCTGAGTTCCTGCCGAATCCGTTCACGCCCATGCGCCCATTTCACATACGCAGAAACTGAGGCCCAGAGGCGCTTGATCGCTGGCCCAGGGTCCCAGAGCTGGCTGATTCAGAGTCTGGTCACCTCTGCTGTGTCTCCAAGGTCAGGGCTCAGTGTCACCGTGCACAGCAGGCTGCGGTGGCTGGGGGTGAGGGGACTTTTGCGTTTGACCACCTCTGTGCTCCCCCCTCGCCCCTCCCTCTGTAACGGGTCAGGAAACAGCCTCAGCGAGAAGAGGAACCTGCAGGTCCCTCAGGGCACCAGGTCTCTGCTCCTGGGCTCTGAGCTGCCTGCTCAGCCGTGCGCCCTGCACCCCACAAAGCCACCGGAAGAGGATGTGGAACGCCGGGGGGGGAGCCAGAGCGAGAGCTGGCAGGGCTCGGTGTCGGGGTGGCATGCGGGGCCCCGGCCACCCCGCCAGGGCCTGGGGGCCTGATGTGCCTGCAGGCTGACCCTGGAGCCCCTGCCGGTCCCCTTTTCCTCCCGACTCCCATCGTCCTGCATGCCCAGCCCGCCGCCCTCCAGGGCCCCGGGAAGGTAAGGAGACGGCCCAGGCCCTCGGCCTCCGCGTTTAGACATCCGGGCCCTGAATCCGATGGAAGGGCACCTGTGGACTCTGCAGAGCTGGGCACAGACACGGGTCCTGGGTCGTTGCTGCGAGGTCCTGGGCAGGTCCCCGCCCCACTCTCCCCGCCGGGCCTCAGGCTTCCGTTTGTGAGATGGGTGTCGGATTCGCCCCACGGTTTCCAGCGTCTGCTTTGCAGCAAAACGAAAGATGGAGACCAGGTTGTGAGTTTTTCTCAAAGCCGGTGCGTTCACTTAACGCCGGCCCCTCTTCCGGTCGGGGCGCCCTCCTAGTCACTTCTGGGGCCGTCTTTTCTGAGATGACAGTAATGGTGGTGACTGTTATTTCTTTACCACTCGACTTGGCAAAGTAAACCACCCAAGTTTAAAACAAAATCCCGTGTCTCGGTGCCGGTGGGGGGAAGACGCAGGGAGGGCTGAGTGGCAGGGGTGGCTTCTGGAGCCGGGCCGCGGCTTGCAGCAAGTGGGGTCTTCTGTGCGCCCCACATGGCGCCCGGCTGTGTTCACACCCACCTGGTGGTCCCTCTGGCTGGGCCCTGTTTTGACCTTGGTGACTTGGACCTGCCACCTTTCTGACTCTGGGTGGTGGACAGAGCCTCACGGTGTCGGGGGTGACAGCTGGGCCCACCCCCACGACAGCGGGTCTGGGCTGGAGCCACCAGCCCGGTTTAGGACCGAGTCCCATCCACACTTCCTTGGCTGGCCTGTGGCCTGGTACAAGCGGGAATTCCTGGCCATGCCCGTCATGGGAGCAGGTATGACAGCCATGCGGGTGACACCAGGTCTAGGCACTTGGGTGCTCGACTTCCCTGGGGCAGGTGGACAGACAGGCAGACGGGCAGAAGGCTTCTCGCGGAGCCTGGCTCCCACCAGCCATGGCCCGGGAAGCCAGGCCCGCCGCGCCCAGGGCCAGGAAGGGCTGGGTGTACCTCGCCTGTGTCTCCATGGTGACCGCCAGGCGGTGGGCCGTTGCCCACCGTCCTGCTCTCCGAAGCCCCACACCTTGGCCAGCACCTCTGCCAGCACTGGCCACCGAGGTGAGTTTCCAGGGCAACCGGTGCCTCCTTGGAGAGGCTGGGCAGGTCACAGCTATGGAAGGTGGTCCCCTCAGCCTCCCCTCCCGCCAGGACTGGTTGAAGGAGTTTTGCTGGAAGCCATCACAGGAGTGTCTCCGTCGGCCGTTCTGGGCGGGGTGCTGCCGGTGCTGCCCGTGCACCCGCCCCGCCGGCTTGTCTCAGCGCCGTGGGGAGTCGCTGCCTCCTGATCGAGGCTTCTGCTTGGGGCCAGGTGTGGGGCTGAGACCTGGGGCCTGCCAGGCCATTGGTCCTTCCCTCAGCCGCGTGTGTTCCGTGCTCGCCAGCGTGGGCTCTGCGGGGGACACCGTCTCCCCTGCTCGCCCTGCGCCTCTCTGTTATTCTGTTTCGGGCTCGGTGGCAGAGACTGGAACTGTTTGCGTCCCCTTCTGCTTCTCATCCTCTCCTGGCCTCCACCTCTGGACGTCACCTGTCACCTGTTAGATTTGTGGCCTTCGGAGGTGTCAGATGTCCGTGCCCCTGGTGTCAGGCACTGAGCACTCCGGGAGGAGGGGGCACAGTTGTCGGAGTGGCCGGTTCCCGTTCTGGGGATGGCGTTTAGCACAGTGACCCTGGATTGTGCGTTTGCTCTGAGCGCCAATGTCACCCATCGACATCTGCGGGTCAGAGGCCCCTCTCCGGGGAGGACAGCGAGGCCCCAAGGCGAGCCCATGGCATCCTCGTCCTGGGCCGTTTCCATGGCTCCGGGTGTTGATGTGTCTTGTTGTGATTGTCTCATGAGGTCAGAGATTTGGGGTGATGATGAAGTCACATCCCACACCCAGGATGGTCTCCTGAGATCTGGAGGCTTCTTCTCCCGCCTCCTGACCTCCTCCGGGCTCTGCTTTCTGCCTTGGGGATCCCCTCCTTCCTGGGGGGAAGAGGCAGTTCCTAGAAACCCTGACCCAGAGGAAGTGGGCGGGGCCAGGCCCACCCACCGTGCCGGGAGCTCCCACCCAGGCCTAGGTGCGTCACCTCCTTCCAAGGTGTGTGACCTCCCGCCAAGGTGTGTGCTCACCCGCCCACAGCAGGCCACCCCAGGACCCAGGCAGGCCGGGAACGGTGACGGTGACGTCGGTGTGGAGAAATGACGGAGGAGCCTGGCCAGGCCACACCCTCCCCGCGTCCTCCTGGGCTCTAAATATAGACCACAGAAGGCAGGCAGAGTGGCCGCCACCTGCTCACAGACAGGTGAAAGGGTTTCCGCCAAGGCCTGTCCCGAGTCTGGGCACTTGGCTGCTGGTCCTCCCCGGGCCACCAGCTCCCTCCGTGACCTTCGCCAAGCCCAGGGTGGAGGAGGTAATGGCCAAGGCCTCTGGTCACCCAGACGTTGCCTTGAGTCCCGTCTCTCACCGAGCGCTGTGTGCCTGGCAGACCCCTGTCCCCCACCAACGCCGCATCCTGGATCTGAACCTCGTTCCCTGGGGGGACCCAGCTATCACGTACCGGGCCAGGGGTGGGGAGTGTGACCAGGCAGAGGACGCGGTGGCTGGAGGCCTCAGGGACTGCTACAGCTCTGTGCGGGCCCGGCTGGCCAGCGGTGCCAGCTAGCGCCTCACGGAGCAGTTGGTCTTCTGCCTGTCGACGTGCAGGGGCGGGGTGGGGGGAGCGCCCTCGAAGGGTCAAGACCTCTGTGTCAGGGGGACCCATGGTGGGATGAAAGTGGGAGGGAAAGGGACCCCGGAGGTTTGGCCTGAGCACACCTTTCCCTGAAAGCGGAGGTGGCTGCTCAGGGGGCCCCTCAGCCAGGGAGCGATGCCAGGCCCAGCCAGGACACTCCCCGGCTGGCGGAGACGGCTGCCCGTCAGCCCCGCCCCAGCCTCCTGGCGTGTGTGGGAATGCCGACCTGGTACGGCCAGCTTGCCCAAAGTGACAGGAGAAGCCAGAAATGTGGAGTTTTATATGAAATCACCTGACCTTTTACTGTTGGCTCACAGCTTAAAAAACACTTTGCAAGCCAAACAAAACACACGTGCGCGCTGGATTTGGCCCGGTCTCGTCCCCGGCTGTCAGCCCACAGCCTGTCTTTTAAGCATCCTGTGCCAGGAGCATCCCAACTACAGGCCAGTCCATACAGCATAGCAGTGTTTTCTGGGGCTTCCCGTGACCCCAGGAAGGGCAGGTGCACTCCACAGGGAACGGCCGGGGACCTGGGACAGCTGCAAAGGAGTGGCACCGATTTACACTAACCCCCCACGTCCCACAGCACGTTGTGCTCTCTGTTCTTCCCAGCAGACCCTCCAAGGGCAACATCCTCATAGCCTTGATCTTCAGACACACCCAAGGTCACTGGGGCTGCCTCCAGCACCATCTGAACTATGTGACTCGGTTTCCCGGCTGCCCACTCCCTCGGCCCCCATGGTGAAGTCCCCAGCCCTGTTTGTTGTAAGGATGCTATCAGTGCCCCCAGGCATGGGGAGATGGCGAGGCTGGCCAGGCGTCACTGCCACCGCCCAGGTCCCCAGATTGTCGTCCCTCCCTCGTTGGCTGTGGGAGCCTCCGCAGCCTTGGCTGGCGGGGGGGTGGGCCCTTGGGGGGTGAGGGTGGTAAGTCTCCAACTATGTCTTTTTTTTTTTTAACTCCAATTACAGAAAATTCCAAATAGATACAGAAGCGGAGAAAATGACAGAAGGACCCCACAGCTTAATCGCAGTGCGGGGGCCACTCGTTTCTCCTCTAACTGTCCCACGTCCTGCCCCTCCCACTCAGCAGATGATGTCTACACAAATCCCAGACACAGCATTCCAGCCACAAATACTCCACTGCGTTGTTACGCTAACAGTAACCCGAATCCCACGATCACACCCCAAAAATCACGTCAAATAGCGTCAGATATCCAGGAATGTTCCAATAATCCCAATTGTCCCTGAGGTTTTTTGTTTTTTTTTTTTAAACGATTGCCCTATTCAAATCACAGTACAAAATCCGCATGTTGTCTTTGGTTGCTGTCTCTTACCTTCGGTTTATAGTTTCTCCTCGATTTTTTTTGCCCTGAAATGTATGTGCTGAAGAAACTGAGTTTCTTCCGTTTGTCCGGGAGAGTTTCACAGTCTGGAATTTGTGGAGTGTGTCCTCACGGTCGGTGCGTTGAACTTGTTTCTCTGTTCCCTGTAATTCTCCCAAAATGGTAGTTACATGCAGAGGCCTGGTCGGATTCACATTTGGTTTGGGGCAAGAACACTTTGTGGGTGGCTCTGTGTTCCTGCATCAGGCGGCAGGCACATGCTGCCCTGGTCCCCTCTCTTTTGGGCTGGCCCTCCAATGGGTGAGGCATGTAGCCCACAGCTTCGGGGGGAGGGGGAGGATTATGGGGGCGTACATGAGGGCTTGGAAGAGGGCCTGGGGCAGAGTCTCTGCCTGACTGACCTGGGGACACCAGGCACCTGTGTGAAGTGCTTTCTGGTTAGTTCTGCCCCCTTTACCCAAGGACAGTACTGCGCCTTGGAGGTGAGGTGGCCTGCTGGGGGAATGGGGTCACACAGGAAGAGAGGGATGGAGCTGGGCTTCAAACCCAGGCCCTTCAGTGCATGAACCTGTCTATGCCACACTGCCACCCTGGGAACTAAGCGTGTGCGCGCACACACGTAGTTAAGTGGTGGACAGACTTACCAGGACCCCAGAAGGGAGTCCCAAAGCCAAGACGAACAAGGTAGGGAGGGAAACTTCGTCCAAACAGACATTCATTTGAGGTTAGTGGTTGGGTCAAGGATGTAGCACCACACCCCTCCATGCGAATGATGTCCAGGGAGCCGGTGGCAGGCAGTCTACCTGGTTGTGTTGGGGCATGTTTCGCGATGGAACCGCCCACTCCTGACCTCTCCAGCCTACCTGAACCCCCCAAGCCTGCCACCCTGGACCTTCAAGGCCAGAGAGGTGGGGACGTTGGGTGCAGCTCTCTGTGCACTCATGAGTTCCTTGGTCTCCAGGGGCCTCCTCCTGGCTGTAAAATGGGCCTGAGCTTGCTTCCCAGGCCCCTCCCTGGGAGAAAGAGCTAGAGAGACCAGAAAAGAGATAGAGCGAGCCACCGGCAGGTGCTGCATTCACGTGGCAAGTTCCGTAGCATGGCCCCAGGAGACGGAGTGAGAGAGAAGCTTCTAGCCAGAGGGCAGTGTCTAGTGTCCAGGTCACCCCTTTGCTGCTCTGTAAAGATGTCCTT
The DNA here is from genome assembly GCF_902729225.1 of Pteropus medius. NCBI lineage: Eukaryota > Metazoa > Chordata > Mammalia > Chiroptera > Pteropodidae > Pteropus > Pteropus medius. The sequence goes on along the minus strand of NW_024342468.1, from coordinate 1,929,872 downwards.
CTTCTAACTGTGCCCCCACCCAGTCAGCGCAGGGCATTTGTGTCAGTTCAGTCAGGCAGAGTGGTAACCGAGGTGTCCACAAACATCCCCCCTGGAAACCCATGTCCACACCTTGAATCGCCACCTAAGGGTGAATTCTTAAGAGCGGGATTGTCAAGTCAAAGGGCATAAGCATTTTTTAAGGTCCGTAATAGAAAACAGTAGAAATTGTTTTCCACCATGCGCCACCCTTGGGTGCTCAAGCTGCTCAGGTGGGCGGGTGCACAAGTAGGTGGTTGCTTGCTGGGGCCCTACTGTCCGTGGCTGCCTGAGGCTTGGCTCATGGTGGATGTGCAAGATATGCTTATGGGATGTGTAATGTGGCCCTGCCCTCTCACCTTATGGGTGGGAAACCGAGGCCAGGTGCTATGGCACTGGTTCTGGGGAGGCTGGTGGCATTAACAGGGCCGCTAACAGCAGCCATCAGTGACCAGTGGTCGCTGTGGTCGTCAGTGGTTACCAGTGATCAGCAGTGGTTAGGTGTGTGTGGCGGGAGGGTCCATTCATTCATCCATCTACAAATGTTCTCTTGACTCTGCTGTTCACTTTCAGGGTCCCTCTTCCCTTCCCCCTGGCTTCTAGAAAGAGGAAAAAGCTCCCGAGCCCTGCTTCCTCCCCAGCCCTCAGCAGCCTCACTTCTGCCCTCGCCTGTGCCCTGAGACCTTGAGTGCTCCAGCCACCAGTGGTCCCAGCTGACCAGGCCAGTGGCAGGTGCCCTGGCTGGCACTTGTCCCTATTGATCCCGTCCTCTTGAATGTCTATAAGGCCCCAACTCCTATAGGCCAGACGGTGATGCCTGGTTTCAGCCCTCCCCTCACTTCCCTGACTACTGCTCCTCTGCGTGGCTGTAGGGCAGAAAGGAGATAATGCAGGCAAAGGCCCCTCTCCCGACCAAACAGCCCCAGTACTCAGGCCGTCCACGTGCGCATGAGCACTGAGCTCAGCTCGCCATTCCAGGACTCGGGCGCACACAGCGGGGCACAGGCACCAGCTGAGTGCTGAACACTAGTGTGATCCTCTCGGTGACGAATCTGAGGCTCAGAGAGGTTAAGCAACTTGTTTAGGGCCACAGAGCTAGGGAGGGGCCTAACAGGAATTCGTGGGAGCGGATAACGTGCACCTGCAAGATCACACCTACACAGCACGCGCGCGCGCACTACACCACCACCGCGCACTGCACACGCACGCACGCACGCACACGCACCACACAGCCAGCGTTCATGGACGCCGACGATGGGCGGACTCATGGACGTCGCCCTTGCTGCCGCCACCTGAGGCCAGGCCCCGCCCGCACCTCAAAACGCCTGAATATCCCCGGCAATTCCCCGATTCGCTCCCGGTGACCCTGAACTCAAGCCGGGCCGGACCGCCGCTTGCCCTGGCGCGAACGAGCCAGCGCCAATTCGCCCGCCAGACACTCTTCTCCGCGCGCCCTGGATCCCGCCAGGCCGACCGATAGCCACTGCGCCAGATCAGTGCGAAGCGCAGCCAGACCGGATGCTCCGGAACCTCTTGAACCGGCGTTTCGATCCGACCTGTGGGGACGCGGTGCGCCTGGAGGTGGGCGGCCCCGACAGCTGCCCGGTGGTGCTGCACAGCTTCACGCAGCTCGACCCCGACTTGCCGCGCCTGGAGGTGGGTGAGCCAGGGGGGCGCGACGTGGAGGGGTGGGGCACAGCGTCCTGACGGGTCCTGTGGGAGGGTCCTTGCGGAGAAATACCCATCCTTGCTGTAACCCCAGGGCGTCAAGGCGGGCATGGGGGCCGCCGGCACACCGGTCCAACAGTGCAGGTACAAGAACCGGGGCTTCGTGCCTCTCTGTTTGTCCCAGTGCGCGCCCTCACCGAGCCCGGGTGTGTCAGCCTCGTGCCCCTGCAGCCCAGGTAGACCTGTTTCTGCGGGCTGTCACTGTTTATGTCCGCGAACTTCCCGACGGCAGGGCTGGGCCTTACTTCACCTGCACTGCCAGCCTCCACCTGCACAGGCAGGTAGGCTTCGCAACGCGGGTGGTAAACTAGTGATTAGGGCGGCAAACTCTAAGAATCCTCAGAGGCGGTTGGGACCACGGTGGCCTTCCAGGCAGCCTTTGGTCATGTGGATCTGATGTTGAGGGCTGCTCAGCCCCACGAGGAGAAGCGGGCCTCCGACCTGTGGGGCCAGGTGTCCAGGCTGCGAGGTTGGGACAAGGGTGTCTCATGCCCGGAGGGGTGGCTGACTCATTTCTACTTGATTCGAAAATGTCCAGACACCAAGAATTTGTAAGGATTTGGGAGGATTCAGAGAAGAGGGGATGTGCCTGTCACCGATGGGGGTGGGGGTTACCTCTGGGTAAAGGCTGGGGCTCTGGCTTCTGCGCAGCGGGTCGTGGGTTCACGCAGGTTGCAAGGGGAGCTGTACCTTCCTCCTGTCTGACTGTGCACCTGACTCGCAGCAGAGGTAGCAGATCCAGGGATGGCCCCCTCCCCCTGCTCTGCCTGGGTGTGGGGCCCCAACAGAGGCCAGCCTTAGGTGGGGGTCTCAGCACATCGAGGCCAAGCCAAAGCCTTCACAGTGACATTCCTGAGCCCCCGCGCTGGTGAGGGTCCTCTTGGTGTCCCCACCTTCATCACTTTAGGCCCGATGTGTTGTAATTGCCAGGGATTCGCAGCCTGGGTCTTGTGCCTCTACATGTCCCCTGTGCCTAGACAGGGCCTGGGTTCATATTTGTCTGGGATGAAGGCAAGGGGTGGGGGGCGCTCTTGGCGGGGGAACTGCAGACAGGGGAGACCCTTTCTTCCTGAGCTTGGCGGGTAGCCAGGCCGCCCTTGTTCCAGAACCCTCATCCACCCGCTGCTCCGGCTTTCGTCGGCAGCTGGAGCAGGACCCCGGGGAGGCCTGACACCAGCCCAGTGCTCGCTCATCTGACTCTCATTATGTCTGGCAGCCAGTCTGGCTTTGTGTGCTGGGAGGGTCCAGCCTGCACACTCACAGGGCCCGGCAGGTTCCTGGCCGGGGTCGGGTGGGCTTGGCCTGCTTCTCTCCCTCCCCACCCATCTCTCTCTGTCGGTCTGCATCCCCGAGGACCTGGGGGAGAGGCGGATCTCAGCGTCCCCCCTCCCCAGGGCTCGGTCCTCTCTTCCTCCCCTCCCCCATGCGCTCTCCCTCTCTTCTCTCTCTCTCTCCCTCCCTCCTGCTGCTTTTCTCCCTCACCCGGCCTCAGCCCTAGATCCAGGCCATGGCCACTGTTTAGAAATCAAAGGGGAAGCTTCTGGCTGGGGCAGGAAAACCAGGGTCCTGGCAGAAGAGGAGGCCACGGCCGGAAACCAAACACAATGACCATTTACCGTGGGCTGGGGGAGGGGGCAGGGAAGTCCCTGTCCCTCCTGCCAACCCTACCGCCCCCACCCCCACCCCACCCCACCCCCGCCCATCCTGGGGCCGATTTCCTGGTCACTGTAGCAGGCCAGAGCTGAAGTGGCCCTGCTTGTTGTCCCTGTCCTCTGTGGAAACCACCGGGCAGCTTAGGCCTTCTCTCCCCCGTTCCCCATTTCCCTGCCGAGCCTCCACCCAGTCCATCCCTCTCTGGGCTGCCAGATGTCCTCACACATCTGTGTATCCGCTCGCTTGTCATCTTGATTCTAAGCCAAGCCACCAGTGACCCAGCTCGGCCTGAGCGGTTCTGTGCTCTCAGCAGTCTGGAGGTCACTGGGCCCACGCCCCTGTCCCTGGGCAGGCCATCACCTCGGCCAGACAGGAGGAGTCGAGTCTGTGGCACCTACTGTGCCGACCCCACTCAACAGGAGACAGGAGCTCGGGGGAGGGAAGCCCCTGATCTAAACGTACGCACAGCCAAAAGGGACGCAGCCAGGATTTGAATGCGGGCTGTGCCCGCCATCAGACGTCTACTGTGTGTAAGAGCCCACGGGGATCAAAGAAGGGTCGCCACTGAGGCAATTCCAAGTTCACGGGGAGGATGGTGGGGCTGCGGGGGAAACGGAATCCCCCTGGTCCAGCGAGGGGTAGGGATGCTGATAGGCCAGAGGAAGGCAAAGTGCTCTGGGTCAGAGGACACTGAGCAGAGCTTCCAGGAAGAAGCAAGCCCGCAGCTGGACCCCGGTGGTTTAAAATAGCTCACGTGAGCCTCCTCCACTTTGGGGGAGGCCCCGAGCAAAGTGATTTGCATGTGTTAAGTCCCTTTGTGGTCGCACTAGAGGTTAATGAGATCGCACAACTCACTAAACTAGTAAGTGGCAGAGGCGGGGTTCTGACCCAGGCAGGCAGTGTGCCTGCGAGGCCCGAGGCCCGAGGCCCGAGGCCCGAGGCCCGAGGCCCAGCGTGGTCTGTGGGTGGGTGGGAGGGAATGCGGAGGCTCCTCTGCCTCCAGCCTGCCGATGTCTCTGGCTCTTGATCTCGCCGTGGGCAGGTCTTCAGTTTAACCCCCAGGGCCTTGGATGCTGGAGGCCGTAGCCGCATGGCCTAAGTGGGGAGGGGGAATGTGGACTGACACCCCCACAGACCCTTGGGTTCCCTTCCTGCTCTGCTCCACAGGGCCCCAGGAGAAGGGGTGGTGCCCAGCTGGCTTGAGCACACTGGGCTGTCTCCCTGGAGGCCCAGGGAAGGCCCTCCTGGGTGGGCAGCGGGGAGGTCAGCCGGGAGATGCTAGTCTGCTTGTGTGTGGGGCTGGGGTCCCATCCTCCTGGAAGTTGGGTGTTCTGAAGCTCTGTCTTCCTTGCTGGTGAGAGAGTTAGAGTTGGCAGCCTTGGAGCCAGCCCGTGGGGGCGGTTTCAGGAGGATGCACCCAGGCAGTGGAGGGCCGGCTCCCGGGGGCTTGCTGGCTGGCTGCCCAGACAGATCCCATAGCGTGGCACCGTGCTAGGGCCATCCCGTCCCGGTCCCGGGCCTCCAGTCTGGCGGGCCCCGAAACGCCGTGTTCCCAGACACGCAGCTGCAGTGAAGCGGCTCCTGGACTTGATCCCTAAGACCCCGGAGTAGAGAGCTGAGCCCGGGGGCGGGCGTCTGGCTGTGTCTGGGGAGTGAGTGGGTGACAGGCGACACCCTGCACTAGGGGGCCTGCGTCCGGGAGCTCTGGTGCGGGTATTGCTTTGGCCTTTCCCTCCGCACTCCAGGGACGTGCTGGACGCTCACGGCCTGCCCTGCAGTCCTGCCCAGAGGCAGCGTTGTTCTTCTGAACCGAGGGGCAGAGGCCAGTGTGCGGGTCCAGCGCCTGGGCTGGGAGCCGGGGGAGGGCGGGAATGTGGCTCGTCGCTTCCTTGTGCACCCTGAGCCTCCGTTGCCTCTTCTGTAAAATGGGCCCCATGCCAGTTCCTCCACCGAGGGTCCCGGTGAGGGCCGAGTGAGGCGGGCGGCCTGACAGGCAGTCCCCATAGTGCCTGGCGCAGCATCAGAGCCGGACAGGCGGTGACCACCACAGTTGTGTTTTCTGATAAGGTGCCAGGAGAGTGCCCGCGCCCCCGGCTCCCTGTCAGAGTTCTTCCCACGTCTCGTAGCTGACCTCGGGGCCGTGAGGCCCTGGCTGTGCCCTTCGAGTAGAAGGCTGTGGGTATGAGGGGGCTGGGCCCTACCGCCCCCCGACTGGCTGTGCGACCAAGGGCTGGACTCTGTCCTGAGGCCGTGACCATGGTAGCCACCAATGGAGCGAGGCCTGGGTGTGTCTCCATAGGACATGAGAGTCACAGGCCAGGGTTCAGATCTCTGCCCCAGCTCCACTTCCTGGCTTCTGACCTGGGCGAGTCCCCTACCTAGCTCTTTCCTCATCCGTCAAGGGAGGTGATGGGAGGATTAAATGTGACAAGTGTACGAAGGGCCTGGCACCCCGGACGTGCCCACATGTGCTGGGCGTCATGTCCCGTGCTATTGCCCATGGGGCTGGACATTCAGCTGGCCCCACCCTGCACCCACTAGGGACCAGGCCACCCTCCTTCTCAGCTCTCACCAGCCACACTCCATCGTAGGCCTGGTCCCTGGTATCCCGCTGGCCTGTCAGTTAGAAGCAGGTCCTGGGTGGACAGGACGGGTGGTGGGCTGGTCCAGCCTGAGGTCATGTCTCCCCTCCCCACTTGAACCATGTTTAAATAGCTGAGCTCAGGCTGACGGAGAGGGTCAGCCTCTTTAGGGGCTCGGCACAGTCTCCAAACGCCAGTTTCTGGGGTCACTGGGCTTCCTGGTTGCCCTGGAAACCAGACACTGTATGTGGTCCCCAGCCAAGCTACGTTTTCTGGGGACCAGGAGTGTGGCTCATTTAGGGCTGACCTCCAGTCCCTGCCAGGGTCCTGCCTGTGCCCCCAGCCAGGCTCGGTGTGTAGGACAGCCACCTGCCCCACACTGGGAGGGTCACCTGTGTTTGGCATCTTCATGCTCCCTGCTTCGTTGGGCTTACGATCTGAGAGATGAACCAGGACTTGGACTTGAGGAGCCCCGGTTATCTCCTCAGCCCGGACACTCTCTGCCTGACCGTCTGTCTCCCCTGGGCCTCGGTCTCCCGCTCTGTGAAACGGGGAGGATGACTCTGCAGACCGTCCCAGGAGCCTGGGGTTTCCGAGGGCCGAGCAGCTCTCTGATCTGTCTCACGTCTGGGCTCCTGCATTTGAGTAAAACACTAAAAAGTCAGAAAGCCGCGGGGCTGGCCTTCGCCTGCAGGTTTAGGACGACGCGGCCCTCCTCCAGGTTCCCGGAGCCCCTGGCAGGGCTCCCACGGGAGGTCTTTCCCGGCTCCACGTTCACCCAGCTCGGGCCTGTGGCGTGCTGGGTGTTCCCCAGCAGCATGTCATCGAATCCCATTTCCTGGGTGCTTTCGCGTGCCAGGCGCCGAGCTGGGCTGCATGCACCTGTCGCTCGACCCCCATCGTCGCCCCGTTGGAGAGCTGCTCTTCTCCCCACTTTGCAGACCAGCACCCTGAGGCTGGGGGCTGAGGGCCTCAGCAGAGCTGGGAGTCAGAGCGGTTCATGAGAGATGGTGCTCTGGGGTCTGGTGGGCCCTGGAGAGGGGCCTCGTGTGCCTAGGGCTGCAGGGTGCTGGTGGGTGGCTGGGTGAGGGCCTCTGGGTAACCTCTGTGACTCAGTGGACCCGAGTGGCAGCTCAGTGGGTGTCCTGAAGTCCCTGAGGGGTGATCGCATGCACCTGGTGGTCCTGTGATTGAAGCTGCCCCCACCCTGCCTCAGTGGGACCGAGACCCTCCTGTGCAGCCAGGGAGGGGACAGGAGGAACTGCTGTGCAGGCTGCAGCCGGTCTGCAGCTGGTGGCATCTGTGGGTCTGGAGCCCGCATGGCCCCTAGTTGTAACTTCCACAGGAAACGCACATCGAGCGAGAGCAGAGAGGTGATCAGAACGGGAGATGTGGTGCTGTCGCCATGTGTGCCTTTGGGGGAGGCGGCAGGGCTGGGGAAAGGCCCCGTAGGTTCCAACAGGTCTGTGCCCCTGGGGACCCCCTCGTTCCACCCTGAGGGAATAGGGGCTTGGCCTGTAACCAGTCGGGACACAGCATCCGGCTGGCCCGTCTCCCCGAAAGGGCTGATCGGCGAAACGGTCAATACGTGCCACCCAGGCCATTCTCCTCGTTCCCGGGGCTCCGTGCTCTGAGGGACAACAGGGTGCGTGTTCGGCCGGCCTCTGCTCACCAGGGCCTGGGGGCCCCACAGCACCCTTACTTCACTGCCCAGGTGGAAGACAAGCCACAGCTGCTGACCAGGTCCCAAGGCCCTGGCGACATCAGCAGGTGCTTGCTTTGGGTGGGATAGGAGGAATCTGTGCCCTGAGGACGTAGCCGACCATGTGACATTCTTTTCTCCTGACAGCTTAGTGCTGCCCTGGGGACGCCTGCCCTCAGGACATCTGCTTTTGCCAGGCCGCTCGCCTCTCCCCAAGAGCTCTCAGCCCCTGCCAGAGCACCGGAGGCCCAGCGATGCCCACACGGGGCCTGGCGATGCCCACACGGGGCCCGACGATGCCCACACGCACTGCCGCTCTTGGGCTCCAGTGCTATCTGCTCTGCTAACTGGGTGGCCCGGGGTCTCCTGTGACACCAGGGTCCCTTCCTTCCTGCCCCAGAGGGTCCTGGGGGCAGATGCCGGGGCTGTTGGCTGCTTTCCCTCTCTGTCCCTGGCAAGGGGCTAGGGGCAGGGAACAGGCGCCCTGCTTTCTGCCCAGGACTCGAGCTCACTTTAAGCTCGCCCTTCTGTCCACTCTGGAGGTTTAAATGGCGCCTGTGCTCCACGCTGCTCTAGGCTTCTGGGTTAGTTCCTGCCGCTGCCGCTGCTGCTGCGTGGAGCCAGGGAGGACAGGGTCAGCTCCGCTCAGGCCGGAGCGGCTCCCCATCTGTGCACCAGGGCCAGGACCGCCCCGGCCCGTGTGTGGCTCTCAGCATCCCGCCCTGCCCCAAAACCTGCGGGCAGAGGGGGCCCCTCCGGGGTGGGGCAAGGGCTCCAACATCACATGACACCCAGGCAGGACCAGCCAGCTGCTCGGCTGCCCGCGAGGCGGCCCATAGCTCACTGCAGAGCTGCTATTCAGACCTAAGGGCCCCAGCCCCGGCTGTGGGTGGCCTGGCCAGGGAGTGCTTCTGTCCCTCAGGCCTGCATGGAGCTCCCCCTGGGAGCCAGGCGCTCTGTGGGCTCCCGGGGGGTTCAAGGCCCACTTTCTGGCAGGCGGGTCCTGCACGGGACCTCCAGACTGCTGCCAGCCCCTCGGGCGCTCAAGACGCTCGCTGTTGGCTCCCAGCTGGGCCAGATGTGGCTGGAATCCCCAGGAGACGGACAGGGCCTTCCAGATGGCTGGCTTTGCAGGAGGCAGTCTCAGACCCCTCAGGAGATGGAGGGTGGCCAGGCCCTGGGTGGGGTGTGGCAGAGCTGGCGGGCCCTTGGAGCCCGTCTTCACCCCCACCCCTGCTCCGAGGGGCTCTTGCAGACAGGGAGGGATGTGTGAGGTGGGGGCGGGGAGAGTCAGCATCTGTTTCCGTTTTTCTGCTTCAGGAGGAGGAAGGGCTGGACCTCCCCATGCGTGGGCCGTTTGGGGTGCGTGGGCGTGGGGGGACTTCCAAGAAATGGCTGTCTCTCTCCCTGGGGGAGGGGCAAAGGGTCAGGAGCCCCGCGTGACTGTTGGAGTTCCCGGGTTGGTACTATGCCAGGAGAGGGAGGGCGGCCTCGGGTCAGAGGAAGTGGACTTCCGGAGAGCCGCTGGCGGGCCTCCGAGAGCCCTCCAGGTGGGCAGGTCAGAGTTCCAGGCCCTTCAGCCCCTGGCCCCAGGGGTACTGACCTCCCGGGGTACAGTACAGGAGGCCAGACACCTGGCTTCTACCCAAGGGCCCTGCTTAGGCCAAGCGCCTTAGCGAAGGGCCGTCAGGGGCCCAGGTTGAGTCAGCACTTCCACTGGGCCTCCTCCGCGCTCCACGCCACCCTGGGTTGGGGCAGTGTGACCCGTGCATGGTCCCAGCTGCTGGCATTGACCGGGAGAGCGATGGCCGCGTGCCAGCTGGCGCCTCTCAGCTCCTCCCTAAACTCTCAGAGGTCGGCATCTTTACTCCTGGACCCCATCCGCTCTGCAGGCTCGCCCTTCCCCAGACTGGGCCAGCTAGGGGAGGGGGCTGTGACGTTCGGGGCAGCCGTAACTAAGTGGGATGGCAGCCCCGGCCAGCCTGCCCAGCGGGAGGGCCTCCCAAAACAAGAACCTTTCCTTTCTGCCTGGGAGCCAGGAAGCAGCCAGATGACCCCTCTTCCTGGCCCAGCTGAAAATCCCATGACTTTGGGGTTCTGTGGAGCCCCGGCCATCAGCCCAGACGTCAGCACTGTCATCTTCTCGTCCTGTCCCCAGGCACGTGATGACAGGCAGGGAACTGGAAACTCCTCTGTTGCCAAAGATGGCACAAGGCCATGAATGAGCAGAAAGAGAAGGAAGTGGCCTCGGATGTGGCCTTCCAGGGCGCCCTGCACCTGCCCATGACCCGGGGTGCTGGCCTGCAGGGTCAGGCCAGGAGGAGCTGCCCACACCCACAGGGTCCACCGGGGACAGGGGCAGGCTGGGCGGAGGAGGGGTAAGGCTGAGGGGCCGTGGCCCCTACGGCCCCTGGTGCAGTTGGCTGTGTCAGGGCCGTGGTTTCCTGGGTCTGCCGTTTACCCACAGCGGGCTGACTGTGGGCGGACTGCTCCTCTCTCAGCCTCGTCTGTGAAATGACCCGATGACAGAGCTCGTCTGGGGAGGCGCCCGGGGGCAGAAACACGTCGTCGGGGCTCGGGAGCCTGGCGAGCTCCTCGCTCGGCACCCGGCTCGCGGCTGGCGGGGTGGGAAGGGACTGCTGGGGGCGGGGTCCAGCTGCCCCGATGGTCATCTCCAGCCCTCGGGCTGTCTGTTGTCCTGTGTCATTCTGGACCGGAGGCCTGTGCGCCACGGATCTGTGCCTCGTGTGGGGAGCAGAGGTTGCGGGGGCGTCCCCCTGACACTGCTGCCCGGCGGCCGGGCGCTGTGCTTACAGAGCTCCACGCAGGAGATCGGCGAGGAGCTGGTCAATGGGCTCATCTACTCCATCTCCCTGCGCAAGGTGCAGCTGCCCCACGGCGGCAGCAAGGGCCAGCGCTGGCTCGGGGTGAGTGCGGGGGGCCCCAGAACCCCAAGATGGGCCCGCGTCCCACGTGCCTCCCTGGTGACTCCACGGGGCTTCCTCCCAGCGCTTTCCTGCCTGTGGGCCCCACAGCCCTGCTCCCAAAGGGACCTGGGCCCCGCCCCTCCCCCACGGGCCAGCCTCGGGCGTGGCCAGGCGCAGAGTCCCCATTCACGTGCCTGTGTGGACGTCAGAAACGACAGCTTTCTCCTGTGTCCACTTCTTGTTAGTTTCGGGAGCGCTTTTTGCATTTGGCCACCATGTTTCCTGGTTTAACTGCCACCCCCCAGCGGTCCCTTGGAGCCATCAGCCGACTGGACTTCCACACTTTCTCCGAGCCTTCTGTCACCACGCTTAGTAGGGAGGGCTGTTCTCACTCTGAAAAGCGGGGCTCAGGCTGCTCTGCGCAGTTCTCTGTAGCTTGCTCTCACGGAGCACAGCCCGCGACCCCTCCAGGCAGAGCAGGGGCCTGACTCGGATGCAGACGCCCCGGAAGGAGGCCAGTCACCATGGTGATTGGGCCCTGCATTGCCCTGGGACCCGGTGTGGGTTTTGCTCTGGCCACTTCCACCTGCTTCCCTGGGTGTCCTGTGTGTCTGAACGGGTCTGCACCCTCCCAGCCCTGATAAGCCTGTTTCTCCGTCTCTGGGGCTCACGGGCGATGCCCTTACCTGGGACACGCCGTTGTTACTCGGCTGACAAACAAGCTGAAGGTGTCAGTGTTTTCTGTCGTCTCCCCGTCCAGAGAAGCTGAGAACCTTTTCCTGTTGGGGACACTTGTGTCTCATCTCTTACCAAAAGCCACTAAGCACTTGGCGGTTCATCAGAGCTCCAGCCTCCCACGCTTCCGGTGGTCCAAGCTGCTGCCACTGACCGTACGTGCCCCCTTTGTCCTGCACAGTGTGAAAACGAGTCGGCCCTGAACCTGTATGAGACCTGCAAGGTACGGACCGTGAAGGCAGGCACGCTGGAGAGGCTGGTGGAGCACCTGGTGCCCGCCTTCCAGGGCAGCGACCTGTCCTACGTCACCGTCTTCCTGTGCACCTACCGAACCTTCACCACCACCCAGCAGGTGCTGGACCTGCTGTTCAAAAGGTGATTGTCCCACCTCTCCTCAGCACGGTGGCACCCCGCCCGCCTGCTGCCGTGTGTGTCTTGGGAGGGTCACTCACCTCTCTGAGCCTCAGTTTGCTGGTGCGAAAACTGGGGTGCTAAGAGGATGGACCTCACAGGGTCGCGAGGGCCACGGGGGAGGTGCTGGCCCCGTGCCCGGCCCTGTGGCAGGGCCTGCCGAGGGCTGTGCTGCTGCTGCGTGTGACCTTCCTGGCCCCACAAAGCTGCTCTCTGCTTCGGGCCTCACTGTCCGTGCCCTTGGGTAAAACTGTCGTCCCATTCGAATGGAGGTTCCGGATTCTCCCTGGGGGGGTCCCCTCCATGAGTAGCCAGAGCAGGACCCCTGAGGCTGGCCAAGAGCCCCAGACCCACGCATATCCGTGAGGTTCCGGCTGGGTTCGTGTTCCACAAGTGTGAGGCCCCTCCGTGGGCAGGCACTTCCCTGGGCACTTAGCATAATTCGGTGACAAAAGCAGATGGAAATCCCCAGCCTCCCGGGCGTCCGTTCTAGGCAGGGAGTCAGCCAGTAACATCAGACATCATAGCAGGTACGGTAGATGTGACGCCCTCACGGCCTCCTCTAGATACGGATGCATCCTCCCTTACTCCCACGAGGACGGCGGACCCCAGGACCAGCTGAGAGAGTGAGTGGACCCTGGGGTCTGATGGGGGCGGCCTCCTGTCTCCACGGGGCGGGCATCTGGGGGCTGGGGCCGCGGGCTCGGGCAGGACCCCGGCTCCCACACGTCTGTGGCTCCCCTGGAGGGCTGGGGTCTGGGGGCTTCTCCTGCGGGAAGAGAGGATTCAGAGGGCTGTGGATGGGGCCTGGGTCCCAGGGAGCGGGGAGAGGCTGGGCTGAGACCCGGACAGAGAGATCCCATCCCCACCACAGCCCAGCCCTGCTCAGCCTCGCCCCGGCACCCAGGACGAGAGGTGTGGGAGCCACCCGCTCAGACATCGGCCCCACTCAGTCCTCTGAGCCCAGCCGCACGGGGGGCTGGGGCCCGCGATGCCCCGATTCCCAGGAATGGTGTCTCGGGGGAGACGAGACCCACACGTGGGCGCAGAGACCAGGGCAGCACGTGGTGCCTGAGCTGAGGTCGAGCTGCCACCAGGGCCCCGAGAAGACTGGGCAGGAGGACACTGTCCCCCCATCCCTGTCATACTCACGCAGCACCCACTCCGCGTCAGTCTGTGCCCGTGCGGAGCTTACATTCTGGGGGTCGGAGACCGAGGGCTGTGTCAGGATTCCCCGGAGAAGGCGAGGTGGTCGCCCCACTGACCGAGGGCTCCCTCCCTGGAGACCCCCCAGCCCTGCCTGCTGACCAGGCCTGGCCCTGCCCGGCCAGCCAGTGAGGGCGGGCCAGGGCGCAGAGTCCAGCCCCCAGGGATAGATGAGCCAGCCCATGGCCCAGCCCCCGTGCCATGGGAGGGCCACCCGGATGCAGAGCCAGGCCTTTGACACTGCTGCCCACCTGCCCACACCCAGTGCCATCTCCTCCATCCTGGGCACCTGGCTGGACCAGTACTCGGAGGACTTCTGCCAGCCCCCGGACTTCCCCTGCCTCAAGCAGCTTGTGGCCTACGTGCAGCTCAACGTGCCTGGCTCGGACCTGGAGCGCCGTGCCCACCTTCTCCTGGCTCAGCTGGAGCACGCAGAACTCACTGAGGCAGGGCTGGAGGGTGAGGAGGATGGGGAGGGATGGGTGCTGGGCGCACGGGGAGGAGCCACAGAGCACCGTCTGGGGGGCCGCGCCTGTGGGAGACGTCCCGGGCCGAGGCTTCTGCAGAAGGCAGCGGCGTGCGCTCTGTCTCGGAGAGGCGGGCGCTGCTGAATTCTCCTCTTCTCACAGCTCTGTCCCCAGCTCCAGCTCCAGCGCCGGTTCTAAAACCAGAGCGAGAGGCAGCTCTAGCGCCAGCTCTAGCATCCAGCCCATTGCCGGCTCTAGAACTAGAGCCAGTGGCGGCGCCAGAGCCAGAGCCGGCTCCGGAGCCAGAATCATCGCCGGCCCCAGAGCTAGAGCCAGCGCCAGCGCCAAGTCCAGAACTGGAGCCAGAATCATCGCCGGCTCCGGAGCTAGAGCCAGCAGCAGCGCCGGAGCCCTCCTGGCCTCTGGCCGTGGCTTCGGAGAACGGGCTGAGTGAGGGGAAGCCTCACCTCTTGGTGTTCCCTCCTGACCTGGTGGCAGAGCAGTTCACCCTGATGGATGCGGTAAGCGGCCCGCAGCAGGGTCGGGAGGGGTGGCACCTTCCTCTGGCGTCTGCTGCCCAGACCTGCCGTGCCCTGGGCCAGAGCCGATGCCCTGGCCCAATTCCCAGCTCCACCATCACAAACCGTGTGACCTGGGCAAGCTTCTTAGCCCCGAGGCCTCAACTGCCCTCCAGACTGTGGAGACAGAACCCCCCCACCCCGTCGTCCCTCCACTCAGGGTGACTGAGGATTAAATGAGATGGAATAATAGAAAGCTGGGGGGTGGGATGCTGGCCATTTAGTGGGGAAGGGAGCTCCCCGAGGTGCAGCTGGCTCCATGGTTCATCCCCCATCTGCCCAGGAGGCCTCAGCACTTATTAGGCACCTGGTGTGTACCAGAGTCCATGGCAGACACCAGACCAAGCCTCTGGTCGTAGCGCCCACAGTGGATGTGCATCTAGACAGGGACGGACAGAGGCGTGATGAGGGCTGGAGGTGCCACCTGCTGCGTGCAGGTGGGAGCCACTTTCTGGTGGTCCGAGGATGGGCCGGCGAGAATGCCCACCTCTCCTGCCACCGTCTCCTCCTGAGACCCTTGTGTGCTGGGCGCCCACAGTGGGCAAGGAACAAAACCCAGAGACCCCCTACAAGGCTCAAGCCACATCCTCAGCCTCCAGAGCTCTAGCTCTGACCAGGGACCCTGTGTGGGACTTGGGGGGCGGGGTGGGGTGTGCACGCTGAGCTGGGCTGTGGCAGACCTGGGTGACACTCGCCTGCTCCCCAGGAGCTGTTCAAGAAGGTGGTGCCTTACCATTGCCTGGGCTCCATCTGGTCCCAGCGGGACAAGAAAGGCAAGGAGCACCTGGCTCCCACCGTTCGAGCCACCGTCACCCAGTTCAACAGTGTGGCCAACTGCGTCATCACCACCTGCCTCGGGGACCGGAGTGTGACAGCCCGGGACAGGGCCAGGGTGGTGGAGCACTGGATTGAGGTGGCCAGGGTATGCCTCGCAGGGGCGCAGGGAGCCCCTTTTTTGCCTTCCCCCACTCTCGGGGCCGCGGTCTGTGGTCCAGGCTCCCGCGGAGACCCCAGACCCATCTGTTTCTGGGGTGCTCACTTCCTTCTCAGGTTCCTTCCTGGGTCGAGCTCAGATCCTCCTCCCCAGGTGTGTTACTCACCGGGCCCCGGGCGTGCCCTTCGGGGCTCCCCAGGCATCTCTCTGATCCAGGAGGGGAGGTCCCAGCTGAGGGGACTGACGCTGGAGCAGGCGGGAGCCCCAGCCCCCTGACGGCCGTCTCCCCCCTCACCAGGAGTGCCGGGTCCTCAAGAACTTCTCGTCCCTCTACGCCATCCTGTCCGCTCTGCAAAGCAACTCGATCCACCGACTGAAGAGGACGTGGGAAGAGGTGTCCAGGTGGGTGGGCCTCCTTCTGGGCGCTCCAGGGGGCACCAGGGACCACGCACGGGCTGGGCACCGCCCCCTTCGTGAGCCGTGACCGGCCAGGGCGGGTCTCTAAGTGTCCCCGGCCTTAGGACTCAGTTTCTGCCGGCATCGGGTACTGCACTGAGCCCCACGGGACATTTCCATGCCCCACAACTCTTTATCCACCTGACGTCCAAACTGGCCACAGCAGAGCTGCTCCATAGAAATGGGGACCCAGGTGACCAACACAAGACTGCCCCCTGCTCAGGCCCACGGAGTCCTTAGAACCCAGCGAGCCCCTGTTTGGACCCTTGGCCCCCCCCTCCCCCGCTGCAGGCTGGGCCTTTGGGTTCTGAAAATAAATGCACGTGGCGCTCACGGGCCTCCCGCCGTCCCCGCTCCCTCCGGCCCACAGGGACAGCTTCCGGATCTTTCAGAAGCTCTCGGAGATTTTCTCAGACGAGAACAACTACTCGCTGAGCAGGGAGCTGCTCATCAAGGTGAGGGGCTCGGAGGCAGTTTCTTCGAAAATTTCCAGGCCCGCCTCGTCTGGACTTTGGGAAGAGAGGGGTCTGTCTGGTCCGTGGGGCAGTGGGGATCGGAGGCCCGGGAATGGGATGGATCGGAGGTGGCGAGGTTTTTCTGGCAGGATCCGCGGATCTGCTTCCGTGCTGCTCCTTCCCACGGACACTTCTTCCTCGAGGCTGGTCCCTTTCCCAGTCCAGCCCAGCCTGTCCCTCCGAGGTCGGGCCCCTGCTGCTCCTTCTGTCTGCGGTCACTTCCTGGGGACGGGGCACTGCAGGGCCGCCCAGCCCTGGGTCCAGATGATGGGCAGACCTGGGTGCACGTGCGGTTAAAGGGTGAGGGGAGGAGGACGTCACTGACCCCGTCCTCGACCCTGGCAGGAAGGGACCTCCAAGTTTGCCACCCTGGAGATGAACCCGAAGAGAGCGCAGAAGCGAGCGAAGGAGACGGTGAGTTGTGCCCGAGGCCACGGAGAGGCAGGGGGCTGGCCTCCCGAGTCCTCCCTTCTGCTGCCGTAGCACCTGGCATGTCCCTTGAGACCCGATGTCCCATGCCCTGACCAGCTGGTGTCTTGGGGGGACTAGGTGCCGCCACCAGAGCAAGGACCCGGAAGAGAGAGGCTCGGGGAGCACTAGAGCCGAGGGTTGCAGACACCATCTGACCTCGGGGATTTGCCAAGTTCCAGGCCTGGAAGTTTTCTAGAGGGAGTTTGGGGTCTGTGGACACTAGGTGGGGATTAGAGCCTAAAGGTTCCCAGGCTGCCCCGAGTGGGGGCCTGGGGTGAGGCCTACAGGCAGGGCTAAGGGGTTCTCAGAGGAGCAGCTTTGGGCCCCGCTGATTACCTCCCACCCCAATGTCACAGGGTGTCATCCAGGGCACCGTCCCCTACCTGGGCACGTTCCTTACCGACCTGGTGATGCTGGACACTGCGATGAAGGACTACCTGTATGTGAGTGAGCCGGGGCGGGGCCAGGGTCCCGAAGCCCGAGACTAGAGCACCCGTCACCGAGCACTGAGGTCCCGGCATGGCACACCTCGTCCCATGAGGGCCCCCCAGCTCCTGCGTGTCAGGCACCTGCCCATCTGACCAGTGGGCAAACAGCTGGTGCTGGGGCTCAGAGCTGCAGGAGGGTTCTACCAAGCCGGTGGCCACGGGCGCGAGAGAGGCCAGACTCTCCAAGGTCAAGGACACGGTGGCCAAGCAGGGCCTTCTCGCCTAAGGCCTCAGTCTCTCCATGTGTCCTCAGAGGGTTGGGTGAAAAGGCCCCACCCCCACCCCAGAGCCAGGACCCACCTGAGGGCCAGGTGTGTGCCCATGCCCTGCCCCCTGGTGTGTGCTCTCAGTAGTGCAGCCTGAGTGGGGTGACGGGTAGTAATGGGCAAGGGGACACTTTCTGATGGCCTTGGCTCTCTGCCTTTCAGGGTAGACTGATCAACTTCGAGAAGAGAAGGAAGGTGAGCAGCCCGGCCCCTCATTGGCGCGGGTGGAAATCAGACTGTCCCCCCCACCGGGTGGAACACTCTGGGCTTCGTCCCCCTTCCCGTTATGTTTATGGGGAGCATCGGATACGGAGAGGGGGAGACCTCTCCCGGTGGCGGGTGGGGGCGGGAGGTCAGAACTAAGGACAGCTTCCCAGGGGTGACTGTTAGAACCCAGCTCTGCACGTTGCCAGTCGCCTGGCTTTGGGGCCAAGAGGAGGGTTGCAGACATTGGCCCCGCCCCACCGGGCCCCGCCCAGCACCCCACCGGGCCCCGCCCACCACCGTCCTGTCCTCTCTGGCCCCAGGAATTTGAAGTGATAGCCCAGATCAAGCTGCTGCAGTCAGCCTGCAACAATTACAGCCTCGAGCCCGAGCAGCACTTTGGGGCCTGGTTCCGGGCCATGGAGCGGCTCAGTGAGACCGAGAGGTGAGGCCGGGCAGGGTTCGGGCCTACCGCGGGCAGGCTGTCCCCCCAGCCAGCTCCAGAGAGCCTGTGGCCTGGGCTCTAGGTCCACATCGGACCCTGTCGCCCGGTGAGATGGCCAGGCAGGCGCTAGGAGAGACGCCCGAGAGTGGCTCCTGGTCACTCACAGCTGCCGCTCCGTCTTGCAGCTACAACCTGTCGTGTGAGCTGGAGCCCCCGTCCGAGTCGGCCAGCAACACGCTGAAGGCCAAGAAGAACACGGCCATCGTCAAGCGCTGGAGCGAGTGAGTGCCCGGTGGGCCGGGGCGGGGGTCAGGGGGGGCTCCCGCGGGGCTCAGGGAGGCTGAGCGTGGGCCAGGGGAGGCGACAGCCGGCACTAGGTCCCTGCTCCGCAGCTGACCAGCCCTGTGACCAGGGGAGTCGTCTCACCTCTCGGGCCTCAGTCTCTTCTGTGAAATGGGGTGATGCTAAATGATCCGTCAGACAGCCGGAGGGAGTGAGGTGCTGGTGACCGACCAAGCACTCGGCACCGTGAAGGAGGGCATGGGGTGTCCCAAGGAAGGCCTCCCCCGAGTAACCCAGCCCTGCCTCCAGCCGCCAGGCCCCCAGCACGGAGCTGAGTACCAGCGGCAGCTCCCACTCCAAGTCCTGTGACCAGCTCAGGTGCGGCCCCTACCTCAGCAGTGGGGACATCGCCGACGCGCTCAGCGTGCACTCAGCCGGCTCCTCCAGCTCCGACGTGGAGGAGGTCAACATGAGCTTTGTCCCCGAGTCCCCTGACGGCCAGGAAAAGAAGGTGACTGCCCCCTTCTTCCTCACAGCCCTCCGCAGCCCCTCCCTCCCTGGCTCCCTACTCCACACCCACAAAGGGGGCCCAGAAGCCCCAGCTCCTAAACAGAACCCCTAGAAGCCCCCAGGTCAGGACCCCGGCCTGGGGCGCCCGGCGGGGCTCGGGGCTTCTGCTGATGGTGGCATCCCCACAGTTCTGGGAGTCGACGTCCCCGTGGTCCCCGGAGACCTCTGGCATCAGCTCAGCCTCCAGCAGCACCTCCTCCTCCTCAGCCTCCACCACGCCCGTGGCGGGCGCCCGCACCCACAAGCGCTCCGTCTCGGGGGTCAGCAGCCACGGCTCCTCGCTGCCGCTCTACAACCAGCAGGTGGGCGACTCCTGCATCATCCGCGTCAGCCTGGACGTGGACAACGGCAACATGTACAAGAGCATCCTGGTGAGCCCGGTGGGCGGCGGTGCCCTCGGTCCCCTCCGTCCCCTCCGTCCGCCACCGTGCCAGGCAGCACACACGGATGCATTGTGCCATCAGCCTCCTGGGGGATGGGGAAGGATGGAAGCAAAGAAGCCAGTGCTCGGTGGCAGACAGTGCAAAGGGCGGCAGACGTAGCGGTGACGTCACAGCCAGGGCGGGCTTTACTGATAAGGCGCTGGGGGTGGCACCGGGCAGCGTCACGAGGAGGGGGTGTGCCTGGGGGCTGGAGGAGCAGCGAGCAGACCCGAGGCGAGGAGCTGGGGTCAGGGAAGTATCAGGGGCCTGGATCTTGTCGGAGGGAGACAGGAGTCCCCTGGCGGTTGGCAGCAGTGACGTGTGACTTTCGTCCTCTCTGAAGGGGACGGGCGGGTGCCGAGATGCAGGCAGGCCAGTTAGGAGGCTGCCGTTGCAACCCGGGCGGAGAGAACAGCGGCTGCACTGGGCTGGTGGCCGTGGAGGTGGCCATCAGTGCACGGAGTCCTCCCCGGGTGGGGGGGCAGGAACAGGCGATGAGACCCCCATGGCCCCAGCATCCGGCCAGGGGCTGTAAGCCCCTGTGTGTACTGCCGAGGCAGCCCCAAGGGCCCTGGCTGCTCTGGGCCTGTCCTGATGGCCTGTCCCCGCCCCCATCAGGTGACCAGCCAAGATAAGGCTCCCGCTGTAATCCGCAAGGCCATGGACAAACATAACCTGGACGAGGACGAGCCAGACCACTATGAGCTGGTGCAGGTCATTTCAGACGAACGAAGTAAGCTGGAGGCCAGCCGAGTGGGCCATGGTGGGAGGGGCCAGCGCCACACGCGGGTTAGCCCCATGTCCCCAGAACACATGCCAGCAGGGTAGGAGTAGGCTTTGTGCGCTCAGTGACCTGTTCTGGGGCTGTCTCAGACACCCCATGTCCCCTCACTGTCCCCTGGGGCTGCCGGGCCCATCACAGGCCCTTCTCTGGGCTATGAACCTAGTTCAAAGCTGGCATCAGTGAGGAGTGAGGAGAAAGGCTTTTCCCCTGGGGCCAGGCAGCCGGACGGCCAAGCCCGCAGGCCATTCGATGGGGCATGTTCTGGCTAAGATGGGAAATGGATGTTTCAGAAAGAATCATGACAGCCATGGTCCGAGGCATCCTACATGTTAAAATCCTCACACGTGACACTGTCTTAGTCCTTTCTGGCTGCAGTGGCAAAATACCACAGTCCAGTAGGGTTATGAACGACAGAAATTTATTTCTTGGGGTTCTGGAGGCTGAGAAGTCCAGGATCTGGCTGCCAGCGTGGTGGCTGAGGGCCCCCAGGCGATGGACTGCTGACTTCTGGTCGTGCCCACGTGTGGGGGTGGGGGGAAGAGTCGGGGGCTCTGTGTAAGGTGCTGATCCCATTCGAGGGGGCCCCCCTCATGACCTCCTCCCCGCCCAAAGGCCCCAGCTCCTAATCCCATCACCTCGAGGACTTAGAACTTCAACACGAGTTTCGGAGGACAGACGTTCCGCCCATAGCAGAGGCTGCTAGGGACCGGCTCAGTGTTCTAAACGACTCCGGTCGGTACAGACTCGGAGTCAGACGGCCAGAGCTCAGAGACCTGGGCAAGTCCCTTAGGTCCTCTGAGCCTGCGTCCCGTCCCACGAGGGAGATCGAGGAGCCAGTGAGTGTTTATCCACGTACACACGTACGTGTGCTCACGGTCCGTACGCACGCCGCAAAGGGCACCTGTAAACATCGTCGTCACTACGCCCTCTTCCACGAGCCCATTGTCCACGCCCCGCGGCCCCTGGAAGTTGTTTTCTAAGTCCTCTCTGACTTTCTTGCACTGTTTTGGTGAGGTGGGCGGGGCAGCTGGGAACTCTGTCTCACAGAAAAGGAAGACCGAGGCCCAGGCAGGTGACGGAGCTGGCGGGCACGGATTCCAGCCAGCCGTGGGGCACGGCAGGCTGTGGGCCGGGCGAGGCGGTGGGAGTTAGGAGCCTCAGCGAGGACCTGCAGGACGCCTGGTTCCTCGGGGTCTCAGCCAAGTCTGCCCTCTGTCCTCGAGCAGTGTCATTGGGAGGGGTCCTTGGCGGTCATGGAGTCGGGTCGGGGGGTCTCAGGCCTGCCCTTGTGGGGGCTCTCCAGTTACGGGGTGTCCTGCGGGCCCCCTGTAAGCACCACTGACCAGCCCCGTTCCCCCCCCGCCAGAACTGAAGATCCCCGAGAACGCCAACGTGTTCTACGCCATGAACTCAACTGCCAACTACGACTTTGTCCTGAAGAAACGGCCCTTCACCAAGGGGGCAAAGGTCAGGCACGGAGCCAGCTCGACGCTGCCCCGCATGAAGCAGAAAGGACTCAAGATCGCCAAGGGCATCTTCTGACTGGTCCCTCGTGCTGGCCAGCTGCAGGACCAGCCTTTCCAGGGTCGGGCTGGCCGGGCAGCCACGCCCTGGCAGACTACAGTGGCCCAGGCCCGGCGGGCACCTTCCGCCCAACCTGTGTGCCCAGGCCACCCCCAGACCGCGGTTGCACCCTGGACCTCTCCTGCTGCCGGGACTGACGCCTGCCAGCCGCAGGCTGACCTGGCCCCCCGCGTGGACCACCCGCTGCCTTAGGTGCCTTCTGCTCTCTGGACCCAGAGGACCAGCTGACTTGCCAAGGAGCACTGCCCGTGGGCACGGAGCCCTGCACGCCTCCGGGCATTGCCCTCTGTGCCCGTCCCTCACACGTTCCCAAGTGTGGGTCACCGCCACCCGTGCCCGTGGGTCTGACCACTGCAGTTCTCTCCTCGTGCCCTTCAGGGGGTCCCGGCCCTCCCCCCACCACGCTGGCCTTCCTCAGGCTGCACCAAAGATTTCGTCGTCACGGCCAAGTGAGGGCGAGGGCGTCTCACCCGCGCCCCGCTCCCCGGCCCTCCCTCGGGAGAGGAGAGCGCGGCCCCCTCCCTGGGCCACACTCTTCGCCCGGTGAGTGAGGACAGTCTCAGCCAAGTCCCACCGTTGTCAAGTCTCATGACTCTGCAAGGGGCGCTCGCCACCGCACCCTGGATATCAGGGGACCACACGAGAGGGAGGGCAGTGGGAACGGAGGAATCGGGGGAGGGGGAGCGAATATTTGTATAAAAGGCAAAAAAAAAAAAAAAAGTTTACCAGTTGGGGAGGGGCAATATTTATTTGTTGTAAATAGTAAATGCTAGACTTAAATATTATATAAAAATCCCGTTTCTACTACGGCCTGGCAGTTGTGTGGCTTCGTACTCCCGTTTCCCCTGCCCGTTTAAAGGCCACGCGGACTCTCACATCTGCGTTCAAATAAGAAATCTCGCGGGGCCGTGGGTTTATTCTCTGAGGAGGGGCGAGAAGGGCCAGCCACCGGCTCTGGCTCCTTACGGAGACACGCGGCCCGCCCCTTCACGGAGCAGGCGTTCTCCTGAGTGTCAGCCACCCTGGACCACGAGCCGAGCCAGCCCCTCGGAGGTCCTGGCGTTCGGGGTCGGAGGTGCCTTCACAGGGCTTAGCGACGACCTCTGAAATGTGGGTGTCTTTAAACATAACATTTGGGGTGGAAGGTGGTGCAGTGAGGTGCTCCAGGGGTCAGCTCGTCAGAGAAACAGTCGCTAAGGTGGGGCGAAGACGCGGAATCAGCAGATCTGGGACCTGGGGACATCGTCACACGCAACCGCCAGGGGTCTGCCGCACCTGACAGGTGTGGGAGTCTCCGCCAGGAGGCTTTGGTGACTCTGCACGGCAAGGAATGCGGACTTTGAAAAATAGTTGGGCAAACTCGCTGCGGAAGTGGAAGGCAGGCTGACGAAAGCCACCCCTGAGGAGGGGGGACCCTGATTTCCGCGGGTGCCCCTTCGTGAACCCCAATGTCTGGTTCTCAAGGAGGGACAAAGCCTACAAAGAGACAAGAAGCTGGGGTCATGCACAGGAAAAGAGAAAAGTTCTATGACTGTGCTAGACGTCAGCGCTCCTGGCCCGGGTCCCGTCCGCAGCGCCTCTCCTCGTGTGCTGCGTGTTGCTGCCGACCTCGCGGAAACGCAGAGGATCATGAGCGTGCAGTGCACACTCGCCGGTCAGCCACACACGCTGGGACATTCAGCCACAGGGAGGGGTGGCATCCTGATCCGCTCCGCAGCAGGGGAGGACCCTGAAAACATTATGATTCCACCTATAAAAAATAGCTAGACTAGGCAAATCGAATGAGGCAGAGGGGAGGCTAGATTATCTGGGGTGTGTGTGCGTCGGGGGAGAGCTATTGTTTAATGGGTACAGAGTGCCCTTTCGGGGTGATGAAAAAGTCTTGGAACTAGATAGGAGTAAGCAGTGAGTGGAATTCATGTCACTGGATTGAACTCTTAAAAACAGTTCAATGAGCATACTTTATGTTATATATATTTTACCCCAAAGTTTTAAAAATAACACTCGCAAGGACTGCTTCCTGAGCCTGGACGGTGCTGCCTTGCTACAGCTTGGGAGGAAGAGAGAACGTTTTCTGCTCATCTTGTGGCTTCTCTTGACCACCGCTGGGGAATTTATAGATTTCAAGTTCAAACTCGAGTTCTCTCAGCACTAAGTGGGGGCGGGGGCTGGGGGAGGACCGTCAATAGATCAGAACGTGCAGGGTGGGGAGGAAGAGGCTTGGAGAGCGCCGGCTGGTGGCAGGACGTAGCATCCTCGGGTCTCGTTAGGGGCCCATGCTCGACCCTTTACCCGGACTGGGAACCTCATTTCCGTCCTCAGAATTACTTTTCCTGCTGGGTTCATGGCCAGGAGAAAGTTTACAGACTCGGGGGTGTCGGTACTGAACTGTCCCAAAGGGTAGCGGGGCCCGAGCCCCAGTGCCTGGGATGCCTGCATTCTTTGTCCAGTGCATGGGAGTGTCGAGACACGTCCATCAGCGTGGTAAGCGGACTCTCCTGAGCTTGCCTGAGTGTCGGCCACGGTTTCGCCTTGATTGGAGCTGAAGAGTCTGCACCTGGCCCGGCAGGAGCCTCCAAGACCCTGGACAGCCTCCAGCCTGCACCTCGGTCAGTGTTTTCAACTTCAGCCCCTGGATACAGCCTGTAGAGGCAGAGCCGGATGAACTGCGGGTGACTGAATTGTCCTGAAGGCTGCAGGTGTCACCTGGACACAGCAGGGCTCGCCTCTGCCGGGGAGGCCTCCGTGCAGAGTCTGAGCTCACTCACACCTGGGACCAGCAGCCCCCGCCATTCCGACGTGGCCTAGCCATCCAGCGACGCGACGCCCTGAGTGACAGGCGGGCAGGACTGTGCTCCAGTGGAGGACAGAAGCACCATGTCCCCCGGCCCGGCGGAGGCACTGGGGTCTGCGGGCTCCGGGGAGCACCCACCAGGTAGGAACATGCAGAGGAGGCGCGTGCGTGTTGATGGGATACCCTGGTGCCTCCTTGGGCCTCCGCTGGCTGAGAACAGGGACAGTCACCAGGAGAAGCCCACACTCAGGGCGGGTCCATCCCCCTCGGTCTCACACCTGAGAGCCCTTGACCAAGTCTGGGAGCCCAGGACAGCCAAGGGGGCCACAGGCCAGCCCGAGTGCCCCCTGTCCCTCCAGGGGTCGGTCTGAGGGCACAGGACTCGGCTCCTCTCTCCCATCGGTAGGCTGGAGAGGGAGAGGGAGCAGCCGCTGGTCCCCTGGTGCTGCCTCACCACATACACACCTACCTGGCTGCGCTGCTCAGGACTCCAGAACCTTCTCTACTCTGAGCCGTCAGCCTCGCCCCACAGTGACTAAAGAACGGGGGAGGAGAGAAAACACCTCCGATACGTGAGCTTTGGAGTCTCAGACCTGGATCTGAATACTTGCCCTGATGGCCTAGGCATGTGACCCCTCCCGGCCTTCCCTCTATAAGTGTCTGAAATAGGGGTTCACGGTGCCCGCCTCACACGGCCCCAGCGGGGTCATGCTGGTTAGGCCCTCGGAGACGTTGGCACCCTGTCCCAGCCTGCACGGAGTGAGCACAGCCCAGCTCTGACGTCTGCCTCCCGCCCCCGACTCTGCCAGAGTCACCGGGCACGGCCCACGGTCGCCTGCTGGCAGGGGACCCAGTGTCCGGCCGTCTTGCCCGTTTGCTTCTGACGTTCTCGTGTGATGCTTTATTCTCTGACTCAGACCCAGCTGGAGGCAGAATCCATTTCTCTTCCCCGGCTGGTTTCCTCGGCCCCGGTTAGAGCAGAGGCCGTTCCCCACGCTCCAGCGGACTTGGCTGTGGCTGGACTCCATGGTCCAGAGGAGGCCACGGCCTGCAGAGCCTGGCTCCGCTGAGCCGCAGCCGCCATCAACCCCGCCCACTGTTTGGGCCGAGCCGAGCCCCTCAGAGCCAGCAGCCTGGCATGGAGAGACCCAGGCCTGGGTCCCAGCCCTGGCTCTGACGCTTCTCCAAGCCTCCTCTGAAACGTCCACTTCCTGGAGCTGGAGCCTGACAGATCGGAAGTGCACTGGGCCTGGGGCCGGCACCCTAACCGTCACTGAGGCCCGCCTTCCTCCAGGCGGGTGGTGGGAGCAAAGAAGGACACCAGGCTGGGAGACGAGGCTTTATTCGGGGAGAGCTCAGGACGGGGTGGGCCCCCTGGCATCCCAGCAGGGGCTTCTGGGGGCCGAGGACATTAGAAGCCAATGACTACAGGCATCTGAGCCCCCTCAGAGTCACCCGTCGTGGGCACAGGTGCAGCGTCAGAGTCACGGGTGG
>NW_024342468.1:1810267-1900709 GCF_902729225.1 Pteropus medius | reverse complement strand
GTTAGAGAGGTAAAAAATGCATCACCTGGAAAGCCTCGTCCGGGCAAGGACGGCCCCTTTGCTGAACATCGCGTCCCACCACGACTGACGGTCAGAAGGCCCAGGCCTTCTGTTTCTTTTCCCTTCCTTTCTCCTCCTACCCGCTTCTTCCTCCCTCAGTCATTATGCTCCTCCGTGCTGAGAGCTGCAGCCGCAGCTGCAGACATTCCTAAGGGCCCCCACGGGTGTGGGCTGGCCCCTGAACGGGCACCATCTCCCCGACTCTTCCCGAGGCCCAACGACCGCCGGCCCACCGCGCGGACAGGGAGACGGAGGCGAAGGGAACCGAGCACCCCGTGCGAAGAAACTCGCGATGCTCGGGAAGGCAGAGTTCCCATTCCCAAGTCCGAGTTCTTTCTTACGTCCCTTCCCACCCCCTACCTTATCACCTCCTCACTGGGGTTCCCAGTGGGTAGCAAACTCGATTGAAGACCCCCTGGAGACACCCAGTTGACCAAGAGTTTAAAGGAACGTGGGGTCCCCAGGGGCTGAGGTGATGTGAGAAGGCTTCAGAGGGGAGGCGAGACCAGCAGCAGTCAAGACCAAGTCTCAAAACACTGGTGGTTGAAAATCGAAAGCCTGATGACCAGTTTTATTTGATCCCCCATGACATCTTTAAAAATTAGGACATTTTTCATAGAACCCTAGCTTCTCTTAAGAATGCACATCAGGCGGCAGCGAGCCCAGTCTGTGGCTCCTGCCCCGCACGCCTGGGCACGGCTGGGCCCGCCTCACTGTGCAGATGACCCACGAGGCTCCCGCAGGCAGCGAGCCGGGACGCAGGCCCTGAAACAGCCCAGTGCAGTGGCAGTGAGGACGCACTCTGCGGTTACCTTGAAATTTGTAAATGGTGGAGACGATGCCAAGGATCTCCACGTCCAGCGTGACCTCGGGGTGGGTCCGGGACCCCGGCACCGCCTGCTGCCGCTTCGTCTTTCTCTTGATCCGGAGCAGCAAGCTGCTGGTACTGAAGCGGTTGGCACACACGGGGTGGCAGTAGGGGTCCTTGGGTCGGAAGTACAGTTCCAGCCTCTTTGTGGGGTCTGCGTAAATCTGGTGAGGCCAAGGGAGATGCGTGAAGCAGTGGCCAACTAAGTAGCCAGCAGGGAACTTGTCCTCTCTCAACGAGAGACTGCTGGTGACCTAGGTGACCGGGGAAGGGCCACGAAGCTCGTGTTTCATTCTGAGCTCTTAGTTCCCCAAAGACTCATTTTTCGAGCCCAAGTATCTTAGTTTTTATCTGGCAGAGAAAATGAGAATCCCCTCTTCTAAGCGGCTGTGAAGCTGGGGATGGAGCTGCCAGGTAAGTCAAGCCGTCCTCTGCAAGAGCCCGTTCAGCGCGGGGAACCGTGTGACTTTTCCGGCAGTATGTCATGGAGCGATTACCACCCGAGCTTACCACGGAGGTGACTGAGGCTGCGGGATCAAGCGACTTCCTACTCTAGGAACTACCCACCCCCAGGGTCTTGGTACTCTGTCTCATGTGCAAATGTTTCTAGGTCCAGAGGAGATGAAATCAACCAGTAATAAGCATTTTGGCTCCGACTAGCTGGTGCTTATCCTTTCCAAGCCTTGGTTCCTTCTTCTTAAAATGGAGATAATATAAGATTGTTACAAGAACTAAATGAAAATACGTGTAAAGCACTTAGCCCAGAACCTAGGTCATGGAAGACATTCAACACGTGTCACCTACATATGAGTGCTTGCCCGACGCGGCATGTCAGCTGTGTGCATATGAAAGCACACAGTGTTCACTGGGACAAGACTATCTCCTTTCTAGTTAGCTGGCTCTCCAACATCCAGGACAGGGCCTGGCCCGGAGCAGGTGCTTGGGGAACATCTAGGGAAGGGAGGTTAAAAGGATCCTTCTTCTTAATAACGGAATTTAGCTCACTAGACTGTTGCGAGGACTCAGCATGTGATAAATATTTTGAAAGCAGGCACTCTCATGGATGTTAGGACTACAGGAGTGAACGAGAGAGACAAGCTCCTGCTCTCGTGGAGTTTACAGAATTGGAGCCAACGGGCCAAGACAGACAGTACACATTAAAACATAATTTCAGACTGGAATTAACAGGTTGTGGAGGCAGATGTTAACTGCTAGAGGCCACTTTAGTTAAGGCAGTCAGCGAAGGCCTCGCTAAAGAGGAGACATTTCAAGATCCGGTGCACATAAAGCACTTACACGGGGCCGGGCACAGGTAAGAATTCATCCCAGCGCCCCCATTTCCTGGTGGCCTTGAACAAGTTGCCTCAATTTCCTTGTAAAACGCGGACAATGACAGATCCTGCCTGGCAGGGTTCTAATGAGGATCCCATGTAAGTAAAGCACCGAGAACTGTGCCGGGTACAGAATGCGCCGTTAGCTATCACCGCCTTTAACACTAACAGAACACTTCGCCTCCCTCTCAGTAAGTCAACGGTTCTTAATCTCGGCGTGCCTCGGTTTTCTGCTCCGCGAAAAGAGGACGTGGCAGCCCAGCACAACCTGCGGGGCTGCAGGTGAGCGTCGTGGCAGGGATGCTGAGGCTGCGGCTCATCCGAGGATGGGATGGAAACGACACCCTCTCCCCTGGGTCTCCCCTACGGTCCTTTTCCCTCCGCTCCCAGGGGGAAACGGTCCATTCCCCGCGGTCTCCCAAGCAAAGCCCCGCCCAGAGCCCGCCTCAAATTCCGTTGCCAAGGAAACCACACTTCCCGGGGCGGCCCGCCCCTCCGCCTGTAATCCCGCGATTCGGTACCTCCCCCGTGGTTCCGGAGATGCCCCGCTCCTCACCCGGGAGACGCCTTCCTCGCCGCCCAGGGTCGGCAGCATCTTGGACACGTCGCGCACCATGCCTGGACACTCCACGCACACCAAGCGCCGCTCGCGCCGCAGCTCCACGGGGACGGCGATCCCGGGCCCCGCGTCGGCGGCCCCCGCGGCCATCCCTGCCCGGCTAGCCCGGCCCGCCGCGGTCCGTTACCCCACGCGCTCTCCTAGCTCTCGCCTCAGTGGTTCCGCGGGGGAATCGTTCCGGCCTAACTCACTGCTCGGGTCTCTCTAAATCCTTGGGCTCAGCGAGACTCGAAAGGCCTCGGAGAGCAAACGCTCGAAGGCCCCGTGGCGCCACACGCGGGTTAGCCCCATGTCCCCAGAACACATGCCAGCAGGGTAGGAGTAGGCTTTGTGCGCTCAGTGACCTGTTCTGGGGCTGTCTCAGACACCCTATGTCCCCTCACTGTCCCCTGGGGCTGCCGGGCCCATCACAGGCCCTTCTCTGGGCTATGAACCTAGTTCAAAGCTGGCATCAGTGAGGAGTGAGGAGAAAGGCTTTTCCCCTGGGGCCAGGCAGCCGGACGGCCAAGCCCGCAGGCCATTCGATGGGGCATGTTCTGGCTAAGATGGGAAATGGATGTTTCAGAAAGAATCATGACAGCCATGGTCCGAGGCATCCTACATGTTAAAATCCTCACACGTGACACTGTCTTAGTCCTTTCTGGCTGCAGTGGCAAAATACCACAGTCCAGTAGGGTTATGAAGGACAGAAATTTATTTCTTGGGGTTCTGGAGGCTGAGAAGTCCAGGATCTGGCTGCCAGCGTGGTGGCTGAGGGCCCCCAGGCGATGGACTGCTGACTTCTGGTCGTGCCCACGTGTGGGGGTGGGGGGAAGAGTCGGGGGCTCTGTGTAAGGTGCTGATCCCATTCGAGGGGGCCCCCCTCATGACCTCCTCCCCGCCCAAAGGCCCCAGCTCCTAATCCCATCACCTCGAGGACTTAGAACTTCAACACGAGTTTCGGAGGACAGACGTTCCGCCCATAGCAGAGGCTGCTAGGGACCGGCTCAGTGTTCTAAACGACTCCGGTCGGTACAGACTCGGAGTCAGACGGCCAGAGCTCAGAGACCTGGGCAAGTCCCTTAGGTCCTCTGAGCCTGCGTCCCGTCCCACGAGGGAGATCGAGGAGCCAGTGAGTGTTTATCCACATACACACGTACGTGTGCTCACGGTCCGTACGCACGCCGCAAAGGGCACCTGTAAACATCGTCGTCACTACGCCCTCTTCCACGAGCCCATCGTCCACGCCCCGCGGCCCCTGGAAGTTGTTTTCTAAGTCCTCTCTGACTTTCTTGCACTGTTTTGGTGAGGTGGGCGGGGCAGCTGGGAACTCTGTCTCACAGAAAAGGAAGACCGAGGCCCAGGCAGGTGACGGAGCTGGCGGGCACGGATTCCAGCCAGCCGTGGGGCACGGCAGGCTGTGGGCCGGGCGAGGCGGTGGGAGTTAGGAGCCTCAGCGAGGACCTGCAGGACGCCTGGTTCCTCGGGGTCTCAGCCAAGTCTGCCCTCTGTCCTCGAGCAGTGTCATTGGGAGGGGTCCTTGGCGGTCATGGAGTCG
Organism: Pteropus medius; assembly: GCF_902729225.1. Classification (NCBI taxonomy): domain Eukaryota; kingdom Metazoa; phylum Chordata; class Mammalia; order Chiroptera; family Pteropodidae; genus Pteropus; species Pteropus medius. Next base: position 1,896,294 of record NW_024342468.1, on the reverse strand, counting down.
GGTCGGGGGGTCTCAGGCCTGCCCTTGTGGGGGCTCTCCAGTTACGGGGTGTCCTGCGGGCCCCCTGTAAGCACCACTGACCAGCCCCGTTCCCCCCCCGCCAGAACTGAAGATCCCCGAGAACGCCAACGTGTTCTACGCCATGAACTCAACTGCCAACTACGACTTTGTCCTGAAGAAACGGCCCTTCACCAAGGGGGCAAAGGTCAGGCACGGAGCCAGCTCGACGCTGCCCCGCATGAAGCAGAAAGGACTCAAGATCGCCAAGGGCATCTTCTGACTGGTCCCTCGTGCTGGCCAGCTGCAGGACCAGCCTTTCCAGGGTCGGGCTGGCCGGGCAGCCACGCCCTGGCAGACTACAGTGGCCCAGGCCCGGCGGGCACCTTCCGCCCAACCTGTGTGCCCAGGCCACCCCCAGACCGCGGTTGCACCCTGGACCTCCTGCTGCCGGGACTGACGCCTGCCAGCCGCAGGCTGACCTGGCCTCCCGCGTGGACCACCCGCTGCCTTAGGTGCCTTCTGCTCTCTGGACCCAGAGGACCAGCTGACTTGCCAAGGAGCACTGCACGTGGGCACGGAGCCCTGCACGCCTCCGGGCATTGCCCTCTGTGCCCGTCCCTCACACGTTCCCAAGTGTGGGTCACCGCCACCCGTGCCCGTGGGTCTGACCACTGCAGTTCTCTCCTCGTGCCCTTCAGGGGGTCCCGGCCCTCCCCTCACCACGCTGGCCTTCCTCAGGCTGCACCAAAGATTTCGTCGTCACGGCCAAGTGAGGGCGAGGGCGTCTCACCCGCGCCCCGCTCCCCGGCCCTCCCTCGGGAGAGGAGAGCGCGGCCCCCTCCCTGGGCCACACTCTTCGCCCGGTGAGTGAGGACAGTCTCAGCCAAGTCCCACCGTTGTCAAGTCTCATGACTCTGCAAAGGGCGCTCGCCACCGCACCCCGGACATCAGGGGACCACACGAGAGGGAGGGCAGTGGGAACGGAGGAATCGGGGGAGGGGGAGCGAATATTTGTATAAAAGGCAAAAAAAAAAAAAAAGTTTACCAGTTGGGGAGGGGCAATATTTATTTGTTGTAAATAGTAAATGCTAGACTTAAATATTATATAAAAATCCCGTTTCTACTACGGCCTGGCAGTTGTGTGGCTTTGTACTCTCGTTTCCCCTGCCCGTTTAAAGGCCACGCGGACTCTCACATCTGCGTTCAAATAAGAAATCTCGCGGGGCCGTGGGTTTATTCTCTGAGGAGGGGCGAGAAGGGCCAGCCGCCGGCTCTGGCTCCTAACGGAGACACGCGGCCCGCCCCTTCACGGAGCAGGCGTTCTCCCGAGTGTCAGCCACCCTGGACCACGAGCCGAGCCAGCCCCTCGGAGGTCCCGGCGTTCGGGGTCGGAGGTGCCTTCACAGGGCTTAGCGACGACCTCTGAAATGTGGGTGTCTTTAAACATAACATTTGGGGTGGAAGGTGGTGCAGTGAGGTGCTCCAGGGGTCAGCTCGTCAGAGAAACAGTCGCTAAGGTGGGGCGAAGACGCGGAATCAGCAGATCTGGGACCTGGGGACATCGTCACACGCAACCGCCAGGGGTCTGCCGCACCTGACAGGTGTGGGAGTCTCCGCCAGGAGGCTTTGGTGACTCTGCACGGCAAGGAATGCGGACTTTGAAAAATAGTTGGGCAAACTCGCTGCGGAAGTGGAAGGCAGGCTGACGAAAGCCACCCCTGAGGAGGGGGGACCCTGATTTCCGCGGGTGCCCCTTCGTGAACCCCAATGTCTGGTTCTCAAGGAGGGACAAAGCCTACAAAGAGACAAGAAGCTGGGGTCATGCACAGGAAAAGAGAAAAGTTCTATGACTGTGCTAGACGTCAGCGCTCCTGGCCCGGGTCCCGTCCGCAGCGCCTCTCCTCGTGTGCTGCGTGTTGCTGCCGACCTCGCGGAAACGCAGAGGATCATGAGCGTGCGGTGCACCCTCGCCGGTCAGCCACACACGCTGGGACGTTCAGCCACAGGGAGGGGTGGCATCCTGATCCGCTCCGCAGCAGGGGAGGACCCTGAAAACATTATGATTCCACCTATAAAAAATAGCTAGACTAGGCAAATCGAATGAGGCAGAGGGGAGGCTAGATTATCCGGGGTGTGTGTGTGTCGGGGGGAGCTATTGTTTAATGGGTACAGAGTGCCCTTTCGGGGTGATGAAAAAGTCTTGGAACTAGATAGGAGTGAGCAGTGAGTGGAATTCACGTCACTGGATTGAACTCTTAAAAACAGTTCAATGAGCATACTTTATGTTATATATATTTTACCCCAATGTTTTAAAAATAACACTCGCAAGGACTGCTTCCTGAGCCTGGACGGTGCTGCCTTGCTACAGCTTGGGAGGAAGAGGGAACGTTTTCTGCTCATCTTGTGGCTTCTCTTGACCACCGCTGGGGAATTTATAGATTTCAAGTTCAAACTCGAGTTCTCTCAGCACTAAGTGGGGGCGGGGGCTGGGGGAGGACCGTCAATAGATCAGAACGTGCAGGGTGGGGAGGAAGAGGCTTGGAGAGCGCCGGCTGGTGGCAGGACGTAGCATCCTCGGGTCTCGTTAGGGGCCCATGCTCGACCCTTTACCCGGACTGGGAACCTCATTTCCGTCCTCAGAATTACTTTTCCTGCTGGGTTCATGGCCAGGAGAAAGTTTACAGACTCGGGGGTGTCGGTACTGAACTGTCCCAAAGGGTAGCGGGGCCCGAGCCCCAGTGCCTGGGATGCCTGCATTCTTTGTCCAGTGCATGGGAGTGTCGAGACACGTCCATCAGCGTGGTAAGCGGACTCTCCTGAGCTTGCCTGAGTGTCGGCCACGGTTTCGCCTTGATTGGAGCTGAAGAGTCTGCACCTGGCCCGGCAGGAGCCTCCAAGACCCTGGACAGCCTCCAGCCTGCACCTCGGTCAGTGTTTTCAACTTCAGCCCCTGGATACAGCCTGTAGAGGCAGAGCCGGATGAACTGCGGGTGACTGAATTGTCCTGAAGGCTGCAGGTGTCACCTGGACACAGCAGGGCTCGCCTCTGCCGGGGAGGCCTCCGTGCAGAGTCTGAGCTCACTCACACCTGGGACCAGCAGCCCCCGCCATTCCGACGTGGCCTAGCCATCCAGCGACGCGACGCCCTGAGTGACAGGCGGGCAGGACTGTGCTCCAGTGGAGGACAGAAGCACCATGTCCCCTGGCCCGGCGGAGGCACTGGGGTCTGCGGGCTCCGGGGAGCACCCACCAGGTAGGAACATGCAGAGGAGGCGCGTACGTGTTGATGGGATACCCTGGTGCCTCCTTGGGCCTCCGCTGGCTGAGAACAGGGACAGTCACCAGGAGAAGCCCACACTCAGGGCGGGTCCATCCCCCTCGGTCTCACACCTGAGAGCCCTTGACCAAGTCTGGGAGCCCAGGACAGCCAAGGGGGCCACAGGCCAGCCCGAGTGCCCCCTGTCCCTCCAGGGGTCGGTCTGAGGGCACAGGACTCGGCTCCTCTCTCCCATCGGTAGGCTGGAGAGGGAGAGGGAGCAGCCGCTGGTCCCCTGGTGCTGCCTCACCACATACACACCTACCTGGCTGCGCTGCTCAGGACTCCAGAACCTTCTCTACTCTGAGCCGTCAGCCTCGCCCCACAGTGACTAAAGAACGGGGGAGGAGAGAAAACACCTCCGATACGTGAGCTTTGGAGTCTCAGACCTGGATCTGAATACTTGCCCTGATGGCCTAGGCATGTGACCCCTCCCGGCCTTCCCTCTATAAGTGTCTGAAATAGGGGTTCACGGTGCCCGCCTCACACGGCCCCAGCGGGGTCATGCTGGTTAGGCCCTCGGAGACGTTGGCACCCTGTCCCAGCCTGCACGGAGTGAGCACAGCCCAGCTCTGACGTCTGCCTCCCGCCCCCGACTCTGCCAGAGTCACCGGGCACGGCCCACGGTCGCCTGCTGGCAGGGGACCCAGTGTCCGGCCGTCTTGCCCGTTTGCTTCTGACGTTCTCGTGTGATGCTTTATTCTCTGACTCAGACCCAGCTGGAGGCAGAATCCATTTCTCTTCCCCGGCTGGTTTCCTCGGCCCCGGTTAGAGCAGAGGCCGTTCCCCACGCTCCAGCGGACTTGGCTGTGGCTGGACTCCATGGTCCAGAGGAGGCCACGGCCTGCAGAGCCTGGCTCCGCTGAGCCGCAGCCGCCATCAACCCCGCCCACTGTTTGGGCCGAGCCGAGCCCCTCAGAGCCAGCAGCCTGGCATGGAGAGACCCAGGCCTGGGTCCCAGCCCTGGCTCTGACGCTTCTCCAAGCCTCCTCTGAAACGTCCACTTCCTGGAGCTGGAGCCTGACAGATCGGAAGTGCACTGGGCCTGGGGCCGGCACCCTAACCGTCACTGAGGCCCGCCTTCCTCCAGGCGGGTGGTGGGAGCAAAGAAGGACACCAGGCTGGGAGACGAGGCTTTATTCGGGGAGAGCTCAGGACGGGGTGGGCCCCCTGGCATCCCAGCAGGGGCTTCTGGGGGCCGAGGACATTAGAAGCCAATGACTACAGGCATCTGAGCCCCCTCAGAGTCACCCGTCGTGGGCACAGGTGCAGCGTCAGAGTCACGGGTGGGGGGCACAGGTGCAGCGTCAGAGACGCGCGTGGGGGGGAGCAGGAAGGCCTGGAGTCTCTTCAGGAGAGACAGGAGGCCTTGGAGTGGATGATTTGGGGAGAGAAGAGGGCATGGAAATCATCTGGGGGGGGGGGGCAGGGTGACAATGGAGATCTGTGGGTGTCGCGGGGGTGACATCGGAGTCGTTTGTGGGGGGCGTGGGGGCGGCCCCCTCTCCGTTCACCGTGGGCAGTGCCTGGTAGGTCAGTGTCCAGTAGCGCAGGTAGTTGGTCCTGAGGTGCTGTTTCACGGAAATGTCGTTCATCTTCTTGATCTCCAGGTAGTTGCCGCTTTCCAGGGTGTAGGGTTCCCAGCGCGTGGGCACAGACAAGTTGCCCATGTTAGGGTCCCTGCAGAGGGAGCAAAAAGGCTGGCTGGGGGCTGGGAGCTCACGGGAGGCTGGAGACCTGTGCCCCGGCCCGGCGCGGCCCCAGCTAGCCCGGGCCGTCCTCTGCCTCTGTGCTGACCCGACCCATGAGGGCGCCTCTCCAGCTTCGGGGTACAGGCTGGGGCCCAGCCAGCAGCTCTCACCCTCACACGCAGGCGGGGGTCCTGAGGCTCAGGGAGGGTAAATGTAAGTGAGGGGACAGGAGCTGGAACCCAGGCGTGCACAGCCAAGGTGGCAGGGGGCCCCAGGCTCAGGCTCACCCCCGCCTTACCCGTTTCTGGCAAAGTTGGTCCAGTAGGCGATCAAGGTCTTGGAGACAGCCCTGTCCTGGGCCTGGTAGCCCAGCGGGGTGGAAAAGGGCTTCCCAAAGACATACGGGATGTCGTTGCCGTGGTCGGCCCCCACCCAGTTGGGGTGCAGAAACATCAGAGCGGGATACGAGAACTGGTAGCTGTAGGTCTTGGCGCTCCTGAGGAGGGGAGGGCAGACCGCCCAGGTTAGCAGGGTGCTCACCTGGGGCCACCCAGCCCGGAGATGGACCCCGGAGGGAGACCATGGGGGAGGGGCAGGGGCTGGGAATTCCCTCCGACTCAGGAAGAACCTGGGACCCTGACACCCAGGGAGGGTGAAGCTGTGGGCCAAATTCACGCATGTCACGGGTTCTATGATTGCAACTGTGTTTGTACTTCACAAAACACACTGAGGCGCCGTCTTCCTGTAATTCGGCTATCAAGAAAGAATTTTTTTCTCTGCAAGTGAATTCGTGTTCTTCATCTGATAGGACGAGGTACGTGCACTCAGATGTTTCCCTTTTTGCCTTGGCTGACAGGAAGCTCGGAGCTAAATTTACTGTTCAGTTGCAGCATAGTTTTCATCCTAGGTTCCTAGGTAGAATTCTGTCTTCCTACTTTCATTGCCCATTATTATGTGGAAGTTTTTTTAATGTGGCCACAAGCTTAAGTTGATTTGAAAGTTGGCAAAGTCAAAACCCACAAAAGAGTCCATCGTTCCAAGTTCTCTGCTTCTGCCCAGCATGAGGGATGGAAGGTGGACGCAAGAGCCTTGTGGTAGGCAGGGCTGCGGGGTGAGGGAGGGTCCGTAAAGCCCCCCCAAGGCTGGGAGGAAGGAGGGACCTCCTCAGGTCTTGTCAGGCCCGGCAAAGTGGCTGGTGTAGGCACAGATGGGGACCCAGGCACAGGTGGGGACCCAGGCACAGGTGGGGACCTAGGCATGGCATTCCCAGGTCCCCTGGAAGCCTGTGAGCCTCCCGCCCTCGAGGCCTTGGCGGGCAGGTGCGTGACCCTGGGGGAGCCTCACCCCGCCCAGGTCCTCACTTGGCATTGGCTCTGTGCTGGGCCAGGGCGATCTCCGTGGACATCAGGAAGAGGATGTCGGTCTCTAAGTCCACCACGGTCTTCTTCCTGACCTCCTGAGACGAGTCGTTGGCCCACGGGGCCGTGTAGAAGTCGAAGGTGGCGCTGGCGCCCCTGAGTCCCTTGGCGATGGTGAATCCACTGACCAGCTTGAAGAAGTCCTCCCTGCAGGGACCGAGCCGGCCGTGGACCCTCCACCCAGTGCTGGGGGCCGCGGACGGCCCCCGACACGGCACTGACCTCCTCCCCCAGCTGCCCTCGGCCTCCGCCCTGGGGCCCGCTCTCCCCTTACTCCGTGACAGGCTGCTTCTTCTTGTTGATGGCCGGCACGTCAATGCTGGCAAAGAGGTGGCCGTCTATGTTGTTGGTGCCAGCGACGTAGTCGATGTCGGCCGCGTTGGCGTACAGGTTGACGGGGTTGTCGGGGATGAAGTCTCCATCAATGACGGGGGTGAAGCCCAAATACTGCACTACGGGGTCTGCAAGCCGAGCGGCAGGTCCTCGCACCTTCCCGTGCCCGCCCGCTTGTCCCCGAGGCCTCGGTGAGGAGCCCCTGCCCCCTTTGATCAGGACCGGGGTCCTCAGCCTGTCACTCCCGATCTCGGGGAAGGAGAGTCCTGTGGCCTGGGGGCCATCCTGCTCCCGTAGGGTGTTTGGCAGCATCCCTGGCCCCGATCCACTGGATGACAGGAGGACTTTCTCCCCAGTGTGAAAACCCAAGCTGTCTCCAGACTCTGCCACGTGATCCCTGGGGCAGAGTCTCCCAGGCTGAGAACCCCTGGGCTAGACGCCAAGCCTGTCCTCTCGCAGCTGGGGGCAACCCTTCTGCTCCCTCCCTTCTCACCGGGCCAAGATCAGGAACGGGGAGACCTAGAAGCAGTTAAGGGGCGATGGAGAGGGAGGACTTTGTTCCATCGGGGTTCTGGTCTGCTAGCCAGGAACCGCGTGAGGCCCACATTGCCCTCCGGACTCTGGAGCTGACCCCGATAGCTGGCTCGGAGCCGGACGCACGGGCCTTGGTCGGGCCCCGCCCGCTGTCCCGCCAGCTCAGGAAATGGCTGGTTTGCATTTGGGGCCATATCGTTGGCTTCGGTTCCCTTCCGCCTCGCCCTTGGGGCTTGATTCACAATGGGTGGAATCTAAATGAAGGCCCCCTTTGTCCTTTGCCTTAGAAGAACGAGCAAGAGAGAACCCCAATCTCCCGGGCCTATGACGGGGACGCTCCTAGGCTTCGCCGATGGGGCCCCCCGAGGCTTCGTGGGGTGCAGAGGAGCAGAGCTGGTAGGGCCAAATGCCACAGCAGGTGCTCAGTGAGTTGAAGGAATGAGCGGAGGAAAGCATGGCCATCGAGCACAAAGACCCTCGGTCTGGGGTCTCTAACACCGTGCGCCTCGTCGGAGGGTGGGCCCAGAGGTTCATGAGCTTCTCAACGGGGTCCTGACCCACGGAGGAGAGGAGGGAAGAATGGCCCCTCCTTTCCTCACAGGCAAGGCCCCGGAGGTCTGGCGGCGTGGAGCCGCCGAGGGACCCCAGTGAGCTGGTGAAGGGGCCAGACCTCAGGCCTGGCACTTCCTCTCCTCCAGGAGCGTGGCCCTCCCCGCGCGTGGTGCCCCCGTGAGCCCCGCCCGGCAGCCCCCACTCACACTCCAAGCTCGCCAGGGGTATCTTATAGGCCAGCGTCAGGGCCCGCGGGTCGGTGACCTTCAGACACCTGGCCATCCTGGCAGTATTGTCCACGGGGCAGCCCACCTTCTGGGCGATCTGGGGGTTGTGGGGAGACAGGCAGGTGAGGCCGGTGCTGGGGCAGAGGACAACAGGGTACAGGACAGAGAGCGGAAAGGAGGACGCCCCCTCCCCCGACATCGACGCCGAGCCCCTCCCCCACCCACCGCAGCTCCTTCCTACCCTTCTGGCCCAGAAGAGAGGCTTCTTCTGGATGACCCAGGGGCTCAGCCCCACGCCGCTCTGGCTGATGGCTCGCCGGATGAGGCCCTTGTTGTAGGGAGAGAGGGTCTGCGGGCCACACAGAGGTCCTGTCACCAAGGCTCGCCTTACCTGCCCGAGGACTGGGCCCAGGACAGCCAGGACGCCAGCTGCGGCCCTGGTGCTCTCGGCCCCCGTCGGCTCCCTCCCACAGCCTTGGGGATAGGCCCTCCCCTCCTGGGGTCCCCAGACCTGCAGAGAGACGCTGGCACCTCCAGCTGATTCCCCAAAGATGGTGATGTTGTCGGGGTCCCCCCCGAAGGCCGCAATGTTCCGCTTCACCCACGCGATGGCCATGTGCTGGTCTCGAAGGCCGTAGTTACCTGGGGCGGGGAGGGGCGCTCTGTCAGGGGCCGCTGCCGGGGCTGGGGGTGCACACGAGGCACACGGTCCACGTGCTGGGAGGGAGGCCCGGTCGAGCCCCAGGGTGGCGCACGGTGGACCCTTAGGAGGCTGGAGGGCATGGGGGGTCGGGCAGGGCGGGCGTACAGAGCAGGGGAGCCAGACTGCTCGTCTCTCCCTCCCTGCCATAGTCCCCACCGTCCGTCTGTCCTGTAGCGCGCGTTCCCCCAGACGCCACCTCGATGTCTCGTCTTCCGTCTCTTTCACGCGGCTTGCTGTCCCTGCTCCCCGGTCCCTCTCAGGGTCTCCGTCTGTCAGTCTGTCTGTCTGTCTGTCTGTCTGTCTGGGGACCTCTCTCTTCCCCTGCGACTGCCAAGGGCTTCTTGTATCTCACACACCGTCTCGTGCTCCCTGGCCCTGCAAACAGGATTCTGGGCCTTTCTGGGGTGCTGTCAGGAGGGGAGCTGAGGGGTGCCCCCACTGGACTCCCCCACCCCCACGCCCGAGGTGCCCGGCAGACCTGGCAGGTTGGGGTCCCCGGTGCTGAGGAAGCCCAGGGTTCCGACGCGGTAGTTGAAGGTGACCACGATGACGTTGCCCCGTGTGGCTAACTCCTCCCCATCGTACAGGTAGTTGCTGAGGAAGTTGGGCCCTTGGCTGGACCCGAAGAGGAAGGCACCTCCGTAGATCCAGATCATGACCGGCAGGTCCCGGGACACTGAGGCAGGGGGAGCAAGCTGATGACCCCAAGTGCCCCCTTCCCACTCCCCTCCCTGCTTGGTGCTGATTTCGGGGAAGTTTAGCTCTGGGGCCCCAGAGACGACCGAGGGGCAAAGCTGGGGCCTTTGGCCAGGCGCGGGGAGCTGGGGGGCATGGGAGGACACACCGACCTTCCTTCTTGCCCTGGGGGACCCAGATGTTGAGGTAGAGGCAGTCTTCTGCCCCGAGGGTGTTGTCCTGGGTGATGGTGATCTGCAGGCATCGCTTCTTGAAGCCCGTGGCCTTCAGGATCCCTGCAGGTGGCCACAGGGCCTGAGTGAGGACAGCAGTCCGTGGATGCCAGCCCAGCCGCCAGCGCTGCCCAGCGTCCGCCGCTCCCACCTTGCCAGCCGGGGTGTCTCTGGGGGTTCTCCAGGGTCTTGGGGGGGGCAGCGAACGGGATGCCCTTGAAGATGTCCACATAGTCGCCAAAGAGGCCGAGCTTCTTGTTGACGCCTTCCACGAAGCCCCCTTCTGTGTACACCGAGCCCAGCTGCGGGGAGAGGCGGGCCAGCATGGCATTTGGGCTGGGGGTCCCGCTGGGAGTCGGGCTGGCCCGAGCAGGCCCCGGGGGGCCCAGGAGCTCCTCAGAGACGGCTTCGAGGAGGAACCAGTCTGCCCTGAGACCAGGACCCCTGCCACTCGCCTGTGTTGGTGACGGATTGGCTTGCCGCCACCCCACCACTCCCGCCGGGGGCCTCCCCGAATCTCAGAGGAAGCTGGTTCGGACAGCGTGATTTTGCTCAGGGAAGCCTTTCGACACGGCTGGGAGAGACAGGGAGGAGGTTTGGATTCTGGCTATGGCCGCCTAGCTGTGACCACGAGCCTCATTTTCCCCATCTGTCAGATGGGTGACAGTAGTGTCTTTCTCTTGGCCTGGTAGCTCGTCCAGCTGCCAGCAGGCGTAGATGCTTCGTATGCACTGAATGCTTCATGCTCAGCCGTGAGCTCCCTCGGCTGCGGGCGGGAGGGCCTGCTTTTTCCTTCCTCCCCCCAGCGTCCCGCACGGCAGCCTCCCGCAGGGTGCCTGCTGGCCTGGAGGCAGTGGCCAGGTTTCAGTTCCTCACAGGCCCCGTGCTCCCTGCTGGGAAGGGCCCCTGCCCCCAGGCCATCAGAACCTCCGCAGTGTGTCCAGCCCTCGCACTGGCTGCTGGAGCAGGGCTGAGAACACCAGAAAAGGATGTCCCCAAAGAAGAAGGGTGACCTCCTCTCGGTAGCAGAAGGGGCCCAGGACCAGTACCTGAACCTCCAGAGCCCAGGGGCGGCAGGGGTGCTGAGGGCAGGGCCTGAGAGCAAGATGAGGGGTGGAGAAGCAGCGGGCCGGAGAGCAGCATGGTGGGGGGCTGGGATCCCCCGTTAAAGCCTACTTGTAGCTGTTGAGGTTTCTGTCCTGGAAGCCCTCCTCTGCCTTGGCCCTCGCGCCCACGGGGTGTGGGGGACAATTAGGGAGGGCAGAGCTTAGAGATGCCCCAGAGGCCTGACTCTCTCCCTGGAGGGGACCTGGCCACTAGCAGGCAGACGAGTGGGAGCCCTCTCGGGAGAAGGGGGTTATGCTGGGAGCCAGGCCCCGGGCTGCACTGGGCCGGGTTTCAGGTTCTCGTTCAGACGCTAGGGGCTGTGTGATGTCGGGCAAATCGCTCGCCTGCTCGGGGCCCTCGTCTCCCCTTCTGCAAGAAGGGCACATCGACATCCCTGGAGAGAGGAAGCGGCCAAAGGGACGTTGCGAGTAACATCCAGACTCAGCAAATAAAAATGCAAGATGCCCAGTGACACTTGAATCTCAGATAAACAATGAATTTTTTGTTGTTCGCATAAGCATATCCTAAACAGCGCGTGGACCATATCCGTACCCCAAATGACTCGTGGTTTATGAAATTCACATGTCGCTGGGCGTCCTGTATTTTATCTGCTCCCGAGTCACCGTGTGGATGAGAATGCACACGCATGGAGTCGGTGCCCGGGAACGCTGCCGTGACCGGCACTGGTTCTCTTTCTCAGGCTGGCTCTTTCTGCCGGTGACTCGTCTGTCTGTCTGCCCTCCTCTTGGCCTGTCCCCACAGTGTCCAGAGCTGGTTGAGCAGGAGAGGGGGTCCCCTGCCTCCTGTGCTGGGCAATCACTTACTTACCTTTGCCCCGTTCACTACTGCCAAGCAGCAGGTGAGGCCCAAGACGACCAGCCGCAGGTGTCCCATGGTGCGTGCCTGCCTCTGGGTGGTTCTGCCTCCGGCCCGCGGGTATTTATGGGGCTGGAGCCAGCTGGGAGCCCAAGTTGGCAGCTGCCTACAGAGGATCCCTTTCCCCTCCTCCTACCTCTGACCCTTCCCCGAGGCTGGCCACACTCCAGACAGTATACCTGGAGCCAGGAGACAGCTGCCATTTCCAGCCGGGCTCAGATTGGGCCAAGGTCGTGCAGGCAGGCATGCATGGGCACACACACACGGCGGCAGCAACGGTCCAGCTTTCCCACGGCCGGCTGCTCCCAGGTGCCTCAGTGCCCACAGTGCACCTGTGCAGATTACTGCCTGCTTGGGAGTAAGCAGGTGGCACAGGGCCGGGGCTGCAAGCGCGGCTGGGCGCACGGTGCCCTGTGTTCTGGCTCACGCACAAGGCCTTGGTTTCACCCTCAGAGAAGTGGGCATGCTTTGTCTCCATGCCCTGCTTGCCCGCCGCACCTCCAGGTCAACAGGAGGAGTTTATCGGGGACTGGACATATGACCTCCGTGACAGAAATGACTTAGTGCTACAGGGTGGCCAGTGTGGCTGCCCTCTGTTACTGGGGGCCCACTGGTGTGTGGTCTGAGCTGGGTGTGGGGACCCAGAGCAACACGAGGCGATCCTGCCGTCGGGCTGTGGGGGAGACCGCACCTTCAGCATGATGAGTCTTGGGGTGGGAAGGCAAGAGGCGCAGCGGGGCCCCGGGGCCCGGGAGAGGGGCTCTAGCCCAGCCCGGTGGGCTTTCCCGGGAAAAGGAAGGGCCTGAAACGCACCCAGCGAAAACCCTGCGGCACACGCAGGCAGAGAAGAGACAGAGACAGACAGACGCAGAGAGAGGGACGGAGACACAGAAAGATGGAGCACAGAGCTATGGGACCATAGCGACGGGGAATGTCTCCTCTCAGTGAATGTCTTCTACTCTAGTCACCAGAGAAGGTCATTAAAAAGTGCAGGACCACCAGAGACAGGGCCTAAGGTCCTCGCCTCTGAAGAGTTTGGCCCCACAGCCATCTCCAGTGACGGCCCTACATTCAGGGGCCAGGGGACAGCCAGAGCCCTCCTAGGCCAACGGCCCCTTGGATGGGGCCCCTTTGCCGCCCCGAAGCGGGTGCTTCTCATGCAGGCCACAGCTCTGATCTCGTCATGCCTGTGGCTGTCACCAAAGCCCACATGGATCTATCGATACTGGTCAGTTCGTCTGGCTGTCTGCCCGCCTGTCTGCCTGCCTGATCCAGGCCCACATCTTTTGTAATGTAGGTGCAAAGGGGTGGGCGGCCAATAAATGGGAGGGAGGATTTAGGACACGGGGAAGGAGCTGGGCTGCCCAGTGTGGCATCAGCTGGGGGTGTGCGGACCAGGAGAGCAAAGGCTTTGAGGGGTGCCGCGATGGACAGAGAAGTGCATTTGTCACGACGTTCTTTTGCCCAGTTATTCCAACTCTGAGAACACATTCGAAAGGAAGTAATTCTGACTATGGAGGAGGGGGACCCCTGTGGGCTCAGGAGTGTTCGGCGCAGGGTTATCTATAGTGATCAAAGAGGGAAGACAGGTGGCGGGGGGTGGGGGGCTTCGTTTTACTTGTTTATTTAACAGTAAGGGGCCCCACACAGTCCTGCATGGAGCAGGCGATCAATAAGCACTGAGTGAGCATTCCCAGAAATATCCAGAAGACTAATATTGTCCGACCAATAAGACATATCGCCAGCTGGCTTCTTGGCTAACTTGTGGAATGTGTTCCTCAGTTAGTCCTGCTTTAGAGAACTGACTTTAGGGAGTCGTTTCATCCAGAAACGATTTGGCCAGTGTCTGAGGTCTGACACACTGTCTCCTTGACCACAGCCTGCTCGGCCTCCTTGGAAGTCTTCTTCAGCCAGGTACCTCTACGTCGTCCATTCTGAGCAGGAATCTTGCTGAGTGGGTTTAGCCAGAAGCCCTCAGCCTCTGCATGTGATCACCCTCCATCTGATCAGGCTCCTGAACCACCACCACCCCCGACCCACCCGCAGGTGATGTCTGATCCCGCCCGCCTGTCTTCAGCAAAAATCCTGCTGGGTCAGTCTAGCCAGAATGTCCCTTATCCCTAAGTTCCTAGTGGTGATTTCCATCCATGGACGCACACGCGCACATGCACACGCACACGCACACGCACATGCACACACACATGCACACGCTCCTTGGCTATCAATTCCCACATGGCCACACTGTGCGAACTCAGCTCGGTTCTGTACTGAAGTCTTTTCTCCATTGCAATTGTCCTGAATAAAATCTGCGTCTACCACTTTAGTGTCCTGCTCTGGTTATCGGGGTGGTTACGACGCTGTGACTCAGCTGGGATCAGATTCATCACTGGACCCCTGGGCCTCTCACCCGTGGCCCCGAGTACACACCTCCAAAGAGTCTGTCTACACTCCCGGTTGATGAGGGAACTACCAGTGGGTCCGACTCCCGAGCCATTGCTCTGGGTGACAGCCCACCGAGGCACAGCAAGCACAGATTCAATTCTTACAGTTCAGAGTATACTCCAGAAGCTAGTGTTGGTCCCAGAGAAATGGTCTGGGGTGGAGTCTTGGGCTTCCCTTTGAAGAGGCTGCCCTCGCCCTGAGTTAGTCCCCACTTCCTCTGCTCATTAGTATGAAGAGCGGGCAGCCGTGGGCACCGTTGGTGAAGACATGAGAGCTTCCCGCTAACTGAAAATCCCTTCTCCAGCCCCTGCTGACTGTGGGCTCCACCAACTCGGTCTGCTCCCTTTTTACTGGCTGAGGATAATTTGGAACCTCGTTGGCCTCTTCGGGGAACATCAGCAGGCTCTCTCCTCCAACACGCCCCTCCCGCTCCCGGCCCATAGCTTCTGCTCCGCCTTCCTCCTCCGCCTTCTCCCTCCCCCCAGCTCCCTCGAATCCTTTGCCGCGTCCCGTCCCCACCAAACGCTGACCCGCCCCTTCCCTCTGTCCCGTCCTCTCCCTTCCAACTCCGGCCCTCGGTCACTAACACTTGAGGCCCCCCTGCTCCCCCATCAAGGGTTCTTATGGGACTCAGACCCTTGAAAGAAACTGCCTGAGGCTGAAAGGGAAAAGGGCCATTGCACTCGCTCTGGCAGCTTTGGGGACACCCCGGCAGCTGCCCGGTGTCTCCCACCTACTGCTCGGCCACCTGGCGTTCCGTCCACAGCCTCCAGCAGAGTATATACCGGGGCAGAAGGAAGCCTTAAGTCTCCTCCACAAATATTGGTAAACAGGTGACCTTAGTGTGTCCCAATGGGAGCAGGAACACAGTTTGAATAAAAACGTAAAGGGGAGATAAACCAGTGAGTCTGTTTTAGTTTTACCGACTCATGACTGAAGTTTTAGAATGAAAGCTACAAGGCATGTGTGTGTGTTACGTATGCAAGGTTTTTCCGCCTCTGATGGTGTTACCATATTAATTTATAAAATCCCTGACAGGAACTCTATTCCGATTGGCTTAGAGAGAAATGAGCACTTACACACAGAGCACTCTTTAAGCTCTTGGAAGTATAGAAACTAACTGAAATGCTTTTCAAGTTCACATGAGTTGGGGAAATCTTTGATAAATTCCGTAGCGTTGGTTTAATAAAAACAACTGTCCTCTGAGTTATTAACATATAATATGAGCGTACATTCTTCTTCTACTTTTTACTAGTCAAATAAGGTTAAAAGTAGTGAACAGGGAAATAATTTGAGAGGATGGGGGTTTTGAGTCCTGGTCCGTGGACCTGTTAGGATGTTCAAGGACAGACCTTGGGGCCTGAGATGCCCCTGAAATTGGATGTGTGTTTCTGGGCAAGCATACTTTTCTGTGGAAAGATTCTGTGGCTACCATTGGGTGCTTGCAGGTTCTGTGGCTTCCCAAAAGGTCTAGGCTGGAAGCATCAAAGTTCTAAATCGATATAATTGACAAAGCCGAAGACTCCCCCAGCTGATTTAATGGCACAGACAGCTTAGGCAAATACTTAAAAAAAAAAAAAAATTCCCCAGGTCGGAGCACAGTCCGTGAGGGCAAACACACCTGTGCTGACATCACGGGAGGCAGACACTGCAGCTCAGACAGACACAGGTGCTTCCCCTCACAGCTGTGCGGTCCGGACACGTGTCGCGGCCTCTCTGAACCCCGGTGGCGCCTCTGCTCGGGGAGACTATGTGTGAGGAGCTCATCGCGCGGTAGATGTCGGGGTCTATGGCTCACATCTCTCTGCTTACGAGGTGTTCTAGAAGCGACGCTGAACATTTTTCCAGGCGGAGAAACGTTCGTTTAAAAAGGGGAGGGAGCCTACGGTGGGTGGCACGACCCAGAGAAAGGGGTCTGCAGGCAGCTTGGAGGCGCGACTACGCACCCACGGCAAGACGTCCCCTAGGGAGAAGGCGCAGAGCCATGCGCAGGAGTCTCGCTGTCTCGTCGCTTATCACTTTATGTCATTTAATCCTTTGTCATTTAAATTAGTAATTTTTAGCATTTACTACATGATCAATTATATGCTCTATCTTGAAAATATTATATGTATGTTACGGGAGAAAGAATATGTAATTATGCTGGAATTTCGGTGAGCAAGATTTTCAGCACAGGTGAAAAAAGCAAGTATAAGATCGGAGAAGTAAAACCCTCTCGTCTCACATTTTAATTGAGAAATATCTGTATGAACTCGCCATTTATTTTTTCTTCTTTGTAAAGAGAAGATATCAAACATGTTTCCCAGCTGTGTGTATTCAAAAGTGCGAGAAGAAAACTCAGGAGCAACAGGTTCCGCCCCCCACTCCGGGCGCCCAGACCGGGGTCTCTGTGTCCATGCCAAGGAACGGGGGGGGGGGCACCCAGGGGCGACGGCTGCCCGGGTCTGTGGCAGGGAACCCAAAGGAGGGTCCTGGGTCATCATGGTGGCCGGGAAGTGAGAGGGCACAGAAGACCAGAGGACACAGTAGCCAACCTGGGGCCACCCTCAGGCCCAAGACAGGACCAGCTGGGCATCAAAAAGCATGGCTGCGGTTGCTTGAAACAAATTTAAGAGTTCGCTAAGAAGCTAAAAAAAGAACATAAAAGCTCCCTCGTCACCACCGGCCATTGCTGGGGTGCCGCCTCGTCATTCTGAAAACTAACGAAGGGGGACACAGGCATTTTCCTGCTTTTCTAGTCCCAACGGTATTTCAGGGTAACCATATACACTGGGGTATTTGAGAAAGTCTTTTCTAGAATTTCAGCTAATAGATGCAGCAAGAACGGCCGAATTCACACATCAGTAGTTTGCGACCCCTAAGGAAGTACTGGACCCAGACGATCGTCGATGGCTGTCAAAAAACACGACATAAAAGCCCGAGGGATGAGGAGGACAAAACCCGAACCTGCTGGTCGACGCCCCCGTCACTAGAGGCACTGAGCAGACATCGCCGATGACAGGGCGGGCGCAGCTGCCTAGCTGGTCTTGAAACTGAACTGCGGTTGTCGGGTGTGACCACCCGACAGTCCTGATGTGGTGGAGATGCAGCCTGAGGAGCGGGGCTTCCGGAAACAATCCCAGCAAAACACCAGGACAAACCGGAACCGAAACACAGGGGCGCAGAAGATGCAACGAGTTTGGCGAGACACGTAACTGCCGACGCCACGTGGTGCGTGATGACGCTGCTCGCCGCTTCTGTGCGTGTTCACTGACTTCCACGACAGCTTTCCAGAACACGGGGGCGTAAAGACTTAGGTTTCTATGTGTGGGGTCATGACAGACTTTCGCAAATGTGGTGGGACTTGGGGAGCCCCTCCAGTTTGGCAGATAGGCTGCCTCTGGGTGAGGTTGGGCGTCACGGTAGAGGATGGGGAGGTGAGGGTGCCTTCCTCAGGTCTGGGCAGGGGCCAAGGCGGCTTCTGGGAGCTGGAGACCAGAACCTAGACCCTCTCCCTCTGAGGTTCGGAATTTGCAGCGTAGCTTAGAAGTGGCACAGCCCCAAGATTTGCCGGCAGAGACCAGCGGCCTCCGAGGGACATTACGGAGGTAAGGGGAGACGGAAGCTGTGGGCCTAGGCCCTGCTTGCCTCTGGGGAAGGGCTGCTTCTGAGGGTGTCGGCAGTACCTTGTCCCCAGCAGCAAGGAGCGGGACCACCGGAGGCAGCCAGCCCGGCCAGCTTCTCCGTGAGCCCCTGGGGGTCCTGACGTGTATCGGGACGGGGCTTACCTGAGGCATCTGACTTTGGAATTAGTGGGACTCAGGGACTTATGGTCACAGAGCGGCCTGGTCCGCTGGCTCAGGCCACTCTGCACGAGCGTGGGAGGACTCCCCGGGGAGGGCAGGCTGGGCTGCACCCAGGGACCCTGTGCTGCCACTGGCTCCCCTCCGGGCAGCCGTGGGACAACAGGGTCTGTTTCCACGCAGACCTCTCGAGAATGCGCCCGCCTAGAGCAGTCAGGGATGAACACGACGCTGCAGGACCCTCCGGACTGGGGACCCGGGGCACTTCCGGCGGCTCTTACCCCACCCGCCTGGCCAGGGGCGTCAGGCCTGTTTCCAACTGCCCCAGCATTGCCCACGTGAGGTTACTGAATGATGGTCCCACGGGAGCCCAGCCCCCATGGCGACCGCACTGACACCACGTCTCCTTGGGAATACGCGTTTAATAAGGAAAATTCCAGTAGGGCCCCGCCTGGGCCAGGCGACCCCACGCGATGGGAGCCAAACTCAGGGACAGTCTCCAGCATCTGTACCCACAGACCGTCCCTGCCATCAGTCACGAGACCCAAGGCGAGACCAGCCCCTCGCCGCCAGCTGCTCCGTCTCCACCTCCGGCGCTTGCTGGGAGGAGTGGGCGCCAGCTCAGCCTGCCGGACACTGGGCTGCCTCATGGCTCTGGGAGCTAGGGCGCAACCTTTGGGGATGCCCCCAAGCACCCAGGACCCGAGGGCGGCTCCAAACACCAGGTCCCAGGCAGGACCAGGGCCAGCTGCACCCGGGGCTGGGACCCAGCTTTCCTCAGAGTGGCCGCCTGGGCTGTCCTGGCGACTCTGGGCAGCCCTGAGGAGCCCGAGCTTGTCCTGCCTGCCGGGGGCCCGGGGCTGCATCACACGTAGTCTAGAATCTCCGTCTCCATCTCGTTCTCGCTCCCGTCGGACGGCTTGAAGTCCTCCTCCTCGTCCTCCCCGGATTCATACGTCAGCTGCTCTTTCCCACCATCAGCCTTGGCCGGGCCGGAGAAGAGAGCTGGGGCCAGGGGACAAAGCCACATGTCCCCAGGCTCCTGGCAGGCCCCAGACCCCCAGAACAGGCTCTCGGGGGCCTGGGCCCGAGCTCTGGATGTGGGTGGCCGAGGGACCTGGACTTGGGCACTGCAGGGGAACACTGACAGCTGCGCAGACTGCGTCCCAGGGCTCCACAGGCCCAATGACTCCCTGAGAATGTGCGTGACATTCGTCAGTGCCTTTTTCTGGGAAAAGGATCTGTAGCCTGGATTAGATCCTCAGAGGCGGCTATGTCCCAAACGAGGCTAAGAAGCCTCACTCCCATTGGCAACATGGGGTTCTGGGAGGGCCTGGGGGGGCCCTCTCGCTTACTCTCCCGAGCCTCATCAGACCTGTAGCCCAGAAAGAGCTGACCCCTCCCACCTCATGGCCTCCTAGTCCCAGGGAGGGCCAGCAGTGTGGGGTGACGGGACCTGGCTCTCCCAGGGGAAGACGCAGACCACACCCACGTGTGGCTGGGAAATGTAGAATGGAGTCGGGGTATAAAGAGGTGGCCCCGGATGGCAGTGCCAACACGCCCACCCAGGCAGCCACGGCGGGCCGCCAGGGGGCGCTGGCTCCCGGGCTGAGCCCCAGCTCACAAGGCCTACTTCCAACCAGTGTCGGGGGGCAAGTGATCCCACCTGGGTGCGATTTCTCGAGAACGGGCCCATTAGGGACACTTGCTCTGTCCCCTGGGGCCCCCGCCCCCGTTGCCCCGAGCGGCTCTCACCAGGCCTCTTGGAGCGGATGGTCTGCCGGATCATGAGCGACATGGCGTCCCGCAGGTCGTCGCTGGTCTTGGGGAGGCACCAGCCGTCCCGTTCCGTGCAGGACTCCTCAGCCCCGTCATTGCGGTGAATGATCTTCTGCAACCTGGGGGAGTGGGGCGCCAAGTTCCGGGGGGCTCCCTGCTAACGGGGAGCGGTGGCAGAAAGACGCATGTAGAGTGACATCGCGAGGGCGGGCCACGGTAGTGAAGAGCATCCTCGGAAGCTGGGGTCCTTCACCGGGGGGTCCCCGACCCCTCGAACCACACCAAGCGGGGCGGGTGCCCACACCCCTCCCCCTGGGGAGTTACCAGACCTTGAGCTGTTTCACGTGCCCCTCCCCCAGCTTATCACTAAGAGTAACCAGGGTCAAATTCTGGGATGCTGGTCAGTTCGGGGTGATCGGAAACCGTGTCACGAATCCCCCCGTGGGCTGTGGAGGGGAACACAGCAGCAGACCGTCTCTGGCCACCACGGCGCTGTGTGTGGGACGCAGCACAGCCGGCTGCTTGGGCAGGGGGGCAGCCCAAGGTGGACGCTGGAGGCCACTCCCGACAGCCGCGCGAGCCAACGCGGAGGACTCTTCTGGAGCACTCACGCCCTGGCGGGCGACCTTCTCGCCGAGACTTAGGCTGACAGTAGAGGGGGGATTGGGGGGAGCCCCCCACCCCCGTACGTACTCTTCCACGTTCAGGTCGCACAGCTGGTAGAACATCTGTCGATACGGCGGCAGGGCCCCCTCCCGGAAGATGTAGACGGAGTCCTGGGGGAGGACGGGGGACACAGGCATTGTCAGCGGGAGCTCCCCCCGCTGCGGGCAGGGTCGGAGAGCCCCACGCCGCAGGCTCCCGCGGGCCTCTCCGAGGAGTCGGCCGGCGGCAGGGACGGCAGGCCCGCCTCCTCTCCCCGAGCCAGGCGGGCAGACAGGCCCAAGGCCGGGAGCAGATGCAGAGAAACAGGCTCCGGCCCCCAGGGGGTTCTGGGAGGGGGAGGCAGCCAGGCCCCGCCGCGGCCCCTGGAACCGTGTGGGGTGTCGCTCCAGCCTGGTGCCGGGCTGTGCTCCCCGTGCCTCCTGCGGTCCGTCCTCCTCATCCCGCCTCACGCAGCCCTGCACGCTGCCCGACGTGCCGCAGCTTAACCGAGCGTCCGTTTGCCTTTCCCCGCCCAGGCACGTCGTTCCAGAGGTGCAGACGGCGGTGGCTCAGGCGACGACCTGCCTGCCCCTCGCTGAGGGTGCTGACGGCCCGGAAGCTGGCCGAGTCCCCCACAGCAGCTGTCTCTGCCCCCACTTCTGCCCACTCCCACGCTTGGCCACCCTGACACGAGGCAGGCCACACTCTGTCCCCTCCCCCAACTGCAGAGCCGCTCCCGGCAGCCCGAGCGTGGGGAAGGACCTGGGGGACTGCCGCCACTCTTGGGTGCCGGTGTTCATGGAAGCGTGGGCCTCGAGGGCAGGGCCCTGGGCCCGTCCACGTCAGCACGCGCACCCCGCAGCTGGCGTCCGGGTGGCCTGGGCGGGCTCCACACTGCTGCAGGGCCCAGCTCTGACCACCCAGTGGCGGCCACGCACCCCACCTCAGTTGTTGGTGTCGTGTTTCTCTCTGAGACCTGCGGCCACCTCTTTGTGGAGATGGTCCTTACTCCCCACAGCCCTGGGTGGTTTGCACCCCAACTTCTCGCTGTTTTCAGAGGCTGTCTGGACGTGGGAGTCACGCAAAGGCTCTGGGTGGGCAGAGCCGCCTCAGTCAGAGCCCCTCTGGGTGTCACAGACGAGGGGCCCCAAGGGTGCAGTGCATGTACCAGGCCCACGCGAGGGAGGTGCGCCCCACGCCCCTCTCAACCCAGAGGGCGGCTGCTCCCCTGGGACTCCGAGGACACCCACCTTGAGCTTGTATTTGCTGGAGGCCGACTTCCGTGTGCCAGCTGTGCCCGGTGGGCCCAGGCCCTGTTTCAGGTCGTGCATGGAGACGAGCTGGCTGGCTGTGAGGGGACAGGGCAGTGCTTTGGAGTACAGGGGTCTCTCCCAACACCCCGCCTCATCCCCTCCGCGGGGCGCGCTGGCCAGCAGTGCCCCGGGTGGTCCCTTGGGGAGCTGCTCTTCCTCCTGCAGCCCAGACGCCCGTTGCCCTCAGCGGCCCCGGCCCACAGTGGCCCCAGGCACGTACGCGTCTTCTTGACGGTGATGGGGAGGCTGTAGTTGTAGGTGCTGCGCTTGGCCTTCACCGGCATGTCGCTGGGGGCGTAACCTGCAGACGAGGGGGGCGCGTCAGGTGCGGGTGGGGGCACACGGCGCTGGCCTCGCGCTGCAATGCTCCCGGGTGCAGCGGGGCCCGCTCCCAACACACGGCTGGGGAGGTAGGGGCTACCGCGTCCCGGTGGGGAGCTTGCAGTGCTGGGGCTCTGTGCAGTGGCTCGCCGCGGGCCTGGGGACGGGACACTTCCCGGATGACTGGCCTGCACCACGGGAGCCACAAGTCACTGTGGAGCAACCGAATGAGCGTGTGACCGCGGTTCAGTAACGAGGTCGCCGGTGGAGCCAGGACTCAGCCTGGGTCCTCGGTCCCGTGGCATCTGGCCGTCACCGGGGAAAGGCCCTTTGCCCCCTCCTATGCACACGCTCTCATTACAAACAAAGAGCGAAAGCAAGGGTTTGAGTCATTTTACCGTATTTCATTCCACACCGGATTCGGAAATCGAGGACTTGGTAAATCTTGGCTTCTGGGCTTTTCCGGGGGTCGTACCCATATCGAATCCACAGGCTTCTCCAGGGGCCCGTAATCTGGAGGCAGAGCAGGTGGGAGCGGAGGCGGGGCCAGGGCCCACCCCCAGCTCCCGCAGAGATGCAGGCCGGGTGCCTGCTGGGTGGGGCAGCGGAACGCCTCAAGAGTTGGGGACACGGCTCTGGAACCCTACCCCAGCTCTGCCACGTGCAGCTGTCACCTTGGACAGGTCACTTGGTCTTCCTGTCAGATGGAAACGACACGAGCCCCCTGGAGCCTTTACCAACGGTGCCTGGCACAGTGAGTGCTTAGTAAACGCTACCGCTGCCCTAATGGTTGGGGCGCGCTGTCCCCAAACGATACTGCTGAGGTCCTCGTGTCTACAAAGTCAATGCTAGAAGACAGCGGCTCTCCAAGCCTGGGGTCCAAGCACCAGAGGAACGAGCCTTTCTCGTACCCTGCCGCCGCGAAGCATCATCAGCTGCACCTTACGCTGGCCTCTGCAGTGCTCTGCGTGGGGACCCTTGGCAGGCAGGGTGCCTCCCCCCAGCATCTTTGGGAACCTCGGTACTGTGCCCCCCACCTCCGTGCCCACCTGGACTGAGTCCAGCGTGGCTCTCCCCACACCGGACCCCACTCAATCCAGAGAGGAGGAGTTGAGGCCGGTGGCACTGTGATTAGGGGCCCAGGCTCTCGGTCAGACAGGACGGGGTCCCCAGGTGGCTCTGCCACTCGCTGGCTCTAGGACCCTGGAACATCAAGTCACCTCTCTGGGCCTAGGCTCTTCCTCAGAGGGAAAAAGGGAATCTCGCTGCCACTTCCCAGGGCGGGAAGAAAGATATGACGTGCGTAACGACACTCAATCCAGCGCCTGGTCCTCAGAGAGCTCTCAGGCCAAGGTCGTTTTAAATACGTGACCCTTGACTCGAAGGTCATGTGATTTGCTCCTAAATCCCAAAATCACCCCTGCGTGGCCGAGCATGTTACTGAGGAGCTGTGGAGGCCTTTCTAGGGGGGTGCCACGATGGGGCCGCCTGCTCTTGCGGTGGCTCTGAGAGGCCACCACAGGGACTAGGAGGACCCTGGTGGGAGCCGAGGCGGGCAGCTGGCCAGACACTCACCATGTAATAAGCCATGAAGGGCAGCAGGATCTTGAGCTTGTCTGGGTGGACGCTGATGTTGGCCTTGACGGCGTTACGGGACCAGATGGGGCGGATTTCAAACAGCTGGTGGGGGAGGGGTCAGACAGAGGCCGAGATGAGCACAAGCAGCTTCCTGCCCACCAGCCCCAGGCGCCCCCGAGGGTCTGGCCCGTGAGGACCTTCCGGAGAGGAGTCGGGAGACAGCAGGGGCTGGACCAGCAGGGAGCGGCCTCTGGGTGCTGCACGCACGCACCCACCCGCCCCTTCCCTCAGAAGCATGGACTGCACACCCAGCATGTGTCACATGTGGCCGCAGGGCTAGGGGTCCTGAATGACCACGAGGGACACGTCTCTGTCCTTATACAGCTCACAGGGCAGCGGTGGAGGCAAATGACCAAAGGAGCTGGGGGCAGTGCCTGAGTTGGGACATCGTGAAGGCCGAAGGGACGAAGGGATGGCCTGGCCCAAGGCGGACTGCAAAAGGCCAGTGTGGCTGGAGCGTGGGGGGCGGGAAGGGCCCTGAGCCGGGGCAGGATTGGGCTGCGTCCAGTGGACAACGAGGAGCCCTGGAGAGGGGCCCCCCATGTGCCCCTCCTGCAGTGGTTGCTGGAAACACAAGGCGTCCACACAGACTCTTAGAAATAAGCCCCACGCAAGGAACAGTCATCTCCGACAGGGAAGAGGCGGGCCTCGGTCAGCAGTGACGTGGCCTCACTGACACCCTGCTATCCACACCTGTGGGGTCGGGAGGACAGGGCCCCAGCCTGCATCTTTCCAGAACCTGCAAGGATCCTAGATGCCAAGGCAGAAGGCCACTTCCATGCCAAGGCACAGCCATCCACTCCGACCTAACGGGAGGAAGCGCGGGGCCTGGCACACAGTAGGTGCCCCGTCTGGCAGGTCACACCAGGGAATGAATAAATGAAAGCTTCCTGGATCCTGGAGTCCCACGCTGCAGTCACATTCGGACAGTGCACCGACTTCACCACTGAAAGGCGCCTCTTAGAGACCTCTAAGGAGCACCTTCCACCTGGGGAAGCGGGGCTTATGCTGGCGTGGCTTTCGGACACGCCACCTAGAGGTGAAATCCCCCAGGTACCAGGGAACCGATCCAAACAGGGAGTGCTGCCAAGGCACAGGCCACAGGCACAGGTGAGACGGCGGGGCGGGCGCAGCTGGGCCAGCGGGAGGCAGGCAGGGCAAGGCCAAGGCCAGCTCACCTTCTTCAGCTCCTCCTCCACCTTCCAGTCCAAGGGATTGGTGCAGACCCTCCTCCATGTCTGGACCGCAGCCTCCAGTGGCTGCGCCGGCACCTCATCCTCTTCGAAGTTGACAAAGATGGCGTTGTGGGGGCGCCGGGCCCTGCTCAGGCCAATCAGGTTCTCGCCCGAGACGGGGGGGTTGTTGTAGCCTTCCCTGGGGACCGAGGGGGCCAGTGAGAGCTGGAGTGCTGAGGACGACCCCAGGCCCGGTTGGGCCAGGCAGGGGGCCACCAGGCCTCTGACGCCCACGTTTTTGTGCTTTTCCCTGGAACCTAGGTCAGGCCGAGGGTCTTGGCGTCAGCTGCTGAGGGCGGGAGGCGGGGCTCAGGCTGATCGCCAGGGGAAAATGGGGCAGAGACTGCCAAAGACGACTAAGAAAGGCTCTGGGGCCTGCGGCTCTGAAGCTGGGCAAGGCCAAAAGGCCCCAGAGGCTGGTGGCCTCACGGCTGACTGAGTCGCGCACAGTACCGAGCAGCCCGTGAAAAACGCCACCACCTAAATGCCCATCAGCCAGGAACGGTGAAGCCATTTAACAGCAGCCACACAGGACACGATCGACCAGCTGTCAGACAACGTGCTCACCAACTTCTACGATTCACTACGATCCTCCAAACAACCCACGAGGAAGGAACCATTTTCCTGTGAGGTCACTGAGGCCACAGGGGTTAGAAAGCTAAGCTCATAACAATGGAGCGGGGACTCACACCAGGGAGGCTGGCCGGGGCCCCAGTAACCACCCGCGCTGCCGCCCTCTGACGGAGCATGAGTCCAGCCCAGAAGCATCTGGACAACACCCAGATGAAGGAATAACAGGAATGGTCAGTGGTGTCGTCACGTAGCAGAGGCTAAAAGCCAGGGTTCGAACACCCGTTGCATCTGAGTCTCTCTGCGCTGGCACAGAGCACACCCTGGCGAGAGGGTCCCACGATATTCAGAGTGGTCACCTCTTCAAGGTGGGGTGTCAGAAACGTCAAACTCATACTAAAGCCGGGAGGACGGTGCGAAGGACCCGCCTCGGCCCGGCATCCGCTTCAACAAATTATCACTTGGCCAATGTCATTTCCCCCGTGCCCCACCCCACACTCACTAAATTATTTCAAAGTAAACTTTAAAGAATGTGCTGGACGTCATAGAATTTCATTCAGGTGATTATGACTTTTTAAATTTGCTTCCATTTAATCTTAATTGTCTACATGAGTGCGTGCCACCTGCGTATTTATAAAGGACACGTGAGGGAACACTATGACAAAGACAGGATGGAGCCTGCACCTGGTTTTAGAAGCGTGATTCCGTTAGGAACCGTCCTGAACAGCAGCAACGTTACTGTCTTTAAAGACACTTCCACGAAGGACAGCAGCTCGCTGTAGGGGAAGGGCTCCCCACCCCCGACTCCGGCTTCCTCGAGGAGGACGGACCCCTGCAGGCCAGCCTCACAGCCTGTCCTCTGCCCACCTGTCCTAGAAGAAGCTCAGCCTCTCTGGACAGAGCGGGGCCCATGGGGTGGCGGCTGGCCTTCTGCCAGTCCGCGTGTCCCCAGGGAGGCCAACAGAGCAGAACCATAGATGGCAGCCCTGGGAGAAAAGGCAGGTTCTTTCCACGCGCTGGAAAATCGATAAACCACGAGGGGAGGAGTAAGGGCCTGTGGCTCCAAGGGCAGCCGGCCCTCCTCCCTTGTCCCTTTCCCAGAGGCCTGGGGACAGCTGACCGCTGGCCCCACACGACAGAGAAGTGACTCATGCTGTCAGTAGTGACAGGGACGCTATTCTTCTACATATTTTTGTTTGTTTCTGACTATAAGAGTAAAATGCTTGTGGGAGTAAAATAAAACATTTCAGAAATACATAAAATTTAAAAATAGATCATATTGCCCCCTGCTTAAAACTCGACTATGCTAACAATAACATCCACGGGAAATATCGCCCTGCGTGCACGGGTCTCGGCAGGTGGGGACGGGACCTGGTTCTTCCAGTTACATAGTTCTGGAACGTTTCGTTCTTCCTAGCAAGCACGACTTTTGCAATCAGAAGAAGGGTCTGGCGGTGATGTTATGGA
Organism: Pteropus medius; assembly: GCF_902729225.1. Taxonomy (NCBI): domain Eukaryota; kingdom Metazoa; phylum Chordata; class Mammalia; order Chiroptera; family Pteropodidae; genus Pteropus; species Pteropus medius. The sequence goes on along the minus strand of NW_024342468.1, from coordinate 1,869,437 downwards.
TTCAGCAGGGATCTGAGGCGTCAATCACGGCCACCTGTGTGGCCCATCTGGCTCTCGCGTCACTTTTGAGATGACCGGGGACGCTGAGCAGGGGGATGTCATTTAATCGGCTCGCTATGGTAACAGTATTGCGGTCGCATTTTTAAAAACAAGTCCTTCCCTGTGAGAGACACACAGACTTGCTTCTTGAGGACGTGCTGTGACGCTGGGGCGGGGGTGGGGAGACATGAAGGAGCAGCAGAGGCCACTAGTCACTGCAGCTGGTGAGGTGGGTGGGCGTCCAGCAGACGATTCTCTCTACTCTTGAGTATGCTTGGAACTCTCCATAATATATATTTTTAAAGGACGAGAACAATACACCTGCTCCTTAGGATGTAAACTAGGGTCTGTAAGACCCAACCCGCTGCCACTCTCCAGCTCCCTCTGGAGGAGGGGGCAGCACTGGTCCCCCGACTGCTCCTCCGATGTGCTAGTCCCCTGTTCTGGAATGTTCTCCCAGACTTCACCTGTCCGTCACTGTCATCGGTCAGGTCTGCTCCAAATGTCAGCTCCTCCCAGGGCCCACCCTGACACCCCAGGCCCCACCCGCTCTGTCATGTAAGACCCACTCCCCTTTTCTCTCCCGTGACACGCATGGGGACACGGCCCCCACTGCCCACTTGCCGTACCCTCGTGTTCTGTCCAGCTCCCCCAGCCCCGGGCCGGCCCGGAGCCTCACGTGGTGTTCCCCACCAACGCCAGGCTCCGGGGAGCGTGCGGGGCCGCGACAGCTGGTCACTACTTGTTGAAGGAAATATGTCACGAGGGGGAAAAAGCTCCCACCCTCCCACCCCTCTGGACATAACTTTTTTCGGCCCAATCTTCCAGATTTTCCTAGGCTTCTGTTATCACACCACGGTTTATCTCGATACCATAGAATCTGCTCTAACACCTGCCTTCACATAGAGCAAAGTGCCACGGCCACGGCGACCCACGAGCCTGCTCTCTCACAGGTGACAAGGTTCCCCTGGGCATGGATGGGCCGAAATTTAATTAACCACGTCCCTCCTAAGGGGCCGATTTCTTATTTATTTATTTTATCAAACTCTACCTGGCACTCACTACTGTACTACTTCAAAAATCTTCAGTCATTTCTCCCTCTAAACAATGCAGGAGTGTGTCCCACGTCCCGGACAGACAGGACGCTGGCGGGGGCGGTGGGGGCTCGCTCGGGAGCGCACGAGGTGAGGCGGCACCAGCCCCTGAGCACAGGCGCCCGGCACACCAGGCTCTTAGTTTCTCGCTGCTGCCAACAATTACTCAGTAAACGCTCTTAGTGTATCTGCGAGCTCTTAGGTGAGTCGCTGTGAGATAAATTCCTACAGGTGGGATCGCTTGGCCAACTGGAAAGAACATCTAAAATCATAACAGATTTTGCCAAATTGTTCTCCGAAAAAGCTGACCTCATTCTTGGTGCCCCTTTGGTAGGAGGGTGTCTGTCTCTCTGCATCTCAGGGTTCATGCTTTGGGAGATGGGCCCTCAAGTCCCAAGGCGACATCTGATTCACCCTCTCTGGTGTGGGGACATCTCGGGGCCAGGCTTCTAGGAGGGGTGCAAGGAGCAGGCTGAATCCTGACAAGGAGTGTCAGGGCCCCGCATCACCAGCTGCTCTGCCTCTGGAGGTGCCGGGGCCACGGGGCTGGGCAAAGCTGGCAGCCCCCGGCCGGCCAGAGGGAAGCTGGCCCTTGGGAACCCAAAGTCAGCAGGTGTGGAAACTCTCCACTTTTGGAAGCTTAAAACATGCTATAGAATAATTCTTCAACAAATGTCACCACCTGTGGGCCATTTTTCGAATTGTCTTTTTCCTCTTGCTTATCTGTTTTCCTAATGTCACTACCCCAAATCTTCATCCACTGGGTCCACAAATACTTGAATACTTGGAAGCGGCCTGGCCAGCTCTGTACGACACAGGATTACGACACAGTACAGAAGGGGCCAATTGCTACCTTCAAGGAGCTTACATTAAAATTGAGACATTTTAAGCATTTTGGCCTTTTTGTGTGTCATTTGGAAAAGTGAAGCATTCAAAAATACAAACAGTATGGCACTGAGCGACAAGCAAGTCCCAGAGAGTCACAAAGTCAGGGGCTCAGGTGTTGTCCGTGTGCCCTGGACAAGTCACTGGCCCTGAGTCCCAGCTCCCCCATGTGTCAAATGGGGACAGCAGAAATACAGAACCTCTGCAGGGCCGAGACTGAACACGAGCAAAGCGCTTCCCCCATAGGCTCGCTAAGTTACAGGCTGCGGAGGGGATCACGTTTTTCTCAGGTTAGGTGTTTTCAAACTCACGTTTTCTTTTTTTATACCATTCAGTCTTGGTTTTTATACAAAGAAAGTCCCATCCTTGCATGTCACTGTGTGGCTCATCCCTGAGGGAAAACTAACACTCGACACACTCAGGCCGGCCCTGCCCGCCACCTTGGGGTCTCTCCCTACTGCTGGGATTGTCTAAATGAAAGAATTCATCATTTACACAAACCCAGCACTTGCAAGCGGTCTCGCTGGGGTGCACATGGGGGCGGGCAGGGAATGGGCTGTGACACAGACTGTGATATGTGTCCGTCTAGCTTCTCCAATGCTTAGTGCCAGAGAAACCACCCTGAGTCAGCGGATGCCAGTCCCTTGCTCAGGAGCTTGTGTTTTCCATCAATGACCAGGGACTAAACCAAAAATGGCCATTTCTTGGCGGGAACCAAGTCCCAGAGCCAAGTTCCCTGTCCTTTCAAGGCCCTCAAGCTCGTGAGCACACAGGCCACCGCTCACCGACAGCTGTGTCCTCGGCCCTGGGCTGAAACTCCCTGTGCTTTGTAAATTCCATCCCAAGGCCTCTGGCGGGTGGGTACTCATTACCCCGTTTCCGAGATGGGGAGCCAAGGCTGGGGAGGCTAACGGCGGGTCTGAGGCCTCCGACTCAGCAGCCGCTGCGGGGGCGGGGCTCACCGGTGCTGCGTCTCCGGCCGGTAGAAGTAGTCCACGGGGGTGTCCAGGCGCGAGAAGATGGGCGGGGGGATGTAGAGCGGCAGGTCCTGGTGGAAGAAGCCCTCCTGCTCGGGTTTGAGCATGAGCACCTTGTCATACATCGACGTGTGCCCGCCGCCCGCTTCCGTGTGCACGGCCAAGTACTGGAAGTCAGACATTCCTGGAGAGAGAGGCAGACAGGTGGGGGTCACCGCAGCCAGGACAATTCTCCCGATTCCACCTGTGTAAGAGGAACTGGCAGCTGCCACGTGCCAACAACCACGTCTCCTTAGGGAGGTGGCGGCTGCCAGGCCATGGTGCCAGGAGCTGAAACCACGCCCTTCCGAAATGTTTCCATGAACTTGGCGTGATGCACTCCAAGTCACTGAATAAACACTACTGTAGGAGTGGAGGGGTCACGTGATCTGTGAGCCGTCTAGGTCAGTGCTTCTCGAAACGTAATGTGCCTAAGACTCACCTGGGACCTTGCTGAGCGCAGATTCTGAGATGCTGCATTTCTAACAAGCTCTGAGGTGAGGCAGATGTCACCATCCGGTGACACACATGGACTGGTGAGGTGCCGGTTTAGTTAGAGAGGTAAAAAATGCATCACCTGGAAAGCCTCGTCCGGGCAAGGACGGCCCCTTTGCTGAACATCGCGTCCCACCACGACTGACGGTCAGAAGGCCCAGGCCTTCTGTTTCTTTTCCCTTCCTTTCTCCTCCTACCCGCTTCTTCCTCCCTCAGTCATTATGCTCCTCCGTGCTGAGAGCTGCAGCCGCAGCTGCAGACATTCCTAAGGGCCCCCACGGGTGTGGGCTGGCCCCTGAACGGGCACCATCTCCCCGACTCTTCCCGAGGCCCAACGACCGCCGGCCTACCACGCAGACAAGGAGACGGAGGCGAAGGGAACCGAGCACCCCGTGCGAAGAAACTCGCGATGCTCGGGAAGGCAGAGTTCCCATTCCCAAGTCCGAGTTCTTTCTTACATCCCTTCCCACTCCCTACCTTATCACCTCCTCACTGGGGTTCCCAGTGGGTAGCAAACTCGATTGAAGACCCCCTGGAGACACCCAGTTGACCAAGAGTTTAAAGGAACGTGGGGTCCCCAGGGGCTGAGGTGATGTGAGAAGGCTTCAGAGGGGAGGCGAGACCAGCAGCAGTCAAGACCAAGTCTCAAAACACTGGTGGTTGAAAATCGAAAGCCTGATGACCAGTTTTATTTGATCCCCCATGACATCTTTAAAAATTAGGACATTTTTCATAGAACCCTAGCTTCTCTTAAGAATGCACATCAGGCGGCAGCGAGCCCAGTCTGTGGCTCCTGCCCCGCACGCCTGGGCACGGCTGGGCCCGCCTCACTGTGCAGATGACCCACGAGGCTCCCGCAGGCAGCGAGCCGGGACGCAGGCCCTGAAACAGCCCAGTGCAGTGGCAGTGAGGACGCACTCTGCGGTTACCTTGAAATTTGTAAATGGTGGAGACGATGCCAAGGATCTCCACGTCCAGCGTGACCTCGGGGTGGGTCCGGGACCCCGGCACCGCCTGCTGCCGCTTCGTCTTTCTCTTGATCCGGAGCAGCAAGCTGCTGGTACTGAAGCGGTTGGCACACACGGGGTGGCAGTAGGGGTCCTTGGGTCGGAAGTACAGTTCCAGCCTCTTTGTGGGGTCTGCGTAAATCTGGTGAGGCCAAGGGAGATGCGTGAAGCAGTGGCCAACTAAGTAGCCAGCAGGGAACTTGTCCTCTCTCAACGAGAGACTGCTGGTGACCTAGGTGACCGGGGAAGGGCCACGAAGCTCGTGTTTCATTCTGAGCTCTTAGTTCCCCAGAGACTCATTTTTCGAGCCCAAGTATCTTAGTTTTTATCTGGCAGAGAAAATGAGAATCCCCTCTTCTAAGCGGCTGTGAAGCTGGGGATGGAGCTGCCAGGTAAGTCAAGCCGTCCTCTGCAAGAGCCCGTTCAGCGCGGGGAACCGTGTGACTTTTCCGGCAGTATGTCATGGAGCGATTACCACCCGAGCTTACCACGGAGGTGACTGAGGCTGCGGGATCAAGCGACTTCCTACTCTAGGAACTACCCACCCCCAGGGTCTTGGTACTCTGTCTCATGTGCAAATGTTTCTAGGTCCAGAGGAGATGAAATCAACCAGTAATAAGCATTTTGGCTCCGACTAGCTGGTGCTTATCCTTTCCAAGCCTTGGTTCCTTCTTCTTAAAATGGAGATAATATAAGATTGTTACAAGAACTAAATGAAAATACGTGTAAAGCACTTAGCCCAGAACCTAGGTCATGGAAGACATTCAACACGTGTCACCTACATATGAGTGCTTGCCCGACGCGGCATGTCAGCTGTGTGCATATGAAAGCACACAGTGTTCACTGGGACAAGACTATCTCCTTTCTAGTTAGCTGGCTCTCCAACATCCAGGACAGGGCCTGGCCCGGAGCAGGTGCTTGGGGAACATCTAGGGAAGGGAGGTTAAAAGGATCCTTCTTCTTAATAACGGAATTTAGCTCACTAGACTGTTGCGAGGACTCAGCATGTGATAAATATTTTGAAAGCAGGCACTCTCATGGATGTTAGGACTACAGGAGTGAACGAGAGAGACAAGCTCCTGCTCTCGTGGAGTTTACAGAATTGGAGCCAACGGGCCAAGACAGACAGTACACATTAAAACATAATTTCAGACTGGAATTAACAGGTTGTGGAGGCAGATGTTAACTGCTAGAGGCCACTTTAGTTAAGGCAGTCAGCGAAGGCCTCGCTAAAGAGGAGACATTTCAAGATCCGGTGCACATAAAGCACTTACACGGGGCCGGGCACAGGTAAGAATTCATCCCAGCGCCCCCATTTCCTGGTGGCCTTGAACAAGTTGCCTCAATTTCCTTGTAAAACGCGGACAATGACAGATCCTGCCTGGCAGGGTTCTAATGAGGATCCCATGTAAGTAAAGCACCGAGAACTGCGCCGGGTACAGAATGCGCCGTTAGCTATCACCGCCTTTAACACTAACAGAACACTTCGCCTCCCTCTCAGTAAGTCAACGGTTCTTAATCTCGGCGTGCCTCGGTTTTCTGCTCCGCGAAAAGAGGACGTGGCAGCCCAGCACAACCTGCGGGGCTGCAGGTGAGCGTCGTGGCAGGGATGCTGAGGCTGCGGCTCATCCGAGGATGGGATGGAAACGACACCCTCTCCCCTGGGTCTCCCCTACGGTCCTTTTCCCTCCGCTCCCAGGGGGAAACGGTCCATTCCCCGCGGTCTCCCAAGCAAAGCCCCGCCCAGAGCCCGCCTCAAATTCCGTTGCCAAGGAAACCACACTTCCCGGGGCGGCCCGCCCCTCCGCCTGTAATCCCGCGATTCGGTACCTCCCCCGTGGTTCCGGAGATGCCCCGCTCCTCACCCGGGAGACTCCTTCCTCGCCGCCCAGGGTCGGCAGCATCTTGGACACGTCGCGCACCATGCCTGGATACTCCACGCACACCAAGCGCCGCTCGCGCCGCAGCTCCACGGGGACGGCGATCCCGGGCCCCGCGTCGGCGGCCCCCGCGGCCATCCCTGCCCGGCTAGCCCGGCCCGCCGCGGTCCGTTACCCCACGCGCTCTCCTAGCTCTCGCCTCAGTGGTTCCGCGGGGGAATCGTTCCGGCCTAACTCACTGCTCGGGTCTCTCTAAATCCTTGGGCTCAGCGAGACTCGAAAGGCCTCGGAGAGCAAACGCTCGAAGGCCCCGTGGCTTCGGGGTGTCCTGGCTTCAACTTGGTGTTTAAAAGGGTTTGCCCGAGGGGCGGGGCTAGGGCCTGCCTCTCGCACCAGTCCGCGTTGAGGAGGATCGTAGGATGCCGCCCAGCTCTCGACTTTAGCCAATGGGAACCCGAGGGCCGTGGCGATTTTAGCCAATGAACAGTCGGGCGGAAGCCAGATTCCAGCCCTCCTTCCAGCGCCCTAATTTTAGCCAATAAAGAACCAGATCTAGATCGAGTCCCCGCCCCTTCCTCTCATTCTACCCAATGACGGATGCCGAGCGGAGCCAAACTTCCTGCCGCCTTCTTGTGAGGGCGGGCGCGGGTAATGAGTTGATTTCCCTGTTGCTGGAATCCAGCTAAGCGGTTTCCTGGGGGCTTGGACCTCCCCTCTTGCCAGCGTCCCTATCAGGGGTTTTCTAGTGCACCTCCACGTGGAAAACTCCAAGCAAAGCCCTTGGGGGACTGGAAGTTTGGGAGAGACTGTGTGAGTCCTTCGTTTTTTAGACACTTATTACACAGCGACTGTGTGATGGGCACTACTCAAAACCTAACAGAGGTGAGGAGGAGGTTAGGTAAGTGTCTCTATGGGGGACCCTGAAGGGAGGGACAATGTGGAGAGCGGGTTGTAAGCTGACAAGGTCCTTGCAGCCTGCGAGGGCAACCAAGGGTGACCTCGCCTCCGCAAACTCCTTCTGAGAACAAGAAAGTCCAAATGTAGCCGCAGGCAGACAAACTAGCTGAAGGTCATGAGAAGATGCGGCATGGGAAAAGTAGAAGAAACTGTCGTTCTGCCTAAGGGAAACTGCTTACGCCAGCTCGCACGTTCTTGTATAAAAGCAGCTCGCAAAAATAAAACCGCCATCACCGGACAGTGGACCCCCCGACCCCAGCTTTCTGTCTTCTTTCTTTTCTTCATCTCCCACCGTTCCCACTCAGGATTATTTTCCAGAGCCGCACCGGACATGGCAGGATTTACCACTTGCTGGACGCAGCAGGTGGCTCCAGAACAGGGACCTGAGTATGGGAAGACGTGTAAATGAGGTAAGGTGAGAAGGCTCCCTCGGCAAAAGCGTAGGCAAAAGAGGAGGAGGGAGAAAATACAGATCGCAGCCTGGTAGAATTCAAGAAAACACGTGTTAAATAAATTTAAGGAATAGACTGTCATCATCAGGAGGAAAACATGGGAAAACAAGGGTCAAAGGACCGCAGTATTTTTGTACAGATGCTTAGAGCTAGGGGATGTGGTGTGCGCACTCACCAGATTCAGCAATTTTTAGATTTCATACAGGGAACTTGTCCCTGGTTCCCAGATGAAGGGACAGTGACTTTAGAAACGTGAGAAAAGGTTAGAGTGCACTTACGGGAACGCTTTTCAACTGAAGGACCTAAAGAGTGCCCTATTCCAACTTTTGCCTTATGGAGACTAGTAGGGGACACTCTTGACCTGCACCATCTGCCAGTCGACTCCCCACTGCTTCACGTCAGGGAGATCAAGTACAGCAATTAAAGAGTACAGTAGAGGGTTATGAAGCTTTCAAGAAAACTGTGGCTTCAGCCCTTCCTTTAAATGAGGAGCCTTTGCTGCCAGAGTATAAGCAGGAGTTAGAAACAGAGGAACGTAAGTATTACCTTACAGAGTCCTCTCATGAGAAGAGCTCCGACGATGCAGGGGAAGAGTCCACCACAGGATTGGTTGCGGCTTCGGCAAAATTATCTTGTGGAGCGCCGCCTATGGCTGCTCCTGCAGCTCCTTCCTGCGGAACCAGGCCTAAGAAACAAAATACTGTTACCTTGACTGTAACCCCTAAAACCTTATGTTCTCCTTTACAACAGGGATTGCAGATAGCCAAAGAGCAGGGGGAAGATACGGGGGGATTTCATGTGTTTCCAGTCACTGAGAGACAGGTAGACGGGCGAGTCATTAGAGAACACTCTCCTTTTCCTTTGAAGACGCTTAAAGACCCGAAACAGGCTTGCACTACGTATGGGCCTACAGCGCCTTTCACTTTGGCGATGCTTGAGGGTTTTCAGGGTGAAGCCTTGCCTCCCAGTGACTGAAAATCGATTGCCAAGGCTTGTTTATCAGGAAAGGATTATTTACTGTGGAAGAGTGAGTGGTTTGATCTCAGTGAACAGCAAGTGAGGCGTAATGCTGCCCACAACATTCCTATAAGTATCGAAATGTTAACTGGAGAAAGACAATATTTAGATCTCATGCAGCGGCTGGTGTATCCGGTCCAGGTATATCAACAGATTAATATTTGTGCCATGAAGGCCTGGCACAGCCTTCCTACTTCCGGGGCTAAATCAGAAGAATTGAGTAGTGTAAGGCAGGGCCCTGATGAATTATACCAGAATTTTGTTTCTCGTCTCTTGCAGGCTGTGTCTAGGACGGTATCCGATGCAGAGGCAGGGGAATAATAGTGAAACAGCTTGCCCATGAGAATGCTAACAAGCCCTGGCAGGCAGCATTAAGACCCTATAGAGAGACTGTCATATTGTCTGATTTTATTGGAATCTGTACAGATGTTGGGCCAGCATATGTGCAAGGGTCCGCCCTGGCTGCTGCCCTAACTCAGTCTCTAGGTAATATAGGGGATCCACAGGAGAAGGTAGAGGAAGTTGTTTCAAATGTCCCACCCGGAGCTTAGCTGGAGGTTTTGGAAGTTACCCAACATCATGTGGTTGAGGGGCAGGTAAACCTAAACCATCTGGAGTATGCCCCCGATGTCAAAAAGGGACCCATTGGGCCAATAAATGTAAGTCTAGCTCTGATGTCCAGGGGAGCCTGATTCAGGGAAATGGCCCCCCAGCCCCACCAAATAATGGGGCCCCTGACCACCAGTCCTTCGGTAACCCTGTCGTCCAACGTGGCTGCCTCAGGCAGGCCTTCGGTCCGCGGTTTTGTCCCAGGAGAGTCAAGCAGGCCCACCGTTCAACAGCCCTGCCACGCTATGCCAGGAAGCGCAGGACTGGATCTCGGTCCCACCACCTGATATGTATTGACTCCTGAAATGGGGCCACGAGCAATTCCTACTGGGATATGGGGTCCTACTCCTCCTGGAACAGTAGGTCTTATGTTAGGAAGAAGTAGCATGACCTTGAAGGGATTTCAGGTGTTGCCAGGAGTAGCTGATGAAGATTATACAGGGGAAATTAAAGTGATGGCTCAGACAGTAAGAACTGATGTTCAAATATTATCCACTGATAGAATTGCTCAATTAGTACTTATTCCTTATATAAAGGCTGGGAAAATATTAAGTTCTAGGGAGTGGGGAAAATCTGGATTTGGTTCCTCAGATGTTTATAGGGTCCAACAAATTAAACAAGAAAGACTCTTGATAGAGGGAAAAATGTGTTGTGGTCTATCAGTTATCACTGATAAGCATTGGCCTTCTAATTGGCCCACTGCTCCAGCTTTAACTGAGCTGCAAGGCATAGGACAAGCTCAAGGACCATTACAAAGCTCAAAGATATTGCGATGGACAGATCCTGATGGGCAACAGGGCTCTTTCCATCCTCATATACTTCCTGGTCTGCCTGCTAATTTATGAGGAAGAGATGTTCTGTCACAGCTAAAAGTTATGATTTTTAGTCCAAATGCTCAAGTTTCTAACATGACGTTTAGAGAAGGTTGTATCTCTCTTGGTGGACTAGGGAAGGAACAACAAGGCCATGTACAATCTACGCAAGGCCAATCTAAATATGATTGCTCTGGGTTAGGATATCAAAATTTGTAACTGGGGACTTGGTAGCTCCTGCTACCTCATGTAAGATTACAGCTGGGAAAATATCTTGGAAGTTTGATGCTCCCGTTTGGGTAGACCGTGGCCCCTAACTCAGGAGAAGTTATCTGCAGCCCAGCAGCTAGTTAAAAGAACAGCTTCAGGCAGGGCATATTGAGCCTTCCATTAGCCCTTGGAATACTCCAATTTTTGTCATTAAAAAGAAATCAGGGAACTGGAGGTTATTACAGGACCTCCGTGCAGTAAATTTAACTATGAAAATTATGGTGCCACTCAACCTGGCCTCCTTACTCCAACTATGATTCCTTGGAATTTTCATCTTATTATAGATTCGAAGGACTTTTTCTTTACTATACCATTAGGTCCTGAAGACAAGAAGCGTGTTGCTTTTAACATTCCTTCACTTAATTTTAAGGCACCCGTGAAGAGGTGTCAATGGAAGTTTCTTCCACAAGGTGTGGCTAATAGTCCTACACTGTGTCAAAATTTTGTTGCTCAAGCAGTAGTGCCAATTAGAGAAAAGTTTCCGAACTCCTATATCATCCATTATATGGGTGACATTCTGCTCGCACACTTAGAGGAAAGAGTATTTCTGCAAGCGTATGCCGAACTGCAGGTGTCTTTACAGAATTATGGTCTTTGGACTGCCCCAGAGGAAGCGCAGAGGTCTGTGCCTTTTTCATATTTGGGAAAATATGATTTTGCAGCGTACAGTCAAACCACAAAAAGTTCAGATTCGATTGGACTCATTAAAAGTGCTTAATGATTTTCCAAAATTACTTGGAGATATTAATCAACTCCCAGAGAGTTAACTCTCGCTGCTATACAGGCTTTACAATTAGTAAATGAAGCAATACAAAAAACACAGAACTATCGTATAGATCTCTCTCTGCCTTTGTTACTAGTAATCTGCCCAACTAAGCCCCTACCAACTGAGATTATTTGGCAGAGATTAGGCCCAACAGAGTGGCTGCATTTATCAAATTCTGTTCCAAAGGTTCTTAACCCATATTATGAGTTAGTTGCCATCCTTGTAGATAAGGGTCACACCTGGATGCGACAGCTCTTAGGAAGAGATCCTGATACTATAATTATTTCTTATAATCAAAAGCAGCAAGCATGGTTAAATCAATATTCTGATTCATAGTCATTATCATTAGCTCAATGTAACACAACCATTGATTGTCATTATCCACCTGATAAGCCGATACAGTTTTTGCTACAAACACCTGTTATGTTTCCAAAGGTGATTTCTCAGGTACTTATCCCTAAGGCCATTATTGTCTTCAGGGATGGCTCCAGCAGTGGTATTGCTGTGGTACATACTCCTACTCAAGACTTATTCAAAACAGACTAATATGACTTTGGCTCAGAGAACTGAATTATTGGTTTTAATCTGGGCTTTAGAGCTGTTTCCGCGACAACCTGTAAATATTTATTCAGACAGTGCTTATTTATATACCGAAATCAAGTTATTGAAACTGCCTTTATTGGACATACGGCAGATGAGAGCCTCTTCTGTTCATACAGCTTCAAAAGCTTATTCAAGCCAGGACTGACCTATGCTTCATTGGACACACACGCACACTCGCAACTCCTGGGGCCACCGGCCAGGGAAGTGAACATGCCGATTGCACTGCCCGCGCCAATGGAGCTGTTCTTATCGACTGTTCACTGGTTGCTGCGCTCCCGCCCCTACGCAGCTAGCTATAGAAAGTCATCAACGACACCGTCAAAATGCATCGGCCCTACAATTTGGAAGCAATTTGGACTGACTAGGGAAAGGGCTTGAAGATATTAAGCAATATCTTCAGTGTCAAATTCATCTGCCTGTTCCTCATTCTGGAGTGAATCCAAGGGGACTGTTACCTAATCACGTATGGCAGATGGATGTCGCTCATGTAGGATCCTTCCGCCATACTCCCTACGGACGTACTACCGTACATACCGGTTCAGAATCGATTTTCTCCACCGTTCGTTTTGGGGGAAGGCTCTAGTCATGTGATTAGTCATGGCTTGCAAACATTTGCAGTCCTAGGCCTCCCTAAGCAAACTGAAACTGACAATGGACCTGGGTAGACTAGTGAGACGTTTCAACAATTCTGTCATAAGTTCCAGATCGCACATGTGACAGGTTTACCCTGTAATCCTCAAGGACGACGCATTGTGGAACGAGCGCATCACACCCGCGGACTTCAAATACAAAAACAAAAGGGGGGAGTCAGCGCCACGACTCCTCAAAATATATTAAATCATATACTTTTTACTTTAAAACACAGATGACGATGGTCAAACAGCTGCAGAAAGGTTCTGGTCCCCTTCTGGGAATCCACAAGCAGTAGTTGGAAGGACCCGTTAACTAATGAACGGCACGGCCCGGATCTTGTTTCAGTGTGGGCCTGGGGCGTGTGTGTGTTTTTCGTGAAGGTGCCTGTGGACACATTGTGAAGATGGCGAGTGGATCAGACCCAGAGAAGCTCGTCCCTCCCCCGAAGCGTTTGTAGATCACTCCTCCAATAATCATTCCACGGGCCAGAGGGACTGGGAAGGCATGTGATCCCACACGGGGGCATAGTAAACATTTGACATCGGAAGGACAGGACATGGGTCAGCGCCAGGCTTTGTCTGTCACACCTGACCGGCTGTGGCCATATAACACCAGGGTAGGTGAATTTTAATTATTTGGGGGTATCATCGGCTGCACCACTGGGTGCGGGGACTCGTACTGGGGTCCGGGATGCTTGGGAATTGACGGCCGTGGGGGCGCTAGATTTGCCACTCTCACTGGACCGTGGGACATGCCTGAGTACTCGCAGCACTGATCTATTCTGGACTTTTCTAACAATAATGGCGATGCCAGCAACGCATCCTCCTGGGGTCCCTTATTGTCCCAATACGACATCAGCAAAGCTGAGAGGATGGTGAATTGGCCAGAACGTGCTCACCCTCTGCGTCCTGGGAGCATCACTCAACCAGACGGCCACGATGGTGTGTGACTGGTCTCATCGCCTCGTCGCTCAGAGACTGGCTGACGCCTGCAGGGTACGTAGCCTCTTTGGTGACCGCCCCAGAGGGACACATTCAAAAGGACCTGTGGCGCGCCTTCGCAGCCTTGGACCTCGTTAATCTGTCTGATTCATCTGCTGCAGATTTGAACGTCAAGCATCGCCATAGGGTTCGAGCCTGCGTTGCCGCCCCCTATGCCTTTCCAGTTGGTAATTACAGACAATTTTCTCAAATGGACTTCTTAATATATTTTGTGTCAATTGTTATTTAACTCACAACGAAGGGTCAGAACTATTGGTTTTGAATCAACTTAGTTTTATAATGTTACCAACAAGATTGGAAGAGCTTTGGTATGATGAAAGCAGTGTTCGAACTCCGCTAGAAATGAAGTCTGCCTTGAGCAGAGACAAAAGAATTATGGGACTGGTTATTGCTGGTTTAGTAGTCTTTGTGTCTTTAGTAGCCACGGCAGTTACTACCGCGGTCCCATTGTCACAAAGCATTCAGAATGCCAGTTTCGTAAATGAATTAGCCCATAATACGTCCGTGGCCATGAAAAGTCAAGAGGATGTTGACTTAAAATTAGAGGTAAAATGAAATGCTCTAGAATCAGTTGTTCAGATTGGAAATGAGGTTGAGGCCTTGGAGATGAGAACGAGTTGACGCTGTTGTGCGGCCTACAAGGGAATCTGCGTGACTGACGTGACTTACAGCCAGTCACGATGGGACTGGCAGGGGGTTAGACCTCTTTTCAAGATATTTGGCATCATAACAATTTGAGCTCAGATCTGCCTAATTTGCATCGAGAGATTTTGGACGCTCAAAATGCAAAAGGTACTATAATCAGCCCTCGAGCTTTAGCTAAAGACTTGTTAGATAGCTCACAAGGCTTTCATCCGTTTAATATGTGAAGACATACTTTTTGGATTTTGGCAGGAATTTTGTGCTTCCTAGTTGTCTTTTTCTGTATCTTTCCCGTCAGCTGCCGCGTCTTCCAACGACAATTAACACAGTATGACATCGGTCTGCATATACTGCAGCTTCAAAAGAAGGAAAGGGGGGCATGTGGAGAGCGGACTGTAAGCTGACGAGGTCCTCGCCGCCTGCGAGGGCAAACGGGTGACCTCGCCTCCGCAGACCCCTTCTGAGAACAAGGAAGTCCAAATGCAGCCGCAGGCCAGCAGACTAGCTGAAGGTCATGAGAAGATGCGGCTTGGGAAAAATAGAAGAAACTGTCGCTCTGCCTAAGGGAAACTGCTTACGCCAGCTCGCACGCTCTTGTATAAAAGCAGCTTGCAAAAATAAAACCGCCATCACTGGACAGTGGACCCCCCGACCCCAGCTTTCTGTCTTCTTTCTTTTCTTCACGTCCCACCGTTCCCACTCAGGTACATTGTCCAGAGCCACGCTGGACGTGGCAGGATTTACCTCTCACCGGATGCAGTAAGACAGGGCCCATTCTAGAAAGCTGTGGACGAAAGAAGGGTTCTACAGAAAGTGACCTCACAGGACGATCTGATCGTAAATTCCTAACTGGACAGGTCATGGTGGGTGGTCCCACCTCAGGCATGTAACAATTAGTGAAAATCTTATCTGTGCCTTTAGCAAGCCCGGTCTGTTGCTTTTGTGTGTTAACACATCTTCGAAATAACCACCATCAAGAGAGCGCATAACCTCAATCATTCGGTCCCTGCCATGCTGTCTCCCACCTCCATGTAATTAATCTTCCTTACCTTCCCTCCTTAATTTCAAGTGCACCAAACAAACCGCAAAACAGTCACTCTCCAGAGCATTTGAGATCTCGCTTCCTGGCACTTGTCAGTCTGGCCCAAATAAAATCTTATAAAAGTTCTTTACGGGTTTGGATGTTTCTTACATCGACAAAGTAACAGAAGGGAAAACTCTAGGGAGCAAAGTGGGGGCAGAGGTGAGGGGTTAGAGGTCAACATAGGTCAGATCCTGAAAGAATGTAAGTAACGGCTGGCTTTTTCTGAGTACGATGGGGAGGAGCCTTTGCAGGGAGCACCATGATGTCATCCATGCATTTAAAAAACTCTGGCTGTTGAGTAGAGAATAGGTCAGAGGGCAAAAGCGGACTCTGATAAACCAGCTGAGAGGCCGCGTGATCCACGCGAGGGATGCTGCCAGGGCCAGGGAGGTGGCGGTGACTATAGAGGGACTGGATGTGAGCGTTTGAGAGAGAGTCAGTAAGAGCAAGGACCCCCTTGGATATGCATACCCTAAGTTTCTGAAATAATTTCTGATTCCAAAGATTACCTCATCGTTCTAGATGGATTTATGAAGTCCAAATAAGTGGTTGCAAAGACCACTAAATATTAAAAAGAAAAATGTGAAACACGAGTAAAATATGTTGTAATTGGAAGACAATTGGACACCCCAAAACGTTGAAAGAAAGGCCCCCTCTGAGAGCATAAGGAGGAATCGACCAGCGGTAAATGATGGATGAGCCAGAAGAACCTCGTATTTCGACAGGAAGCGGCACGTGAGGACGGAGCAGCCCCCGACCTGCCATCTCCGATGGCAACTCGCACATTCCACCACCAAGGCAGATTGTGGGCAGTGAGGCCGGGAGAATTCGCCAGGATTTCCACACCTTGAGATGAATCCTCCTTTTAAACTTCTCATTCGCTCTCATGCTGTGCTCACCAAGCAGACTCGGTGGTTGGTTTAATTTTCCTGAAAGGAGAATCTGAATAACAGCTCTATATTTAACTCCTGCCTATAATGGTCAATTAATAAATCGGCGCGTTTACATCGGACCCCCGTGAGTTGGGTACATGTGAGTCGGTCCTGAAGACTGTCACTATCGGTAGAGTTGACTGATTAAATATTGGATGCACAGTTAAATTTGGATTTCATGGAATACAGGGCTCACACTTATTCTAAACATTTATTATCTGAAATTCAGATTTAGCTAAATCTATTTTTCAGATTTAGCTAAATATATTTTTATATTTTATTAGCTGAACATGGCATTCCTCTGGGTATTGAACATACTGCGTTTCTGAACCTGCCAAGCTGACTGCGAACCACCCCGAACCGAAGCGATCCCACCGAGGTCCCGAGCACCCCGTATACCCCAGCCCAGTGACCCTCCGGTTTTGTCTGCTGTCATCTGTTCTCTTTAGAGGGATCTCTCTAGAATGAAATCTCACGCTGGCGCTGTCTCCAGTGACCCCCCCCAGCCATGCCCCGTCCCGCAACCTGGCTGACCTCATCGACCTTCAGCGTTCTGCTTAGCGTCCACCTCGCCCGGAGGGTTTGGTGCCGTTCTGTGCGCCCGTGGCACCCGGACTCCCCCATCACAGAGCCTTTTCATTTCTCCTCCACCAGCGAAGCAGCTTCCTGGGCAGGCCCCGGTGTGTCCCGTTCACACCCTGTCTTCCCAGGCCTTGGCCTGGGGCTGCGCACAGAGCAGATTCTCGGGAGAGATTTATTCGAGTGGATGATGCCGTTCTAGCCGTTTGAGCCTTCAGTTCAATCCAGCCTGTAGGTCAGGGCATGATGATGAGGACACTAAATCAAGGTTTGGCCCAGGGTGTCCCCAAAGTGCACAGGAACTGAGGAGAAGGGCTCGGGGAAGACAAGGGGCCAACCTCAGGGCGTGGGCCCACACTTCCGGAGGACAGAGCCTCGGTTTGATCTGGGTCCAAGGCAGGGAGGTCAGGGGCAGGGTGGGGGCAGTGTCACCAGGCTGAGAGCAGAGAGAGGCTGGGAAGGATCAGGAGCCCAGTGAGAGAAGCAGCTGTGACTTCCCCAAACATCGCAGCCTCACTGCAGGAAACAAGGGCACTTAGTATCTGTGTTGAGGGGCACTTTCTCTGCCAGGTTTCAGGGCCTCCTTCCCCAGCCTCGTTCCCCCATCTCACTGGACAGAAGGCCTCAGGAGTCTCTGCAGATGTCACCACCTCCGAATGGGGGGAGGGGGAGGGCCAGGGGAGCAGCTCGTACATACCACCCCCACACAGCAGAGATGCAACTGCCGTCCACGCTGGGGTGTTGGTGACCAGCTTTTGCTGCCCAGGGAAAAGCTGAGGACACCTGGCCCAGGACACTGAAGAGTGCGCCTTTCACCGCCAACCCTTGGGGCCGAGCCGCTCTTCCCAGACTCGGACCCTCCCCCCGAGACAGGCGGAGGAGCCAGCCCCCTGGGGAGAGCTTGGGTCTCAGGCCGCATCTCGGCCTTAGCAGTAGGTCCTCCTGGAGGAGGAAGACGGATGGTGAACACATACAGCCTCCTCACACCTGGCGTGCTGTGGGTGACACGCTGAGAAAAAGCACCGAGGACGTGCACTGTGCCGAATGGGGGCCCAGGGGACACGTGCACATCCCAACCCCAGCACGCTGCAAGTGTGACCTGACGTGAAAAAGGCCTCCGCAGATGTGATCAAGCTACAGAATCCAAGAGGAGGGGACGTTCCTGGATGATCCAGCTGGGCCCTAAATCTAACGACAAGTGTCCTTAGAGAGGCAGAGGAGATCGCACACACAGAAGAGGCCATGTGACCACAGAGGCAGAGTTTGGAGTGATGTGGACACTAGCTGAGGACTGCTGATGGCTGCTAGAAACTGGAAGAGGCAGGAAGGACCCTCACCTAGAGCCTCCAGCGGGAGCGTGACTCTGCTGTCACCTGGATTTTGGACTTCTGGCCTCAAGAACTGAGGGAATAAATCTTTGTTGGGTTTTGGGCCACCCAGTTTGTGAGAATTCATTACGACAGCCACAAGACCCTAATACTGGACAGAGTCCTTGAGTTTCTGAAGCATTCTCAGGATTCATTTTTAAATCGTGACATTTTCTATCATGAGCGGAGCAGTTTTTCTTCTCTCTGGAGTCACAGGAAGTCGTTCGCTGGGTGGCAGACCCCGGAGCCCTCCCTTGGGGTCACAGACCCGCCCCTGGGCTGGAGGCTCTCTCCGAGGTGCTGACTCGCGTGTTAAATGCCACGTGCGGGCCTAGGCGGCTGAGTTCCCGCGAGAGCCCTTTATCAAGTGCTCCCCGAGGCTCAGATGGTGCCACAGGGAAGACGAGGAGCGCCCGCCCTGGCAGAGCTCACACCTGATTGGTGGAGACAGACAGCCGGCAGGTGCAAGGACACCTGGTGTGAGCCCGGGTCAGGAGGGCGGGAGGAGAAACAGCCCCCGCGTGTGAACTGCGCGTGTTAACTGCCTCCCCGCAGGCGGCCTCGCGCCTGCGTCTCCCTAACATGCCGCACCCCACTCCTCCAGGCCCCAGAGGCTCACAGAGTCCGTTCTCCACGGGTCCTCCCGGGCACGCGGGGCCCAGCTTTGGGCTGTCCCATGTCGGGCTGCGTCCAGGCCCTGCAGCCCAGTCGAGAACACAGCAAGCAGCCCTGTCCGCGGGGCCTTGGAAAGGGGCCGCTGGCTGATTGACAGGGCTGAATCCCATGGAGCAGGGTGGGGAAGCGAGCGGACACCCCTTGCCACCCCGCAACCCCCTTGTCTGACTCCGGTCTAGGGTCTGAATACTGAATACTGGCTGGGGAGCCCCTTCTATGGGGGGACCTGAGGCGGGGGCGGGGGGTGACTGATTCTCTATTAACCGAGGACAAGGAGTGCTTTGGAAAATGTTTCCTCTGGGCCCCAGAATCTGAGTATTCCTTCCTGGGCCCCTGGTCAGTCTATGAAGCACACAGAGGGCGCTTAATATTCCCCAGCCGCCCCTGGATTCTCCCTGCACCCGAAGAACGGGAGAGAAGGCGTAGTGTTCACTTTCAACCACGAGAGGGCGACAGAGCATTCCGCAGGCAACACCGCCATCTGGTGGCCATCGGCGCCCATGACACCTAGAAGAAAGCGGAGGGGCCGCTCCAGGACCAGAAAAGGGTTGGGGGCTCAGGGAGCAGAGCCTCCGAGCGGGCCTGCGCTGGGCGGGGGTCAGCAGCCTGTCCCCTCCCAGATGCGACCACAGGGAGGGGGCCGTGCCTCTCCCTCGTTACGACGTGGGAACTCGCCCCGGCCCAGGAATCCTCCCACAGCCCCAAGCTCGGTGGCAAGTGAAGGGGATGGAATGGTGTTTACAGAGGTTTCCACGTTTTCTCTTTGCTCCCCAGTGGGACAGACTGTTCCAAAAGACACTCACCTTCCTGGTCAACTCGTCATTCAAAAGCAAAATCAAACTAAATACATACAGGACTGAATGTCAAAGGTTCTTTCTAAAGCAGAGTTTGCATTGCCGAGTTAAATATTTTCAAAAATGTGCTGGGCAGAGACATAGTTACGTCGGAGTGAAGAGCATTTAAGCATCAGGGCCCTTGAATTGCAGGTGCCTTTTGTTGAGGCCTTGGGAGGTGCCTTATCTTGTTCACACAGGCACACGTTTTCATAAAAATTGAAAAAGTGAGATATTTTAACTGTAATTGGTTAAGACTGCTGGCTCTTTCCTGCCCTCGGTCACACCTCCCTTGTTGTGAGAGGCAGTGGTCACTGGTATCTGAGGGACTCACTAAGGAGAAGTTGGGGTTGCGTGGCATATATGCACGTGGTCTGTAGTCACTTCAAAATAGAAGTAATGAGAATTACTTCTGTGTATCACGAAGTTTTTGCTGCCATCCTGAGCAGTGATGGTTTCTGGGGACGCTGGCTCTTACCACATTCTGTGACAACTCCCCGAAGTTGTGATATGAAGGTCCAGGGCCAAAGGTAGTATAGCGCTCAAGGCCAGAAGCCAGCCTGGAAAATTCTTCAATCAGCAGACGTGTAAAATTGTAAGCAGGGGAACGTAAAATGGTTCAGCCGCTGTGGAAAACAGTATGGTGGCTCTTCAAAAAATTAGAGTGACCGTCCAATCTAGCAGTCCCGCTTGCGAGTACATATGCAGAAGAAGCAAAAGCAGAGTCCCAAACACGTGTGTACACCATCGCTCTAACAGCGTCATTCACTACAGCCCAAAGGCGGGAGCAGCCGCACGCATCCACTGAGGGACGACGGATCAGCCCGCGGTCCAGCACGCAGTGGCACATGAGGCAGCCCGAAAAGGCGGGACATCCTGACACACGCTACAACATGGACGAACCTCAAAGACGTTAGGCCGAGGGACATAAGCCGGTCGCAAAAAGATAAATCCTGTAAAATTCCACTTATCTGAGGTCCCCAGAGGAGTCAAATTCATAGAAACAGGAAGTAGAAAGGTGGGTGCCAGGAGTGGGAGCGGGGGACACTGTTCAATGGGGACAGAACGTCAGTTTTGCAAGGTGAAACAGTTCTAGGGACGGACGACAGTGAGGGAAACGCAGCAGTGTGTCCGTGTGAACGCCGCCGGACTGCGCACTTAAAAACGGCCAACATGGTCAACTTGATGTCGTGCGTATTTCAACGCAATTTTTAAAAACCCGTAAGCAGAGGATTTGACTCTCATCGACAGTCAAAATGGAAGCTCTCTCCTGTCGGGAATAAATGTGATCGTGCAGAGTACGCAAGTGTAAACATAAAGTATAAACCAAACTTTTTTTTTACGGGGTGGGGGGTTGTTGATAGGATTCACAGAAAATAGAAGTAATGAGAATTCTGTGTAGGGCCCAGCTCCGGCAGGACCACTGTCCTACGTCTTGCCAGGAGGCGTCAGGCTGCTTCCCGCCCTGTGATCTACCCTGTGTTATTCCATAGTATCTGGCCACGGTGTTCTCGGTCACAAGCCGCGGAGCTGAAGAAGGCGCTCTCAACCAGCAATCGCGAAAGCCAGGTTTTGACCAGCCACCCTGAACAATCATCCTTCCGATCTCCCTGTAGAAAGTGACATTGCAAAATCATTGTCCCGCGAGGGTCGAGCAAAGAGGACGTAGCCAAAAAGGTAGAGAAAGGGACCGTACGGAGATGTCCGACAGTCAACTGATGTGTATTTTCTTTTTCTTGATCTTTTGGATTTTTTTTTTGGTACTTGTCATATAGAGTTTAACATTTGCTATGATTTCTTTTGCTCGTCCTAAATAGCTTCTTGCTTTTATACCTAATTTTGTATTCTTAATTTTTTTTTTTTTTTGGCCTTTTGGCCTAAAGAAGGACCCTAAAGTTGTGTACACGCGAAGTCCCCCAACTCTCGGAACTGTCCCTGGCGCCAGGCAGAGTGCAGACGAAGGAGCAAATGACCGGGAAGCTGCCCCCCGCCCACCCCAGCACCTTCTCCCTGCTTCCGCCCCGGGGCAGGGGGCAGCCTCTCTCTGACTCTTGAGCCAACTCTCTATTGCTCCTCCCTCCACGGGTATTAGGGACATCTCTCTGTCTTTTGATAAAAACTCTTTAATTGAAGGATAACTTCCGGATCAGAAAGCGTGTGCAGGCGTGCATCCTGCTGGACCGTCACCAGGTGCACGTACCTGCGTAACTAGTGCTCAGACTGAGGAAGAGAATGTTCGTGGCCTGCACCTCAGAAGCCTCCCTTTTTCTTTACGATTATGGTTCCCTTTACGGTGTCCTAAGAAATCTTTTCCCAACTCGAGTGCATGAAAATATTTTCTGCTAGAGGCTTTGTCTTTTAAGTTCGTCCTGCGCTTTTCATGGTCGTGTTGGGAGAAGCTGTTTTACACAGTTCCTGCATCCCACGCAAGGTGACCCTTCTCTCAGGGTCTTAAATGTCTCTACTCCCTGAAATACTGTCACTCCCCCCCCTCTTCCCTCCCCTTCTCCCTCTCCCTCCCCTCAGTTGAAATTATTTTCCAGCAGCTGTAATTTTTTTTTTTTGCTGTGGGTTATTTAGAAGTCTATCGCTTAATATCCCAAAATTGGGGCATTTAAAAACTATCTTTCTGTTATTGACTTCGAGCTTAATTCTACCGTAGGCAGATAACATCATCTGTGTGATTTCAGTCCTTCCTTTGAAATGCGTTACGATTCGCTCTATGGCCCGACATGTGGCCGGTCTTTAGGTGTTCCAGGGACGTGGGAAAGTTTCGTGGGTGCCGCACGCAGGTGTCAGGTGCACCGTCCCAGGTCCTTCCGGATGCGCGTCGGTCTCTCATTCTATGAGAGATGTGTTAACCTTTCCCACGACGATCGCAAATTTGGCTATTTCTCCTCTTAGTCGCGTCGATTTTGCTTCGTTTGTCACGGAGGCCATGTTATGTCCATATATGTCCTCTTAGTCTCCTCGATTTTGCTTCGTTTGTCACGGAGGCCATGTTATGTCCATATATGTCCACACAAACTTAGAAACGCTCCCTATTCCTGGCAAGTGGCTCCTTCGCCGTCACGAAATCCTTCTCTCTGGGAAAGTCTCCGACGTGCGATGTTAGCAGAGCTGCGGGAGAATCGTTTGGGTTAACGTTTTCGCAACATCTATTTTTTTCTATCTTTTCATTCTCAACATTTCTGTATCCTTACATTTTAGGTCTCTCTCTCGTAAGCCGGGTGTAGTTGTGGGTTTTTTCTCCTGGGTAATATCCTTTGTCTTCGAACCAGGGCATTTAATTGTTTTATGTTTAATGTAATGGCGAGATATTTCAGTTTCAATGTTTCGTGTTACTTTTGGTTTTCTGCTTGTTCCATCTGTTCTATGTCCTTGACCCCCACTTTCTCTTCTGCTATTATACTGATTATATTTTATCATTCTATTTCCCTTTTAATGGTTCCCCGAGAGATTATAATGTGAATCTTTGATCTACTGAAGTCAAATATAAATTAGTACCTGTACCACGTCCATGACAATGCGAAGGCACATTTAGACCCTTCCTGCCTTTTGTGCGACTATTATCATCATGTCACATATATGTCGCATATATGTATATATAAATGGTGTGTGTGTGTATAAATATATATATTTTTAAATCAACTTTATCAAGGTACAATTTACATGCAATAAAATATACCCAGTTGAAGTGTATAGTTCGATGAGTTTACAAGTATATGGATGTAGTCACCCCCTCGATCATGACACAGAATACTTTAATCACCCAAAGGATTCCCCAGTCCCCTGAGCGGTGGGCCACCTTACCGACTGGGCAGGGAAGACAGCTGGTGACCGAGGAGGCATCTGCACCCAGGGCTCACCCAGACACGCGAGGGTGGTGCTGGGACCTGCCCTCGCTCCCGAGACCTCCCACGAGGTAAAATTCTCCCAAAGGGAGGTGGAGGGGATCCTGGACAGTCAAAGGGGGAAAAAGATAAATGATGTCCAAACTGGACATACCCCATTTTGCCCCAAACCCCCTCCTCTGAGATTCCCTCTCTCGGGAACGGCAGCACCAGGAGCTTGGGTGTCACCCTGAGTCCCGCTCTCCCTGGCACCCCGCATCCTCCGGTGCTGCAGGGTCCGCTCCCTCTCCGGAATCAGGAGCGCGTCTTCTCTTCCCGCTCCTTCCGTCACCCCCGTCCGGTGTCATCTCTCTGCCTTGCCACACCGTACATAGCCACCCAACCGGTCTCCCGTTCCCACGTACGTTTTTACATCGGGGGCCGGGTGGCTGGATACACAAGGTTCAAAATCCACGTGGTGAAAATGTCCGCCTCCCTCTCCAGACGCTAAGGTCGACTTTTCCCTGGAGGTGACCGACGTCACCAGTTTCTCATTTGTCCCTCCGGAGACACTCTACATTGTTACACACGAAATCACAGATATGCTCTCCATCCCCTTTTAAAAAGTGAACCAACCGCTGACCCACATGGGCTTACCATTGTACTGCCCCTCTAATAAACAGTTGCACGTGTTTTTATTGGCTTCCCTGGAGGTGATGACTCTGATCTATTAAAGTGGACTATAAATAAATCGCCCATACCTTCCTTTTTCTCTCTGACAGTGCGTCATGGAAACTCCTGCGTATCCATTCGCACGGTGCTTCCTCGTTTTCTTAGACAGCTCCAGCGCTAGGTGGACCCCGATTGATTTCTCAGGATACTTAGGTTGTTTCCAGCCTTCTGTAAACACAATGTAGCCATGAATCATTGTCGTGTGTCATTTCACACCTGGGCTAGATATCTAGAAAGTACTGTGAGGGTCAAAGGGTGTGTGCATCTGTGATTTTGATAGATGTCGCTAAATGTTCTCCGGCAGGCAGGGGGTGCAGCCATTTATATCCTGTCCCGGGGGGAGGCCAGGCTGTGTCAGGGTCACGGGGGCGTCTGGGACCCCCAGGCCATCCTCCAGCACAGGCCCTAGACCTGCTCTTGTCTTGAGGGGCTGCCCCACCCCTTTCTGCAACCCTCACGCCCTGGCTCAGGGCTTCACCCCCTTCAGGGACTTCCCGATTGCTTTACACCGCCCCCGCCCATGGAGCAGAAGCCAGGGGGCGTCTCCCCCTCCCCGCGCGGCCTCAGACCTGCAGTGGCTCCCCTTTGCTGGGGCGGGTGGGACCAAACGCTACACAACAGATTCTGGGACTGTTCCCCACTACTCCCAGCCCTTAACCTTGCAGTGTCCCCACCCACCCCCCCCGCCCGCCCAGAGCCCTCCATGGCTTTTGTCCCCATCCTCCCCCTTCAACTCGGACAACCGAGGAAGGGCTGTCCGCCCCTACTTTGAAGGGGCCCCTGTACGCGGCAAGCCTGCCGCCCCGCTCCGGGCCCCCTCCTCGCCCCCGGATTGATGGTGACAGAATCTCCTGGCGCCTTTCACCGACAGAGAGACGCCTCATCGATGATGGCTGAAGAATGAGCGCGACCGCGACGGCCGGGAGAACCGCACCAGCGGTCACGCGCGCGGCAGCGCCCCGCGGGCCACCAGGGGGCGCCGTCCCCCGCACCCCGACCCCGCGGGCCCCGCGCTGCGCGCACAGGGCGGGGTGGCCACGGGCCCGCGAGTCCTCCGGGTCGGCGGCGGCGCCCACCTGGACGGGCCAGGCTGGGGTCCCCGCTGCAGAAGGGCGCTCGGGGAAGGCGAGGAGCAGGACGAGTGACCCGAATAATCAAATAATTCAGCAAAAGCTTGGGGGCAGGGCCAGGAAGACCAGAGGGGAGATGAAGAGGGGAAGAAGAGCAGGGGCGAGGAGGAGAGAAGGCGGGGGTCAGGGGCAGGTGAATGGGGGGGTCGGTGAAGAGGGAGGAGGGACACCGCGCCTGCGCCCCAGGCTCCGTCCTTCCTCCGCAGGGGGTGACCTTGGCGCCTGGGGCCGGGGTCCGAGGGCGAGAGCAGGCCTCCGAGCCGGGATGGACCCCTGATTCGCCCGCGAGGGTTACCTTCGGATTCAAAAGCCTGGGACACAGGTTCTTTAAAGTTCGGCCCCACTCCGGGCCAGCTGTGGGCCGGGGCGCCCTCCGAGCCGCTCTGAGCTGCCGTCCCTGCCATTGTCCTCCGAGGCCAAGGAAGCAGAGTCCTGGACAGGTGCGCAGTCCACGCGGGCTCGGGCAGGCCCGGCTGGTTCCGAACAGTCCCGACGGGAAGAGGCGGACCCCCCCACCCCCCGCGCCCCAGCCCCTTGCGGCGGAGAAGCGTCAGGCCGGTGCGTCTGTCTGTCGCCCATGTGTCCTTCCATTGAAACGTATTGGTTTGCTGAGTGTCGTCGGGGAAGCAGCGGAGACCTCCATGGACCCTGTTCAGACAGTGGCGCAAACAGCTATTTGATGACAAACAGAACCAGCATGGGCGGGGAGAATCCCTGGCCTGCGAGGCCTCATCGTGGGGTTGTGGGCGCCGTCCCTTAGCCCTGGAGAGACGTGGCCCTTCTGCAGCTGTCCCGCAGCCCCGAGGGTCCCTCCCTGCTCCAGCCCAGAGCCGGGATCCTGGTACCTCAGGCCTCAGTCGAGGGGCATCGTCCGCCCGGCCGGTCCCCCTGGACCATGAGCTGTTCCGGGCTGGGCTCTCGTCCTCAAGCCTTTGTTCAGCAAACCCCAAGGTCACGTGCACCTACGTGCAGCTTTTTTTATGCTGCCAAAATATACATAACATAAAATTAGCCATTTTAATCCTTTTTAAGAGGACAGTTCAGTGGCACTGAACTACCTTCGCACTGCTGAGATCCTCACCCCCCGTCCGTCTTCTGAAACCGAAACTGCCCGTGAGATATGACGCCGTTTCTCCCGCCCTCCGCCCCCGGCGGCCACCATTCCCCTCTCTGTCTCTGTAAATTCGCCTGCTCTAGGGACCTCGTATAAGTGGAATCATACAGTATCCGTCCTTTGGCGATGGGTTTGTTTCTCTTAGCATCGTGTCCTCAAGGCTCGTTCATGCGGCGCCGGTGTCAGGATGTCCTTCCTCCGCGTGGACGGACTGGATTCGCTTAGTCCGCCAGCCCGCGGCGGACTCTTTTGTGCCCCCCTCCTGGCTGCTGTGAAGCCGGCTGGCTGTTCGGGCCTCTGGCTCAGCTCCTTGGGCCGAGCACGCGCCCGATGATGCGTTTTGCAAAGTTCTAGAGAGAAGGGGCTGCAGACCTCGTCAGGACCAGTGACCATCCCTTCGCCTTGCAAGGCCTCAGAGGAAGAAAGGGACTTCCCTGTGTACCACGCACCCCCGTCCCAGCCTGACGCTGACCCCCAAGCCTGGGAAACAGACACCAGAGACTGTCTGGTCACTTAGGCCTGCGGCTCCCCAGGACGGCTCTGTGTGGAGTGTGTGTGTGTGTGTATGTGTGTGTGCGTGTGATCACTCTTGTTTTACAGACAAACAAGGGGCCCAGCGTAGAGAAATGACTTGTCTAGGGTGACAGAACCGCACAGGGCGCAGGCCTCGCTCCCCAGCCTCCTGCCGTGTCCCGGGGTCTCCTGAGGGGAAGTGGGGGTGCAGTCCCAGGGCGGATGTTCTCCAGCTCCAGCCTGGGGAGCCAGGATTCCCCCGGAGACACCCCCAGGGCCGGGGTGGCTGGGCCAGCATGCGAGGCTCCTGGCCTGAGATGGCATCCCCACCCCCGCCTCGTCCAGCGGCCCCTAGAGGACGCTGCCCTCACTTCCTGACAGCTGGAGCGCAGCACAGGCGAGCTGGCCAAGGACGTGGGCGGAGGGCTCTGCGGGCTCCCCCCACCCGGTTCTGAGAAGGCCCCCACCCTTCTCTTTCTCCCTCGAGGGTGGGGGCGGGATGGCAACACCAGTGTCCTCTGCGGGCGCTTCCTCTTTGGCCAGCGCTCTGCGCTCTGCGGGGTGGCCGGGCCCAGCCCAACAAACGGCCCGTCGCCCCAGCCTGACTTCCCCAGGCCAGGCCTCTGCACCCCACCCCGCTGCAGCAGCCCCCTGCCGCTTCGGAGGTCTATCTGTCAGAGGGGCTCGGAGGGCGGGGGAACCTTATCTCCCTGCCAGGAGCCTGCCCTACAGTTGGGGCTGTGTAATCTGACATTGTGATTTTTTCGTCCTTCTTTACCCCCAGCAAGGGAAGATTTGCTGAATCACCGGGGGAGGTGGTTGGAGGGGCTGGGGGCGAGGCAGCTGGAGGGCAGTGATAAGTCTGAGGCCGGCTGAGGGGCGCTGGGGAGGAAACCCCAACTGTGACGGTTTCCAGCTAAGATTGTTGTTCTGTAGAACTGCCTTGGGGACGACCTTAACCTGCGCCCCGCCCCCCGCCCCACGTGGAGCACAGAGACTCGACAGCAGGGACCCTGAAGAACGAGAGCGAGTTGGGGTGAACGTGCCTGGGCACCGAGCCCCCACAGGGTGGCTCATGGGGCCCACTAGGTCACCCTTGATCTCCACGTTGGCCTCCCGTGGACCTGAGAGGGGCACTGGCTGCCCAAGCCCCCCTCCCACCAGGGGTCTTCCATCTCCCCAAGGCCTTTGCACTGCCGCTTCCCAGGCGTGGGGCCGCCCTCTCCACTTCTGACAGGTCAAACTCTCTGTACCTTTCAGATGTCAGCCTCCTCCAGGAAGACTTCCCTGACCCCAGGGTTGGGCCTGGTGACCCCTCAGCCTCCCAGGGTCCCCTAGGTGTCCCTCTCCTGGGTCTTGACCTACCAGGGCCCGGGGTGGACGCCCAGCAAATGCTTGTCGAACAGAGTCCTGGGGTTCTCTCCTTGTAACCCCGAGAGGAATTGCCTTGCATTGGGACTAAAGTCTGGAGCCTGCAAAGTGGGAAGGAATCGCCAGGGTGGGGGGCGGGGGTGGGTGGGTCCCGGGTGGGTGGGTCCCCAGGCCCCTGCTCTGCTGCAGAGGGGACCCGCTGGCAGGGAGCGGGGGCCCCAGCCTGGGCCCGGCCCTGCTTCTCTGCAGCCCCCACCTCCCGGGGCCTCGGCCTTCACTCTCCCTGCAGGGTGGCCTGACCTTCAGGTGCCAAGTCCCTCCGCCCCTGCAGTGGCCGTAGCAGAGACAGATGTCCCACCAGCGTGGCATGGTGCTGGGTCACACACAGAGTCAGGCCGGCGGTGCTGTGCGCGGTGGGCGGGCCCCGAGCCGAGACCAGGCTTCCCCAGGATGCTCCCGGCCCCCTGATTTCTGATTCCCCCCAGAATCCGGTGGGCAACCGCAGTCCCAGGGAAGAGGGGGTGATTGACGCCCCTGAGTCAGTGGCCACATCCCCTGCTGCTCCCAAAAGGGGCTTCTGGGGCAGGAAGAGCCGCCCATGGCGGTCACTTCACTGCCTTCCTGCTGCCCTGCTGAGCTCGGAGATAAGTCGTGCGCCCAGCGAGACCCGCAGGCTCCGGCCGTCCCCAGAAATCATGCCAGGGTTCCTCGTGCGGAGGAAGGAGCCTGAGCGCCACGATAACCCTTTTATTTTTAAGAGATCCGGGAGGAAGTCCCCAGTCACCGTTTGCAGAAATAGCTCCAAGCCTCAGCCTGGCGTCTGTGGCTCCAGCTGTCAGCAGGCACAGCCCGGGAGTGTAGCCCGGGTCTGTTCATCGCAGGATGGCAGAGAGGACACGAGTCCTGAGGACCCAGGGTCACAGCCATTGGCGACGATAATAACAACGACACTTGTTTGTGGGCGATGCCTGGAAAGAGGCTGGACCTGCGAGGTGCGGACGGGTGCCAGCGACGCTGAGCCACTGTGGACCTTCCGAGTGACTTAACCTCTCTGGCCTCGGTTTCCTCCGAAGGGTTCATGTCTGCAATGCCGTCTGGCCCGTCCTGAGCTCTCAGGACGTGTCGCATATTGGTTTGTCATCGGTAATGCCACGCAGAGGTCTAAGCTGCAAAATGTGTCAGGCCCTCCTTTCCTACCTTCCTGAGTTTCTTTATTTTTTTTTACGCCGACAGCACCTGGTCTTCCTAGGTGGTCTCCCATCCAAGTACCGACCAGGCCCGACCCTGCTTAGCTTCCCAGATCAGACGGGATCGGACGTGTTCAGGGTGGCGTGGCTGGAGACTCCTCCTCACTTCCAAACCACGCTCCACAGCCGACGTTCACCTGCGCTGCGTGCGCCGCAGGCCCCGCGTGAGCACGTTCCGCGCTCCGCCACCCCAGGCTCCTCCCCACCTCCCATTCCTAGTTCAAGAATTAACGAAGGGAAATCCCAGATCGGGCCCACGGGCTGAATCTACAGACCACAGGTGTCGTCGTACCTACCAGAGAGGCTGAGGCTCAGGGGGAAGTGCCTGAAAGTCCCCGGGCCATGTGGGGGCCAGAGTGACATTCCAGCCCCCCAAGACCCCTGGCAGGGCCCCTCCTCCCTCCCCTCCCCCCGTGGGAAGGGACAACCCAGCGCTTCTCAGTGAAGCCTTGCCAAGCACGGAACCAGTGATGCCCACGGGACACACCACTCCTTTCTTGTGTCGTGGGTCCTGGCCCTGCCTGTTTTTCCTCTGTGTCCCCACGGGGCTAAAGAGGGCGGGCGTTGGGTCTGTTTTCTCCCGTGCCCCATCCTTGCTGCCCGGAATGGTGCCTGGCACGTGGCAGGCGCTCAATAAACGAGCTGATGAATGAATGTTTTTCCAAGCCATTAGGGTGTTCTTTGTGCCTCTGGAAGAATCCTGGGCCCAGGCTGTCACGTGGGACTCTAGGGGACACGGCTGTCTGCCCTGCAGACGCGGGCAGGCCTGGCCCTCTGCTCCAGCCCCGGGCAGCACAGAGGCAGTGACTTCTCAGCTCGCCGAGGGACCCTCGTCCTTCTCTCTCTCTTAAACAAATCACCCCCAGCAAACAAACAAACAAACAAAGCAAACCTCTACATTGTTATAAATATCATGGAAAACCCAGGAAAAGTCTAGAGTAAGGAATTTTTTAAATCCACCATGATGCCACCTTCCCCCCGCCACCCAGGATAACCCTGAGGCCCTCAAGGTCCCTCTCCCTCCAGGTTGGGCTGCTGCACAGCAGCTGTGCTGTGGGCATCAGGTGTTCACAAGTATTTCTTCTAGAACCTCCAAGCCTGGGGGTGGCTACCGGGGCTCTGCCTCCCCTCCCCCTCCTCCGACTCGTCCCACCGCGGGCCTCCTGGGTCCTCGGCTGTCTGTTGGCCCCTCGTCTACACTCACGCTAGAATCAGTTTCCTTATTCATAGCCGGGGAAGATAACACACCTGTCTCCCTGAGTGGTGATTCCTGTGACGATGACAAGTGCCAAGCTGGACATTCCAGGGACTCCCTAACCGAGAGCTCAGCCCTCACCCTGAGACCACAGGGGCAGGGAGAAAACAGGCTAGAGTGGGAGCGAATGGTGGACAAGCGCCCTCCCGCTTGCTCCCACGTGCTGCCCCTGTGCGTTCTGGGGCATGGAACCTTCCAGAAAAAGAGACTTTCCTTCGGCCTTGTGAAGGAGCTGGGAATCATCGGTCCCTTTCCGTGGCCTGGAGGCCGTGACTGGGAGGGAAGCGGGGTCCCCAGCTGTGACTGCTCGTGGGGCTGGCATGTCCAGGGGGCCTCAGCGGCCTCCTCCTCCCTGGCTCTCGTCGTGGGGGTGAAGTGGCTGGAAGTGTCTCTCTCACTTGCTTTCTCGTCCCTGCTCCGTTCTCCCGCTCTGGGGGCCGTCAGGCGCCCTGATAACACTCGGAAGGCGCTATCGGCCGGGAGCGCCCTCCTGCCCCAGGCTGCTGGCCTGCTCCACGCCGGCGGTTGGCAGCCCGCATCATTTGATAAACTTATCAGGCCAAACCTGAGCACGGCCGCTCGGCACGGGCCCCTGCCCCAGATTTCCCTCCTCCCGCATTCCTGCAGCACCCTCCACCCCCGCCAACCATCGGAACCCTGGGCTCTGCCTGGGTCCGGCTGGGGCCCAATGGCAGCTGGACGCCAGCCCTCCACCAAGGCCGGGGAGGAAGAGCTGGGTGTCTGGGGGAGAGCTGCACGCCCAGCATCCACCCTGCTGCTCCCAAGCCGGAGGCTCCCCACCTTGGGGCTCGCACCCCACCTGCCAAGGAGGCGACAGGGGCTCTGAGGAGGTTGTACGTCCATCCCAGACTTATTGGGGACCTACTAGGTGCTGAGCCCTAGCAGTATCTGCCGGGAGGCGGCTCAGGGGGCTGGGGGTGGGGGGCTCAGCAGCCAGCACTTGTGAGGGAGGAAGGACCTTGCCTGGGGACACTCTAGAAGAGCAGAGGCCTAGTTGCAGGGGGCTGGTATTTGTGCACAGGGAGTCTTTTTTTAAAGCCAGCGATAACGTTATCACGCGTGCCCATTACAGACAAACGAAACGTACGCACCGAAAAATAAGGAGGAATAAATGGGCACAACCTCCGTTTTCAGCGACGGCCGCCGTAGATAGGCTGCATGTTTATCCTCGCGAACTTCCTTCCATGCGCGTGCAGTGAACGAAATGGACTCCCATGGCGGATCCTGATTTGTAAACCACGTTTTCGTTCCGATATCGCAAACAGCTTCCTATGCCGACACATTGATTCTGCAAAATCTATTTTCTCCTCAAATTTTTTTCAGTAAACACACACACACACACACACACACACACACACACACGCACAAATCCAAGTCTTGCGTGCAGATTGCCTTGAGAGTGAACTCCACCCTCCTTTCTGGCCCCCAGAAACGGCTGCTCTCGGGGGTTCGGCGGACTTTCTTCAGACTTACTTCTCTAAGCATCTGCAGGTGTCGTGAAGCAGCCTTTTGCACGCCCGCCCGCGCCGGGCCCCTTCCGGTCGGTCCCTGCAAAGCGCACCGTGACGGCCAATGGTGTTGCCCTCCCCTCCCTGTCGTGAGAGTTTAGGATGGTTCCAATTTTTTTTTTTCGAGAATGGTGGGCTTCAGAAGATGGGCCTGCGCGGGACTGTGCGGCCACCCATGACTATTGCTTTAACTCGAATTCCTAGGGGTAGGATGGAGGGTCGCGGGGTGAGCACATGTTGAATATTTATGCACTGAAGTTGGGGTTCAGGGGTTCAGAGAGGGCAGAGGGCATGCCGGTGGAGGGAACACCAGGGGCAAAGGTTTGAGGGTGACAAATTGCATCGAGAATTCCCTAAAGGCCTTTTGGGGGGAATAACAGGAAAGACTTTGCTGCTCGTCCAGAGTTCCAGGGAAGTGGGAAGGCGCGGCCTCGACGTTCCTCGGTGGGACCTCCCTTTCCTTGGGGAAAGCGGGTGGCCCTCCCCTCCCTGACCAGCGCCAGCGGGGAGCCGGGGAGGAGCTGGGTTGACGTCATGGGCTGCTGTCACTCCTGATACTGACTATGAACCGGCCTCCGGCCTCCAGTGCTCCCGCGTGCTCGCTCCCCGGGCCACCCTGTGCACCCACCACGGACCTTCCTTCCAAGACTCAGCCCTGATGTCTCTTCATCCCCTCCCCTGGTCTGCGAAGCGGTCGGTGGCGTTGGGGCCTGGGTCTCTCCTGCTGCCTCCCGCCCGTGCCATGCTCCGCCCACAGCATGCGGCCATTCCAGCTTCGTGCGCATCTGGCCGGCCTAGGCTCTTGGTCATTCTCTGGGTGTGTCTCTTCTGTCCCCTGCCACCTCCCCCACTCCTTATTCCTCCTGCCCCTGCCCTCTGGGGTAGCCTGCTCCCACCCCGAGGGCAGCGAAGTTTAGGCCACGGCCAGGGGCCTGGACTTGAGTCTTTGGGTGACGGGGGAGCCACATTGGGTCTCTAGGGAACTTTCAGAATAGGTCTTGTTCTTCTGTAATTCAGAACTCTATGGCCTCCTAGTCTCCCACCACCCCAGGGGCCCAGCCCTGCCTCCTCCCCCGCCTGGTCCACCCACTCCTTCCAGGCCGACATACTCCAGATGGGGACAGGCCGGTGCCAACCCTGGGAGACGCATTTCTATCCTTGTCAGTGATTTCTGTGGAGACCTCCTCTGGGCATCTCCCAGCCTGTTCCTCTGGGGACCCTTGTTGGGGCTGGGGGGGCCTGACTGCCCTGCTGGAGTGTGACCTGCTCTGGGGTGGGGCTCAGGGACTGGGGATGTAGCCTGAAGCTGCCGCCGCCTTACGGGAAAATGAATTCAGGTGTTGCATTCTGCTCCCTAATGTGGCCGGTTTGTTTTAATAGTAAAATAGTGGTTTTGTTATTTACCATTAAGTAAATTTAGGTACTCCAGGTCAGGTTACGGCACCACCGTGAAGTCTTACGGGGCCCTGTGCACGCCGACCCAGCCCTCAGCGGGCAGTGCGGCAGTCTGAGAGGGGTGACAGCCCCCGCCTCATCACGTGACTTCAGAGGCCACCATCTGCGCCATGTTCTATGTAAACAGAGTCCCCTGGCGTCATGCAATCAATCCCGTAGCCCCGGTGGAAAGGCCACTAGCGAGGGGTCAGTAAACCTGGATCCTGTGTGACATTGCCACGAGTAGGTGGTATGCTGAGGGTCACTGCTTCCCCTCCGGGCCTCGGAGCCCTGATGTGACAAAGCGAAGCCACGTCCTTGTCAGGGGGCTGGACACCGCCTTCCAGCTCACACCCTGCCACTCAGAGGGTAGGGATTTCACACAGGTAGGAAGT
The DNA here is from genome assembly GCF_902729225.1 of Pteropus medius. Lineage (NCBI taxonomy): Eukaryota > Metazoa > Chordata > Mammalia > Chiroptera > Pteropodidae > Pteropus > Pteropus medius. The sequence continues at coordinate 1,835,236 of NW_024342468.1, read as the reverse complement.
GACGTGAGAAGCAGAGAATGGGGTGATCGAACTCTCTCCAATCGCAGACGCAGCTTGGAGGCACCCCATTGCACCTCCTGAGTGGGGGCCCCCAATCCCAGTGTGCATCCCTAAAGGGACAGAACTTCAACAGGGAGCTCGGCTCCCACTGGCCTGAAAATCGCCACTGGCTTATGGGCTGGAGCCCGTCTGGGCGCCTTCCCCAGGGGCCACTGCTCTGCGTGAGGAGCCCATTGATCCTGTGGCCAGCCTGGGGTTCCAGCAGCCCGTGGGGCGCAGGGGGTGCGGGCTGGGGATGGGGCATTGCCTCCCGCTCAGGGCAGTGGAACTGGGGGTACTCCGAGGAGCCCCCAATCTCAGTGACTGCTTCCTGTGGAGAGGGGGAGGTGAGGGGCCGAGCCAGGCCCCTCCATGCGAGGCTGACTCCTCCCCGGGGCGGGGGGGAAGCAGATTTCATGGAGGTCCCCTCAACATACATGCCCACTGGCCCCCTTTCTCTGCAATGTGCAAATGGGGTTCCGAGCCCCCACTGCTCTGAGGCTGCAGTGGCCCCCACGCCCACACCACGTGGGTGCTCAGTGAGGGCCAAATCCTGATCTCCCTGAACCTCAGCAGAGAAAGACCCATTGTCCCTCCCAGGACCTCGCCCTTCGGCCCAAGTGGCTGAAATCCTGGTGTGGTTTTGTTTAGCAAACAAGGAACATGCAAAGCAGCTCCATGCATGTGTGTGCATGCATGTGTGCGTGTGCGTGTGTGTGTGCGTGTGCGTGTGTGTGTGTGTGTCCCCAGCACCCACCCTCACACTTCCCCAGACCTAGGAGGTGCGTGTCTGGCTGCGTAGCTTTGGGCAAGACCCTTCCCCTCTCTGGGCTTCAGTGTCTCCGCGGACAGGCGGGAGGGGTGGGTGGTCTCCAAGGTGTTGCTGGGCCAGTGCTGCCAGAGGCCCTCTTCCCCTAGGGCCCTGCAGGACATGAGCTGGGAGGTGGCTGATGCCCGACCACCTTCCTATGCAAATCTCGAACCCCCACCCCAGCCTCTGCACCCCAAACAGGTTTGTCAGGGGAATTCTGGCTAAGGCAAACAGGAAGAGCCTCAGAATGAGACATGCCACCAGGGCCCTGCCCGGCCAAGCCTCGAGCCAGGGAGTCCTTGCCCCCAAGGGGCCCTGGAACCCCATAGTCACATAGGAGGCGAGGACTGGAGGAGGCTTTTGCAGGCATCACTGGGAGGAAGTGAGTGGAGACGCGAGAAGACCCTCATCCCAGCTCCGCGCTGGCCCACGTGTGACCTCAGGTAAGCTGGCCGAGCCTCGGTCGCCCCGGTATAAAATGAGATCACGAATGACACCGTCTTGCATGGGTTAGAGACCATTGTGGAAACCCCACCCCGACCCCGGTACCTGGAAGTGACTCATTTGGAGCCGTCCATGGCCGTGGGCCAGGTCCGGGCTAGGTGCTGAGGCCTATGGCCCCGAGAGGATTCCTTCTAGCGGATGGAAAGCAACACACAGACGACCGTCAGTCCGGGTCCAGTGGGTCCTGAGCCGTAAGCGAGGAGCCCAGGGAGCAGTGTTCGGAGCAGTGTTCAGAGCAGGGAGGACTTCTGGGTGGAATGACCAAGGGAGGCTGCGTGGAGGAGGTGGCATTTGAGTGGGCCTTGTACTTACCACGTGCCGGGCCCCGCTCACTGCTGTTCATCACACGTGGTCTCAGGGAGTCCTCCCAACAGCCCACGGGAAGGGACCGTCCTGTTGACAGAGCAGGGAGCTCGACCTGAAGTCACACGGCTAGTGAGGGGCAGCATCGGGCTTCGCTTAATCACATCAGCAAAGTCCCGTTTGCCATCTGATGCAACATCCGCGGGGTCGAGGGACCAGGACCCTCTCTGGGGGTCGTTATTCAGCCTGCCACAGCGATTACTTGAGGACCTGCGACGGGCGGTTCCCCCTGGATTAGCCAGGTGGTCACAAGGAGGAGGCAAGAGGTGACCGCAGAATGACAGGGGGTGATGGAAGCAGGGGCCAGAGTGAGGCCCCAGGCTGAGGAATGGAGGAAGCGGATTCTCCGGAAGCTCGCAACGGAACGCACCCCGCCGACACTCGTGTTTAGCCCAGTTTGGGTTTCCGACCTCCAAACTGTAAGAGGATAAATGTGCGTCGTTCGGAGCCACGCAGCCTGTGGCGATTTGTTACAGCGGCCACAGGAAAGTGACGCAGCCCCCGACCCTGCCCCCCCCACCCCCCGCGGCCTCGTCTCTGTGACTCCTCAGGCTTCTGTTCCAGCCCTGATCCCTCGGGTCGGGGCACGCGCCTCCCAGCTTCTCTGGGAGTGAACACAGAGCTTTCTCTGCTTTTCTAAGCTTCCGTCACACACGAGCCTGCACCCAGTAGGCACTTAATAAATCCTGGTCAGATGTAAATAAATCTGTGTCTTTATTTCCATTTACAGCGGTTGAGGGGAACAGACTTTTGATAGCAATGACTGCTAGTTTCGCCAGTGGCAGAACTGGAACCTCCTCGCCCACCCCCGAGTGCTGGTCAGAAGTGGAGGGGCAGCGGACATGTCCGGCTGAAGCACAGGGGTGCTAGGCCTTTTACTGGGACGGGAGGTGGCTCTCATTGTCCATGGCAAGCTGGAAGAGGCCCACTAAAAACCAAGGGGTCCAGGTCCTAGGGTGATGAGCAGCAGGCAGGGGGAGGGCGTCTCTGTGGCTCCCAGCTCTGGTCTATTCTTGGCATCCCTGTCCACCTCTGGCCTTCTGGGCTCTGACCCAGGGGAAGGCACCCAAGTGTTCACCCCCATGGACAACTTCAGCTCAGAAAAGACCCAGCCCAGCTCCCACACTTTGCAGCGGGAGAGATGCTGGTCCAGAGAGGGGAAGCGATTTGCCCGAGGTCGCACAGCAATTGCTTAAGTCTCCAAAGAAGCTGGAAGATTCCCGTCCGGTGTCGCCTCCAGGAGACTGGGGACTGGGGGCGTGAGCCCAGCCTCCCTCCGTCCCGGTGAGGCGCGGCGCGGTGCGGGGACCTCGGGACAGGCTGGCCAGGAGCCGGGGCCGGGCGCGGCCTCACTTGAGGTCATGCTGGCTCTCGCGGTGCCGGCGCAGGTCCACTTTGCGCTGGAAGCCCTTGGCGCAGAGCTCACAGCTGAAGGGCTTGAAGCCCGTGTGCTTCCGGCTGTGGGTGATGAGGTTGGAGCTCTGGCTGAAGGCCTTCCCGCACACCTGGCACTTGTGCGGCTTCTCACCTGCGGGGGCGGGGTGAGAACCTGGGTCAGGGCCTTCCCGTGGGGTCTCCCGCCCCCGCGCCCTGCATCCGTTCCCCAAAACGTCCTTGTGCTTCACCTCACGGCCAACCCACATTCGCGTTAGAAAATAATTAGAGGAGGAAGACAGAATAAACACAACTCTGACACCTGCCGGCGCCGTGCTGGGCTGTAGCCGGGTCGGGGCCGGCGCTGGGGCCTCTTTACCAGCACAGCCCAGCACCTGGCACGGGGTCCAGGGCAAGACAGCCTAGGAGTGACGGATGAGTGACGGATGACTAAAGGCAGAATGAATGAACGCTTGAAAAGTTCACCGGCTGGTCTCACTTCTACCCGTGAGAACAGCAGCGCTGGCTTTGGCTGTGGCCTTCCAGAGGGGGCAGCCCCCCCACAGACACACATCATTGGATCCCACCCCATTCTAAAGCCGGGATCTTTTAACAGGGAAAGGCGGGTGTGCCAGGAGCTCTGCCTGAGAGGGGCTTGGCCTGGGGGCTCGGCCGGGTCCCGGGTGGGGGCGGCCTCACCTGTGTGAATGTAGGTGTGCTTCTTCATGTCCGACTTCTGGTGGAAGCGCTTGCCGCAGAACTGGCAGGGGTAAGGCCGCGTGTCCGAGTGGATGAGCAGGTGGGTGGACAGCGTGGACGAGCGCTTGAAGGCCTTGCCGCACATCCGGCACTCGAAGCTGCGCTCCTGCCGGAGGAAACGAGGCCCCGGGGGCTCAGGCGCAGGCGGGGCCTCGCGGCCCGGGACTGCCAAGCTGGGCGCAGGACTCGACCCGGCCGGAATCCCCTGAGGAACAGGACACTCTGCTGGGGTGGCCTCTAGGACAGGCCTGGAGGTGCAGGACGTGGGCCCCCGTTCCTGCCTCCTAGGAGGGGCTGAGGCCCAAGTGGCCTCCTGTGAGACTTTTCCTTGTAACTCTCACAGTATCCCAAACAAAATAAGTCTCAGTACATGTTTGTTGACTGACTAACTGTGGACCAACTGATCCGGGAGATTTTTCAGGTGCCCCTGAACCCGGAGTGGGTTCCTGGAGGCAGGGATGGTCGGGGGCTGAGCAGTGGTTTGGTTAAGAGTCTGAATTACCAGGGCCCGATTCTGGCTTCTGCCTCTTACCAGCCACGTGGCTATAGGCAAGTCACTTCACCTCCCCGAGACTCGGCTTCCGTGTCAGGGCATCGGAAGGCTGTGACCGCGAAGGGCAGTCGGAAGGATGGTGCTTGTCGCACCTGAGCTTTTCTATTTACCCAGGTGTTAGCGACCCAGCTCCACTGCGGGTGCTTTCCAGGAATGGAATTCTAAAGAGGGGCTTCCTGCCTCGGGTAGGGCTGAGCGGGATGGGATGCACGTTTAAGTCTGACTCCAAGATTCTAAGTCGAGGAACTCAGAGGGGCGGACACCTGCCCTGCCCGGATGGCTGGCGGGACCATTTCCGAGCATTGCAGACATTGTGCTGCCCCCGGAAATCCCACCGGGGCCAGGTGTGCGTGAAGCCTCCTCGGTCCGCCAGGGAGTGAGGCGTTTCCAGAGGGGGAATTGGAGACCCAGACGGGAGAGGCAGATAGTGAGGGACCCCCGATCTGTGTCACCCTCGGGGCCTGGGTGAGAGGGTGACCATAGGCCCCCCCGGGCTCCCTGGGAGGAGCGCAGCACAGGAGGGCGAACGGGGGTCCTGTCCTTGGCCAGCTGCCCACCTGGGAGTGGACGTGCGTGTGCTGCTCCAGGCTCACGGCGTGGCCGAAGGTTTTGCCACAGATGTCGCAGGCGAAGGGCCGGGTCCCGCTGTGGGAGCGGCGGACGTGCACCTCGAGGCCGTGTGGGGTGGAGAACACCTGGGGGGCGGGGCAGAGCGCGAGGTCGCTGGGGGCTGCCGAGGGGGCGGGTCCTGGGACACAGGCCCCGCCCCCGCCCAGCTCCAGCCACGGATGGGCTCACAGGGGGAGCACCGGCCTGCCAGCTCAGCAGGCGTGAGCTGTTATCCTGGGCAGGGATCTTTCACCCTTCGTGGCGTGGGGTCCGGAAGGCCCCCTGTGGCCCTATCTCAAGGCGAACAGCCTCGCGGTTAAGAACTGGAGTCGGCCCCAGGCCGCTCTGATATCTACGTGCTGTGCGCCCTTGGGCGAGTGACTCGTCTGTCCTGAACCCCAGCCCGCCGTCCCCCTCCCGGGGCTCAGGCTCGTGGAGCGCTTCGCACAGGACTCACTGAGCAGTGAGAACGCACGTCGTGAACCCTCGATGCCACCGAGATGTGCAGCTCAGAGGACACCCCCGCGCCCGCCGCACAGCCGCTCACCTTGGTGCACTTGACGCAGCGGTAGGCGTCCATGCCCGGGGAATAGCCGAGGCTAAAGTCCAAGGGCGGCTCGGAGCTGGGCACCAGAGGGCTGCCGTACAGGCTGACCGGACGCTCCAGGAAGGCGGACTGCATGGTGGAGGGGGTCTGCCGGTAGCCGTGGCTGTAGGACGAGGCCAGGGCGTCCCAGGAGAAGCTGGGCTTGTAGAACGGGGGCGAGTCGGAGGGCGGCGGGTCCCCGTCCTGGGGTCGACACAGCACAGCAGGACCCTCTGTGGGGAGCAGGACACAAGTCTGGGGGTGACTCCTTTAAAAATAGGCCACCCGCTCCCTGCCACGTGCCGAGGATTTCAGTGTTCACGTCCCAGATACTTACAGTGGGGGGTCTGGGTCCTCACCGAGGCACCTCAGCTTTTCCAGGTGCAAAGTGCCCCACCCTGCACAGAGTGCAAACCTCGCCCACGTCATCGGCTCACCCAGCCGCTCCCTGGGACCCTCATGCTGAAGTCCCCATCTGGAAATGAGCTCCTGTCCAGGAGGAGTCCAAGCAGAAGCCTGGGAGCCCAGACTGCACCCACATGACATCGTCGGTCCTTCCTGACTCCCAGGGGCCCCTGCTCCCAGCGGCCCACCCGCCTTGCATGCCCCTCGCACTCGCTGGGAATGAATGGCCGGGGCCTCGGGCACGATACCTGGTGCCGAAGACATCCTTGTCAAGCTCTGGTCCAGCTCCAGCTCCGGCTCCCGTTTGAGATCCGTCCAGTCCAGGCACTGGCTCGGAAACAGGGTGCTGAGGATGGGGTCATTGCTCAGGACCTGGTCCCTGGTCACTGCAGGGAGACGAGACCATCAGAGCCACCAGCTGCAGGCCTGGGAAGCCCCGAGGGGGCCGGAGAGGTCTCCCTCCCCGGGACAGGCGGGACCCAGGGTACCTGCTTGTGGCTGCCCCTGGCTGCTCTCAGGGGCTCTGCCCAGATGGGGGAGCCGGGTACAGGCCAGGAGGAGACCCCCTTGGAGCGCCCTTGGACCCGTCTCGGTTTTTCCAAGCACCTCACCGTAGCCCTCGATCGGACCCCCACTTCGAACCCACACGTCCTCATCTGAGCTACGGAGCTGATGCCATTCTGACGCTCCCAGCCTCGGGGGCTCAGAGAGGTGGACACTTTCCCTCCAGCAACACGTGCGGAGCCCCGCCTGCTCCCACGCCTGGAAGTGGGGCCACTTCCACTGAGCTGCTGCTGCCGTGTCCCCATCATGTGGGGCAGGGAGCCCCAGGAGGCGCAGCAGGGGGCAGATGTGGGGGGGGGCAGCTGGCGCCCCCACTCACCGTGGCTCAGGGCGGGAGGCCAGACGAGTTCATCCTCCCGGATGCGGGGCTGGTACGTGTGAGCCTTCTTGCTCTTCACGAGGAAGGAGCGTGGCATTGTCGGCGTGCACCGCGCACCTGCAAGGGGGGCCGGTGGAAACGGTTAGGAGGGGAGAGAGGACAGAGCCTCATCTTGAGGTCAGAATCCCCTGTCCTGGGTCGGAAGTTCATGTCCATGTGGAACCTCTGAACGTGACTTTATTCAGAGATAGGGTCTTCGAAGGTGTGACCGAGTCGAGACGTGGTCACTCTGGGTTAGGGTGGGCCCTCAATCCAATGCGGCCAGCATCCTGATGAGAAGAGGGATATTCGGGCACAGGGTCTGATGCGCAGAGGGTGTCACGTCGAGGTGGGGGCAGCTGCAGGCTGAGGATCGCCGGCGACCAGCGGAAGGTGGAGGACGGGTGAGGCCGAGGCTCCCCCAGAACCTGCAGGGGGCGCTGACCGTGCCGACACCTCCATTCTGGTTTTCTAGACTTCAGAACCCCGAGAGAACACAGTTCTGCTGTCGTAAGCCTCCCAGTTCGTGGGACTTTGTTATGGCAACTGTAAATCCTAACCTCCCTTGCTAGGAAAGCAAGGAGCTCGGGGCTGCTCCCGCCCACATGCCCTGAGCTGCTAGGAGTGGGGAAGGAAGGGGAGGGGGTCTCCACACGGACCCCACGGCTAGGAACCTGCATTTGCATCCTGGTCGGATCGGCCTTCGGGGACCACAGAAATGGATGGTCTCGGCTCAGGCTGCTGGAGCCAGATGCCGAGTTAGAATCCCAGCTCACCTGCTGTGCCGTTTGGGGCAGACGCTTAACCTCTCTGGGCTTATTTCCTTTTCTGTCAAGTGGGGCATCTGGGCTTGTAGTAGTGCTGGTGAGCAAATCATACGTGCTCAGTGCCTGTCACGGGGGGGACCTGGCAGGCGGGCCGCAGCAAGGGAGGAACACCTCAATCGCAAATCCATGTTATCACGCAAGGTCGGCCATGGCCCCAACTCAGAGCCTGGTCCCCACAGGGAAAGGAGCCTTCTCTCCCTCTCTGTGGGGGTGAGGAGAGGGTTAGACTTATGTGTGAGGCCCGAGGCCTGAGAGGACCCCTGCTCCACCCCACCAGGAGGCCTGTGGTCTCTGGACATAGAGGAAGAGACTAGTGTCCACCAACCCCAGCAGCTCAGGCAGCGGCCGCCCAGCCCAGCCCATCACTAGACCCCACCGGTCAGGGGCTGCTGGAAGACCCCAAGGACCAAATCAGTGGAGACCCGCACTTTGTCCCAGGCAGGTGTCGGGCGTGGCAGAGCTGGCCCAGCCTGGCCCTGCTGGACTACTGCCTCCCCCGCGCCCAGGGCTCCCAGACGACGGACATCATCTCCTGGTGGCCCTCTCTCCTCCCCACCCCAAGCGGCCACCGAGCCCAGGCAGAAGCTCGGGGAGACACCCAGCCAGCGCCAGTCCTGATGGCTCTCCTGCCGGTCCCATTCCCCGGCCTCACAGGAGCCCTTCCGGCCTGGGGCCGGCAGCAGACGTGGCTGTGGGGACGATAGGGCCAAGCGCGGGAAAAGGATCTCGGCTGCCCGCGAACCGCGGCGAGGGCCGGGGCGATAAGGCCGCCCTGTGGGAGGGAGATTAGAGGGCGCAGCTCGGAGCAGCACTGGGGGGTCACCCCTTCCCCAAGGGGGTGAAGAAGGACCCCCAACTCTGCCCAGCCTGCCTGCCTCTTGTCCAGGGCCCCGGGGGGCATCAGCAGTCTGGGCTGTGGCCGCTCTGCCTAGGGAGAGGGGGACACGGCCCAGGTCCGGCCCTTCTCGCCCTGGGCCTCAGTGTCCAGATCTCTTTAGTGCGGATCACCCCTCAACCTCCTGGGACCACTGTGGGGAGACATGCCAGCATGGTTCCCGGGCCGCAGGGACCCCCGAGTGTCAGCCCAGGCTCTGAGGACAGTGACAAGCTCTGGACCAGGAGCGGGGGACATGCTCTAGGCCCTTCCCACCCTGGGCTCGGAGAGGGTTGGACTTGAAGGCCTCTGGGGTCCACTCCAGCTGTCAGATTTTGACCTCACAAGGCTCGCCTGGCCTGCTGTCCCTCTGGGCCTGGCGGGCAGCTGCGGCGGCCTTATCTTCCAGGGACAGTCTTCCTCCCGCCCACCCCCCACTGCTGGGGCTCCCCACGGCCCCCTTCCTTCCCCCTTCTAGCTCTTGGGGAGGCCGGGCCCTGGGCAGTTCCAGAGGAGACCCACACACAACGCGGGTGGGCTGGGGCGCTGGGTTACCCTCGCCCTTTGCCCTGGGGGGCTCCCGAGGGACATGGTCTACCTCTCTAGCGAGTGATTTTTCTTTTTACGTAGTATTTCATCAGTAAGTCAACGAGCACCAACGGCGGATATTCAGGCCACAGGGCCAGAAACCCAGGAAATTCTCACCGCTGCCGTCTGCTCGGTCTCAGCTCCCTCGATCCTAACCAGAGGGGCTGAGTCGCTGTGACCCCATTCTGTAGAGGAGGAGCCCAGGCTGAGAGACTGGCTCACGTTCCCAGGACAGAGCGAGGCGGAGCAGGCCTCGGTCACCCCAGGCCCCCATGCCCTTGACTGCCAGCCCACGAAACGGGCGCTGCCTCAGCTTGGAGAGAACAAAGCTGAGGGGGACGGTGTTCAAAGCTCCCTGGTGTGCGTTACGTCATCGAATGCAACGGCCGCCAGGGGAAGGGAGGCAGCGGTCATCTTTTTGGGTCACAAGGGGGAAACTGAGGCCAAGGGAGGACAGTGGCTTGCTAGCCCTGCAAGCCAAGCCAGGCTTGCGCCACTGTCCTGCTGGAACTTGACCTCTGACCCGGTGCTCGGCCCATCATGCCCGTGGTCCTGGAACAGGGATGGGGAGGCTGGTTGTCGGGGCTAGAAGGTGGAAAACCCAAAGCCCCCTGATTTTCGCATCTCTTCAGAAGCCAGAAGGCCCGACATTGGTCCCTGAAGCATTCGGGTGAGAGAGCGGACCTCCTCGGGGGGAGTGTTGGCCTCCCTTGGGCTCAGACCCTGAGGGGACCCCAGATGCCAGCTGTCTCGAACTCAAGAGGACACGCAGCCACACTCTCTCAGGTTCCCGGCTGCACCTAGAGAACTTCCCTCTGGCCCCTGTTCGCTGAGTTAAAAATAAACAACAAAAAACAGGAACCAATCACCTATATGGTAGTTAATTAACAACCACACCGTTTTGATTCACACAAACCTGTTCTGAGAAAGAGCTAAGAGCAGAGATTGTGAAAGCCCAGGATTTCTTCATGAAACAGAGACCTCGATGGTATCGGGCTCCGGAAGAAGACTCACTGTTAACATCTCTTCGAAAACCCCCAATCCTGATAGAGGGTCCCCTGACGCTGAGCCAGAATCTCAGCTGCAGCTTTTGGAGGGGGGCGACCCTGCACCCCGACTTCCAGGCGGAGCCGGGGCAGCAGACGGGTGATTTCCGACGCTAAGGTGTCCTGGGCCGCCACGGGGCCGAGTCCGATTCTGTGACCCTGAGCTTGACCACATCAGCCACCAACCTGGGGCTCGATTTCTCTCTCTCTCTCAAAAGGGACGGTTGGACTGGGAGATTTCTACACTTCCTTTTTGCTCCAAAATCCCACACATGGTTCGTTGACCTTCAGTGCGGGACCGGTCGGTCCACCTTGGCTGAGAAACTCATCGCCTGGGTTCCCTTTTCTGGGAGGGTTGGGTAAGACCTGCTGTTTCTAGCTAAGGAGGACCCTCTGGACTTCCTCGATGTCTGAAGACTGACTTAAGAGGCAACGCAAACAGACAAAAACCCTTTCCATGTAGGAGTCGGGGGAAGTGACCCGGGTCCTTTTAGGGGCCGGAGCAGAGAGTGGGCCCTCTCTCTATTTGAAATTCCCATTGTCACAAGCGAGCGGATCGATGGCTGGGTGAACCCCCCCCCAAGAATTGAAATCGGGGACTTGAACACATATTCGTCCAGCAAAATTCACAGCAGCCGAAGGTGGAAGCCACCCAGGTGTCCATCCACGGATGACGGACAAAGAAAACGTGACGCATGCCTCGACGGAACATTCTTCGGCCCTAAAAAGGAAGGACATCCTGGCGCACACGATGAGGACATTGCGCAGAGTGAAATAAGCCGGCCGGTAAAGGACAAATACTATGTGACAAACATCTGCAGTACCGTGTGGCAAACTCAGAGACCTAAAAGAGAACGGTGCCAGGGGCTGGGGGAGGGGAGGGGGGTTATTGTTTAATGAATACAGAGTTTCGGTTTTGCAAGATGAAAAGAGTTCTGAAAACGGCGGTGACGGTGGCGCAGTAACCTGTATGTACTTAACGCCATCTAAAATGGTTAAAATGGTCAATTTCATGTCATGTTTATTTCACCTCAGTAAAAACAAAAATGAGACATTTCCTGAGCATTTCTGAATCAGAGACTAAAGCGCTGGCTCAAACTCCTGGAAACGAATGAGCAAAAACCTCCCTCCAGGCTAAGGAGGAGGGGGGCGCAGTTTTCTGTCCTTTCTGAAAAGGGTCAAGAGGTTGTGTCCCAGTAAAAGCATTGCCTGCGATCAGGCTGTTTTCCCGGGGCGGAGCGGGGTGATCTGGACCCAGAACCTTTGGGGGTCCTCGTGCTCTTCAGTAGGAATCCCCCAAGCCCACCCCACCCTCCTCGAACCCCGAGAAAACGGTCTGCACGGTTTTGAATGACTCCATCAATCAAACGCGACTTTAGTTTTCCGAGGTTCTCTAAGAACTTTCTGCAGGAAACCAGCATGCCAATCCCCAGATCTGAGTTGGAAGAGCTCTCACTCATCTCCTTATCCAGAGAGTCCCTTCTGTGCCAGCTCCAAGGACAAGAAACCCACCACTTCACTGAGATGGACATCTTCTGTCCCTTGTGCACGAAGCAGGAGCGGGAGCAGGTGCAGCTCAGCCCGCGTCTCCCAGACCCGCGTCCAGACCGTGAGCGAAGCCCCCTCCCCCGCCCCCGAGTCTCATGGAAGCCGCGGACTTTTCCCCCAGAAAAATGTACGTGCACGAACCCTCAGGGATTCCGCGGGCTGTCCCCGCCTCAACCAGCTCCACTTTAGAGGCAAGCACCTGTCCCCAGACCCCACCTGTACCTTGGCTTTTCTCTCCAAAAAGGTAGGAAAGGCTGTGACCCCACTCCCCATCGACCATCCCATGGTTCCTGGAGGCTGGGGGAGGGGCGGCCTCCCCTCTGCCCTCAGTGGGCTCTGGACGACAGGGCACCATCCTCACTCAGTGTCCCAGGAGCTTTGAGGACAGTCGTCTGGGACTTCCCGAGCCATCTCAATCCTACTCTCTTACTTTACAGACAGACGGGCTCCGAGTGGCCCAGGGACCGCGACAGTTTGCGCCTGAAGCGGGGAACCAACTCAGGCTCCTCAGTGTGTCACGCCATGCTCCTCCCGGGTCCCCAGGACCGCTCCGGGGTGAGCACATTGTGCCTCTAGGTGATATCCGCCAGCCTAAACCTGGATTCTGAAAAGGCCGGTTATGTCCAGCTGTCGGAAGGCGTCACCCCTGGGCAGGCTCACAGCATCTCAGACAAAACTGTCCCCACCACCCCTTCTGCCTGGATCCAAGGGCTGGAAGCTTCATCCCACGTGAGACCTTGCCAGCCCACCTCATTCTTCTTCCTCTAAGTGCAAAAGGGACGACGTCTCGACCTCGGTCAGACGTGCAGATTGAAAGAGAAGAGGCAGGTTCCCGTCGCACAGCACTCACCTGTCTGAGTCTGGAAGCTTCTGGTCCTGCACGGGGACCTCGCTGCCCCACTCTGTCACCTTTGTGACTCTCCGCACAAATAGATACTTCTCCTTTCTCTCGCGCTGTTTTTTTTTTTTTCCTCTTCTGTTCCCCTCCCTGATTTTCAATCTGATTATTTGTGTCAAAATCTGGCGGTGAAGGGACAGCCAATGGCGAGCAGCAGCTCGGAGTGGCATTTGCTTATCAAAGCTGCCAGGACACATTCACTCTCCCCCTCGGCCCCGGAGCTGCGGAATCTTCTCCCGGAAACTTTGAAAGGCTAAATTACTAAGTTTTAAACATTAAAGTTAAGAGAAAACACGTACGCGTAAACCTGATTTTGTATAGAGAACTTACAACTTTCCTTAGTTTCTTTCTTTTTCTTTCTTCTGCTTTCCTTCATTTGTTCGTGCCTTTCTCCCTCACCTCTCTCTCTCCCTCCTTCCCTCCCTCCTTCCTTGCCGAGGTCACCATTGAGAAGAAAGGTCAAGTTCATGCATCCCCAGACTTGACCCTAGAAGGGGTCGAGGTGCGGCGGGGTGAGGTAGTGAACAGTCAGCACGACCCTGTGCGGGCTCAGGCCCACGTGCAGGTTGCACCCGGGTCCCGGGGCGTGCGTGCGTGCGTGCGTGTGTGTGTGTGTGTGTGTGTGTGTCGCCACCTGGTGGCCAAGGAGGAGACCAGAAGAGGTCCAAGGGGCCTCCAGGTGTCCCTGGGTCACCAGGGGGAAGCAGAGACGGCCGTCCTGACCTTTTCATCCCCACCTTGAAGCTCCTTGCCCTGACTAATTTCCCCTTCTTCCCTGCCCCAATAGCCTCTGGCACATGAGATGACTAATTTATTTCTGGAGGAGGACGTTTTGCATAAGACAAGAACTCACAAAACAGCACTGTTAGGCTGATTTGCATGCTCTTCCAGCCCAGCGCTGGGGAGATTATGTTTCCCTCACAAAGAAAACACGTTTGGCGACCGGAAGCCCCAACTTGAACTACAAGTCCAAGGTCCGACAGGAAGAGAAAGGGGGTTTCAGGGCGAGGTCTGTCCCAGCCAGGCCCAGCCCTGAAGTGAGCGCCAGCCCGGCCAGCACCCAGCCCGCGAGATGCTGTCGGGATCCACGGGAGAAAAACACCCCCAGCCCTGGGTCTCTCTTCTTGCTGGCGAGAGATCAGTGGAAATATCTGGAATATTCTTTGGAAGATTGCCAACAGTCGCCTACAATTGTTTGTCATTAGGCGGAAAACTTAAAAAATCATTCAAGAACACTAAGGAAAAATGGTCCCTGAACTTGACCAGTGCGTCTTTCCTCACGTCCCCACTCGACCGTACACGCACGTCCAGACGCTGCAGTCGTAAACCGGCGGGTCTTTTCCCACGGATTTTTATATAAGCGCCTCCTAAATTCTCTCGGGGCTTTAATTAGCATATTCGACGGGTTCACAGAGTTTCATGGTTCACCTCACCAGCTCCTCTATGGATTGGGATGTTTCCTTCTTGGGGTATTTTCTAGTGCAAAGCTGAGCTGCTGCTATGGGCCCTGTGCAGTTCAGCGGCTGGTCTAAGGGCCAGCACCACTCCCTACAGCAGGCAGCCCTGGAAATAAAGGGCTTTCGTTAACCTGTCCAAGGGCCGAATCACTTCAGCACTCCAGTGCCCATTCATTCATTCATTCATTCGAGGTACTGCCGGTACCTTTCACATACCAGGTCCCTCCTTCTTCCCTGCTCCTCGCTCCCTGCCTCCCTGTCTTGGTCAGCTTGGGATGCCGTAGCAAAATGCCACACACGGGCAATTTATTTCTCATGGGGGCCAAGAAGTCCAAGGCCAAGGTGCCGGCAGACTCCGTTCCTGAAGATGAGCTTCCAGGCGGGCAGACTGCCACCTCCCCATCTAGGACAGAGAGAGAGCCCCAGGGTCTCTTTCTCTTCCCCTAAGGACATGAATCCATCACAGGGGCCCCACCCTCACGACGTCACCTAAACCCGATTACCTCCCAAGGCCCCGCCTCCAAGGATTGTCACATCAAGAGGCGGGGCTTCAACATATGAATTTGGCGGGGACACATTCAGTCCCTAATACTCCCTTAGCTAGTGCATGTTTACTGAGTGCCTACAAGGTACCAGATGCTGGGGTTTCAAACAAGAGCCAGACGAGACCCCGCGTGAGAGCTCCCTCCTGGCCTAGCAGGTGGGATGGGGCACCCAGAGATTTATAATTTGGGGCGAAAACCTGTGATGTAAACGTGGCATGCAAAAGGACCCAGACTTGGAGAGTTCACGAAGGCAGTGACGTCTAAGTCGATGTCAGGCTGAGTTTGTTGGGAGGAGGGAAGTCAGGAAGAATGTCTCAAAGGAGAAACAGCATGTGCGATGGACTGGAGGCCAGGACTTTCACGGGACTGACGGCAGCCAAGTTCAGCGTGGGTGGAGGACAGAGACTGAAGGGGGTGTGTGGGGTGCTGGAGAGAAGAGCCTCGAGAGAAAAGGAGCAAAGTCAGGCAGAACCCCGCCCCCATCCCCGGGTTTGAAAACCTTCGGGGATTCCCCTCGGCCTAGCAAGACAAAACTCTCGGCTTCGGAGGTGAGCACTGAACGCTTTTCATAGTGTCAGAAATCTTTCAGATGACAGCACGTTTTCGGATGCAAGTTGCAGAAACCTCAATTAAATTAATTAAATAACAGCAACGAAACAGCGGCCAGGTGCCCAGAGGATATCGTCTGAATTGCATTCATCCGGGCTCAGGACACTTGCAGGTGTTGTCCCCTCTGCCTGGATGGCCTAACTCCCATATCTTCCCACGGCTGACTTCTTGTCATTCAGGTCTCGGCTGAAATGTCACCTCTGCAGAGAGACCTCCTTGGCCATCACCTAAAGCGGGACCTTCGCACTCCATGGCTTTCCGCTCCATCGGCCTGCCCTTTGTTCTTCTTGGCATTCGTGAGTATCTGAAAATATCTTGTTGGCGTCTGACCTCGTTGTTTACTCTGGACGGACGGCCCACAGGAATGGAAGCACCACAAGAGCAGGTGTCATGTGCGCCTGGCTCACAGCTGAATCACCTGTGCTTTGAACAGTGTATGGTAGACACTAACGATGCATTTACAGAATGAACGAATGAGTGGATGAATGGATATCTTTCTCGCCATCTCTCAGCTTTGCTTTCCTCTGGGCTGGTTTTAGCCTGGTGCCGAGATCACCAGCATGACCAGCGACAGTCTATGAGCTTAGAAACTGCAGTGGAAAGAAAGCCCCTTTCTCAATATTTTCAGTAAGAGGCCGGGGGTTGGCTCTGATTGATCCAGCCTAGTCTCCCACCAGCCCCGGAGCCAATCACCGTGGCCAGGGGAAGGGATATGGGTCTCTCCCTGGCTCAATTCGATGTTCTTTCTCTTCGATTCTCCTTCTTCGCAGCCCAAATCAGCTCTCAACTCCTCCAGGAAGCCTTCCGAGACTTCCCACAATCCCTGGGGTCACCTATGGTCTAAAGGACTTGGCCAGGACAACCCTTGGATTCTTGTCCTGCTTTGTCATTCTGGGCACCCAGCTGCTTCTCGGTGAGACCAGGAGCTGTCTAAGGCTAGGAACGCTGAGGGGGCCTGTCGCAGGCAGCAGGCACAGACCGTCCCCGGTAGCGATGGCCGTGATCTGGCTGAATAGATGGGAACCGTCCTCACTGAGTGCCCCGCAGTGGGCAGCAGGCGGAGCCTCCTATTGTCTGCTGAGACACCCCAGGCAAGTACAGGCGGTTCCAGAAGCTCCCTGGGGGTGGGGAGGGGTGAGGGGTGAACGTGTTGTGTTGGTTGGGCGGCAAGGTCCCGGCTCTGGCATTACCTGTGTGACCTTGGAAGCCTTTCTGGCCTTGGCTTAGAATGGCCACAGAATGAGAAATGGGACAAAGATGAGCTGTGGCCATCCACCGAGAACGCAAGGATGGACCAGGCGGTTCTTGCGCTGAGGGCTGGGTGGAGGTGGGGTGGGGCTGACTCCTAGCCAGGGGACCGAGCCCTGGCACCATCCTTCTCTGCCTGCTTCTTGGTGCCAAGGCTGTCCTGCAGCAACAGTCCTTCAGGGAGGTTGCAGGCTCTATGCCAGGAGCTGCAGGCCGCTCAGGTGGAGGGAGCCCGGCTTGAGAACGCTGCTTGCCTCTGGGGCATGGCCCTGCCCTTCCGGTCACCACCCCCGTGACCCAGGCGCCCGCGCTCCGCGGGAGAACGCAATTCACCGTGTAGCCACGCGGTGGCGCTCCTTCCTTCCTCTCCTCTGGCAACAGCCTGAAAACTAAAAATCGCTCCCCCTCCCTCCCTCCCTCGCTCTCATAACTGCTTAAATTACAAGAGCGATAGAGCAGAAAGAATCAAAGAAGATGCACCTCTGTCCCAGTGTGTATCTTAGCTTCTCTCTCTCCCCTCCGCCCCTCCTCCCTCTCCCCTCTACCTCCCCCTCGTATGCCCCAGTGCATGTGCATATGTTGTTTTGCGATTCAAACAAATCTTTACTGCCCCTTGCTGTTGAGTCCCACACAGTCAGGCAACGTCTCCCCAAACTGTGAGCCAAACTTCAGTCCTCCGGCCTCCATGAATCTTGAGAGCGGGGTGGGCCCAGTCCTGGTGGAAGACCCGGGGTGCAGTGCGGGGCAGGGGGGTGTGCCTGACCATCTCAGAAGAGAGGAACGTGATAGGAAAGAGAGGCTTAGGGAAACCAGGCGGGGAGCAGGGGTGCACCCCAGTCCTGATTCCTGCCTGACGCCTCCCAGCAACCCCGGCAGGGCCGTCAAACAGGCACCCAGGGACCCCATTTCTGGGTTCAGGAAATAACAAGAGGGTCTCTCGAAGGAGCCCATCGCCTCCTCTTCCCTGACTGTGGCTTTCAGCTCAGAATCGTCTTCTAAAGTCTCCCATGGTTCCCCGCCAAACAAACATGAACCCCTCTGCAGGAGGACCCGTGAGCGCGGGAGGGGCAGGTGAAGGCAGATCCCCAGTTCATCCGTCTGAGGTTTCAGAAGGGGAAACTGAGGCCTAGAGAGGGACTTGCCCAGGGCACACCGTCGTGGAAGCAGGACTGGGGCCCGGGCCTCCTAATTCCCTTTGACAGTCCCCTTCATGACGGTGACTGTTCTGTTCTTGCCTCCAATCTAGACATCTCCTCTGTTTTATAAAACACAGATGCCCGGTGGCCATTCCCGGAGCGGGCGGCGTCTAATCCTCCCGGGCCGCGTGGTGGAACGGGAGCCTCAGTCTGGCGTCCAGGCCCGGAGTGGCACGTGAGTCTTGACAGACACCAGCTGTGTGATCTGGGCCGGGTCGCTGGCCTCCCCCGAGACCAACTTCACATCTGTAAACGGGCTAAGGACACGCTTCCTTTGGGGCTGTTGGAGGTAGCAAATGGGATGACACGTGCAAAAACGTTTCGTACATGTTAAAATACTTTAAATGTGTGAGTTGCTATTTCTCGGCGGAAGCGGTCAGTAGCTGACTACAGAACTGTGCTCTCTCTCTCTAATCAGAAGGTCAAGAACAGCTGAAAAAAAAAATCCCAGGGTGGTGTCAGCTTGATTCCCCTCAGGTGGGCTGAGCTAATTTACATGCGGGTTGATTATTAGTGAAACACCTGACATTTGGTTCCCGCTCCAAGAACTTGGGATGACCTCCTCTATCATGTTCTCTGGACACTCAGAAGAAGCCCCCTCAGAGGCTGCAGGGACAAGGGGTGGAAGTTCTGGGAACATTTCCCTGGGGCCAGATTAGGGGGGTGGGCTTCACAAGCTCCGTCTCTTTTAGTCCGAGGGAAATTTTGTCACTTGGAATTATTGACCATGTGACGGGATACCAGGAACCAACTTCCAGGTGTGGCTGGCACCAGGCCCAAGTCCACTCGGCAAGAGTGGGGGCATCGGCTGATCCACTAGGGCATGAACTCCCCGTCCCCCCCAGTCTTCCCCAGCACCATGCCTGGCACGTCACAAGATCAGAAAGCGTGCAAGCATGAATGCAGGTCTGTGGTCTTCCCAACAAGTTGTGTGCATGCATGTGCGTGTGAGTGAGTGTGTGTGTTCATTAGCCAGCCTTAGGAGCATGGAAATCTCCCAAAGGATGTCGCCTCCCCAGTCAAGCCCCGTGGAGCCAGCGGGTGACAGCCTTGGTGCCCGGGGAGTCTCAGCAAACAGAGGAGTTGGCTGTGACTGCTGAGCCGGGAGAGGCCCCATCTGCCCCCGCATTTTACTTGGGTCAGGGGACTCTGGGTCTGAGGCATGGCTTCAGCCTCCAGGCCCAGGAAGCAAAGCCTGAAATGAACACATGAAGAAAGGAGGCTATTCGGGGGCGGCGGGGGGCGGACGCACCTTCACAGAAGGCCAGAAATACGACCATCCGGGAAAGAGCCCTCTCTTTTCGCACTGGGGACGCTATCTCAACGCTGGTGGCCTGCCTGCAGGACACGCTGGGCGGAGTCAACAGGAGAGAGCCCTCCGCCTGCCAGGACCTGCACCCGATTTACATCTGTTTTGCACAGATCTGGTGCCTTCGGGGACTTTCAAGCTACCCCTTCATCAGAGTCCCCCGAAGAATAAGTACTTTTCTCCTCTGTTGGGCTTCCAGGAAGGTCCCCGCCGTGGAATAAAATAAGAAAACAATGGAGATGCTGGGGACACAGGGAGGACCTAGTGGTCTTATGATGATAGTTGGTCCAGCCATGAAAAGCGATCTGTCCACGCCTTTCTGCAAGACGAGTGGGTTGCAGTTTAAAAAAGACACGTGCGATGAGCTCATTCGGAAAGCAGGGAAAGGTCCTTTACCGAGCATCCCGAAAGTGGCAAGAGAGAGACTCAGAGATAGCTGTACACCCACCTTCACAGCGGCAGTGTCCACAACGGCCACGTGGCGGGACACTCCAGTGTCCAGCGACAAATGAATACATAAACGAAATACAGCACATCCGCACCGTGGAATATTATGCAGCCGTAACAGGAGGACAATTCTGACACCTGCTACATGGATGAAACTTGAAGACATGTTGAGTGAAATAAGGCCACCGCAGAGGGACAAATGCTGTATGATCCCACTTATCTGCAATATCTACAACAGGCAAAGTCACAGAGACAAAGGGAGAACGGTGGGTACCAGCGGCTGGGGGAGGGGATGGGGGGGTTATTGTTTAATGAATACAGAGTTTCAGTTTTGCAAGACGACAAAAGTTCTGTGGATGGATGGTGGCGGCGGTAGCACAGCAGCGTGCCTGTGCCGAACGCCACGGAACTTGACAGAGTTAAGACGGCAAACGTGTTACGTGCATTTTGCCACTGTTGAAACAAGCGTCTTGCCCAGCGCTCCCTTCTCACGGGCGAGGGAAGCCGGGAGGCAGGGACGCAAAGGCACATCCAGAACCATGTCCCTGTGACCAGGACCTCAGTTTCCGTCACCGCGTGTTCCGATGATTTTTTTTTTTAACCTTCAAATGAGTTTTCGAGTTTTTATTATGAAAACTTTCAAACAGGACAGTGAATGAAACGTCTAGGCGAGCGCCCAGACAGCCACTGCATCTGCTCAGCAGGAGTTAGCATTTGCCAAATACGCTTTCTCTCTCTATGTGCACATGTGTATATGTATAAATGTCTTGTTTGATAAAATATTTTGAAGGTATATTGCATACATGATGGCACTTCATCCATAAACACGTGAGACTATTAGCTCCTAAAAATAAGGCTATCTCGTATAGTCGCCTAACTACGGTGTCATTATCACACCTAAGAAAACTGTCAGTAATTCCCTAATATTGTCGAATATCCAGTTTATGCTCACTTTTTTGCAATTTCCCCCAATTTTCTCTTGGAGTTGCTGTTTTCGAAGCAGAATCCTGCCACATTCGAGCATTACGCTTGCCTCTTTAGCCTCTCGTGTGATAGGACGGTATCCCATGCCAGGGGTCCCTACCCTTGGGCTGCGGTCTGGTACCGGCCTGTGGCCTTTTAGGAACCGGACCGCACAGCAGGAGGTGAGCGAAGGCCCAGCTCATAGCTGCTCCCCAGCGCCAGCGTTACCGCCTCAGCTCCACCTCAGATCATCGGGCATTAGATTTTCATAGCACCAGTCCCTGGTGCCACAAAGGTTGGGGACCACTGCCCTATACCCTGTTGACATTGACTCCCCTGCTAAGAGTCCAGTCCAGTAGCAGGTCCTGTCTACTGGGCTTGTCTCTTCGTTTCCCCGTGGCGCCGTTAACCTGTTCCTCCGTCCCACACACATGGGAAGACGGATCCAAGGCTTGATCAGACTCAGGTGACGTGTCTTAGGCAAGGACACTTCACAGGTGATACTATGGGCTCCGTGGTACTAGAAGCACCTAACGTCAGGCTGTCCCACCTTAGCGATGCTGTTTGGTCACCTGGCAGCTCTCTCCATCATAAAGGTGAGTTGAGAAGCAGTCTGTGGGGTAGGACTTTGTCACCATGTAGCATCCTGTTCTCCTACCTTCTGGAGGCGGGCAGCTACAAGCCAAGGGACATTAAGACTGTCTGCCACCACCAAAAGGTTGGAAAAGGCATTCTTAAACAGAAACTGAAAAATCCAAAGCGTACGTTTAAACAAAAAATGAACTCGACATCATCAAAATCAAACCTTCTTTCCAATGAAGTACAATATGGTTAATGGGAAGACGTGAGATCGGGAGTAGACATTTTAAACAGCTCTAAGCCAACGAGGGACACATTTCTAAGCTATGTATAGGGCACGCCTGCAAATCAACAAGGAAAAACATGGAAAAATGGTCAAAAGATAAAATCAGCAATTTACATAGAGAGAAATCCATGAGACTAAGAAGAACTTGAACTACGAAGAAATGCTCCATCTCCTTAAGAGTCAGAGATGGGTCAATTAAAGCAAGAACATGTCACTCTAGCCCTATTATACTGCAAAAAAATTTGAGAGCTAGTTGACGCCAAGGGTTAGCAGGATGTGGCCACTTTTGCCGACTTGTAGGGGGAGCGTAGCCTGGGGTAGCGTCCAGGAGGACAGTTCGAGGTGTTGTTTAAAAGTCAGTCTGTGTGGAGGCATGTTTAGTACCATGATCGTGGCGACAGTATGACGGGTACATGCAGGTGTCCAGAGTCATCAAGACGTAGACATTACATGTGTGCAGTTTTTTAATATATCAATTATACCTTAATAAGGATTAAAAAAAAACTCGAAACAACAAAAACCAGTAAGTCCAAGCATACCCCGTGACCCATCGGTTTTATGACTAGTTATGTGCCCCAAAGAAATTCCCAGCCAGCTCCACGGGGAACAAGTACAATGATGTTTATCACAGTGTTTTTTCTGGGTGTCGTTCCCTGGAAGAGTGGGTAGGACATTGGGATCGATCCGCACCGTTGAGTAGCTGTCAGCAGTCGGCAGCTACTGGCTGGATGTATACAAAGCAATGCGCGTGGAGCTTCAAAACATAACGCTGAGTGGGGGAAAAGGAAGAAACAGATTGGCATCTATGACACCACCCATTTACATAGGTTAAAAATACACGCGTAGGTGTATATATATAGTGTTAGTCTATTTGGACACAGCGCTAAACAGCAAGGGGACGATGATGAGATTGGAGAGGCCAGGGCCGTGGAGGGCCTTGGGGGCCGCTCTTGGGAGCTTGGACTCCATCCTGCAGGAGATGTGTGGCCACTGAAGGCAGGGTGACTGGCTGGGGGCCTGCCACACAGAAGCTGAACGCCGAAGCAAGAGGACAGCTCAAATAGATGAACGGAAGGCGCCGAGGGGGAGATATTTCTGGCTAGTGGTGTCCTCCCGAAGGCCTTCAAATCTCATGGTGTCTAGAAGGCCTTTTGTTTGCAGGGGACAGAAACCCAGCTAAAAGTAGCATCGGCAAAAATAGTTATTGCCTCTTGGAAGTTGGAAGCTGGGTGGAGCTGGTCTGGGGGATTCTGGAAATTCGAAAGCTAGTAACCTACATTTCTCCTTCCATCTCTTTGTGTCTTTTCCATCTTTTGGCCGGACTGCTCACAGAGCCTGACATAGGAGAGGGGAGGGAGAGGGTCACAGCTTTCTGACCCCAGTTTAGTGACCGCCCTCCCCGCCCCCAGGAGGAAAGACAAAATCTCTTTTTAGTGTCCATATATAAGGACCCAACTCAAACCACACGCGGGCCCATCACTTTTGCTAGATGATGGGGATCTTGCATTGCTGTGGTCTGGTCCGGGTGCCTGTGGCCTGAGGGTGGTACTACGCTTGTCCCCAGGAAGGCGAAGGGGACACACCGCACAGACAGATGCAATGGATGTGCATGCCACACATCCATCCAGTGGGCGCCACCTGCTCACCGGGTGGCAGGGGTGGGGGGAAGCCCCTGCCACAGGGAGGCTCCAGGGTGGCCCTGGAAGGTAGTGGTCTGATGAACATCTATTTAGCAAGTGACAAAAATCAACCCAGAAAAGCAGAAAGTGTCTAGGCTGCCGGACTAAGCAGTGGCCAGAGATGGTGGCTGGGCTGCTGCTGCTTTTTTTTTTCCCAGCCTCTTCTCATGAGCTCCTGGTGGTCTATGCTGAGGGAACAATTACCATTGTTCTTCCAGACACTGTATAAACAGTAGCGATGTGGTTATGGCCCCCCAGGGCCAGGAGCTGATGAGCTTGAGTATCTGAGGAGAGCATTCCGGTGGGATGAGGTCACCTAGCCAAGGAAAGTTGGGGGTGGGGGACGAGGCTCTTGGGTCACAGCTCTGGAGCAGTGCCTGTCCCCCAACTCCACCCCTTCACCTGACCTCTCCCCATCACTGGTGGTCTCACCGATCTCTGGACTCGCCTGGAGTCCCCGCCTGGTGTGAAACGAAGGCGGGAGGCTGGGCCTGGAAACGGTTCATGGACTGGAGGAAGTGAGAGGCGCTGCCCCTTCTCCCCCGACCTTTCCATTTCTGGCCCCCAAGCTGACTCTGCTTGGGTGGCGACAGGGAAGTTAGCATTGGGTGACCCAACTCCTAGAAGTGACGGACGCTGGCTGTGAGCGCAGTTTACGCAAACCTAACACTTACTGAACAAGGCCCTGCGTTAGTTATCCCTTAATGTCTCCCTGGATCCGCCCCGAATCTCCATTAGGTAAGCATCGCTATCCCCCCCAGGTAGTTCCCTTAGTGAGGACACTAAGGCTTACCCAGTTAGTGTGATGGCAGAAACTGGCATTCAGACTCTGGTCTGTTTGCATCAAGAACTCTTGGCTTCCTCCAACAGCCCCCATGACCGGTGTGACTAGTGGAATCCCAGCTCAATGCCCACCTCCCTCACAGGCTGGTTATCAGGGTTGCCCACGGCTCACCGGCCTCCAGGAGGGTTGGGGGTGAGCGGGTAGGGCCTGAAATACAGTCCTTTTCGCATGGGTTAAGGGCCCAGAGAGGGGTGCCTTTTCCTAATTCTCACCAAGAGAACGACAGCTGGCCACAGCTCTATCCCAAAGCATGCTGGGCCTCTGGGAATTCTGACAACACCTACCCTGCTGGGCACTCATGCACCAGGCCCCTTAAATCCTGTTCTGCCTTGCATTGTGACCCAAATGGTTCCCATGACAAAACTTGTTTTTCGCATAACCCGCCCAGCATTTTCCTGCTTCCAGACTCTGCTTTTGGGTCTCTGGGCCTGGAATGCCTTTTTCTTCCCAACCACCTCTCAGGTCTATTTTATAAAATCTACTTTTCCCTTAAAACCCAGTCAGATGCCCACTCCTAAAAGCCTTTCAGACACGTCAGACTTCACCTGACTCTGCCGCCTCTCTCACAGTTTTGTGTCTGTCCTAGCGCTTATGTCCTGCCTGTGATAAGGACCATCATATATCGAGCATTTACTGTACTCTGCGTGGGATGCTGTATTTAAACATTCTCCCTATTTTATTTCCCCGAATCTTCGCGAATATTATGCCCACTTCGCAGAGGAAGAAACCGAGGCTCGGAGGGCTTCCAGACTTGTCCAGGTTTACAGCTAGGAAGCAGCACCGGACCAACCGAGTTATGAGGCTGAGGTTTTGATTTTTTAAGCCGCCTGCTCGGATTAGGGCGGTTTCCATAGATGTCGTGATCAGGTCTCGAGGGTAAGCAATCCGAGGGCTGAAGCCAGTGGTTCTTCACAGTCCAGACGTGGGCTTTTGCAAATATTCTGCCAGGAAAAGATGGGTGCCCTGCTACCGCGTTTCCCTCCTC
Source organism: Pteropus medius (assembly GCF_902729225.1). Classification (NCBI taxonomy): domain Eukaryota; kingdom Metazoa; phylum Chordata; class Mammalia; order Chiroptera; family Pteropodidae; genus Pteropus; species Pteropus medius. Next base: position 1,810,383 of record NW_024342468.1, on the reverse strand, counting down.
CCCTAGGTCAGGCGCCACTCCTCGAAGGCTGCAAGGCAGACCCTTCACCCCTCGCGAGCCCAGAGCCGAACCTCGGCGGCGGGGCACCGGGTCCGCGAAGCAGAGGCAGCGGAGAC
>NW_024342468.1:1704891-1809552 GCF_902729225.1 Pteropus medius | reverse complement strand
CGCCCTCCTCTCGGGATCCTTCCGCCCGTCCCCGCCCCCCCGCCTTTCAAACGCTCCTTGGCGTTTCTTCTCGACCGGTTCGCATCACCAGTAATGAAAGGGACGACCTCCGTGGTCCGACGAGGCTGCCGACCGCGGCCGTCCGTCCTGGGGTTCGAGGGGGACGCGCGACGCCGCTAGGGACTCTTTTCCGTGGCGGAGGTTGCGGGCTTCCGCGGACGTTTCACGAGGGGGGAGGTGCTGTACGTCCAAGATGGCGGCGCCCTGTAGGCTGGAGGAACTGTGAGGTAAACAGCTGAGGGGGAGGAGACGGTGGGTGAGTATGGGGGTGTCGCCCCCTCCTTTTCACGAGGGCTTCTCGGGGCGACCCTGGCACCATGACCTCAGTCAGGGAGGTCTTGGGGGGCTGGGGCAGGAGGCTCACTTGCTGGGGAGGGGACCTCGGGAAGGGGGTCCGGAAAGCTTTCCCCTCCCTCTTATTACGCGCTTTCCCCGGTGGGGCCCGGCTGGGCCGGCGCGGCCCCGGGAAGGAGAGGCGGGCCGGGCCGGCGCTTCGGCCCTTCTCGGCGGCCGAGGGGACGCGCGGATGCTCTCCCGGGCCGCGGAGCCGACGGCAGGGGTGAGGCGAGCCCCCGCGCCTGCCGCTCCCTCGGCGGGGTGACAGGGTCCCGTGGGGCGCGAAGGGCAGGGGGGAGGCCCCCGGCCGGAGGGCCGGGGCCGCGGGCGGGCTGGGGCTGGTCCCCGGGCCGGGCGAGGGGGGTCGGGGTCGGGGCGGGCGAGAATGAATGGACGCTGCCTGTGGGCATCGGGGACTCGCAGCGACTCGGCGTCTCTGCTGACATCTGCACGGCGGCAGCGCCTCGCTCCGGGCGCGCGTGTGGGTGTGTAATTGACGGTGAAAGACAGGTACCTCAGGTCTGCAGAGGCGATTCCGAAGGGACAGCTATTTGCGGAGCCGCTTCTAGACGCCCATTCATTCATTTGGGGAACTGCAGGGCGAAGAGCCTGCCGTCCGGGAGACCGTTGAGAATTAAAGCTCTTCGTGTCTCCTGTTAAAGGGTTCTGCTTGGCGTGTTTTGGATTTGGGGTGGGTGGGGTACTCTTGGGAGGGGGTGCAGCCCTCCTAACTAACAACAGCGGCTCACGTCTGTGGAGCGCTCGCTGTCATCAGAGCTTTGCAGTCGTCATCTCCTTCAGTCCTCGCGACAAAGGGAGTAAGTAGGCAGCCCCTGCGAATGCCTCCATTTCTCAGATGGAGAACCTGAGGCCCGGAGGGGTTAGGGCAGCTTGCCCAAGGTCACCCCTCTACGAGTATGTGAGTCGGGACTGGAACTGGGGTCTGACCCATTCCGAGACCGTGGGCCTGTCATTGTTTACACTCACACGACTCTCATTTATCTGTTATGTGATCAGAGCTGGCCTGTCCTAATCAAGTGATTAGAATTAATCAGTTAGCCAGGGTTTGTGCCCAAGTGCATGTGTGTGTGTGTTTTGAAGAAAGGCGCACTTGCTTATATGCCTCAGCTTTTGTCGGGGATGGTAGTGTCGTGCATGCTATAGTAGGCTGGAAAGTATTTGATGTTTTACAACACGGATGAGTTTACTGCAGAAAGAAGTCCTGCTAAAATCCTTGCTGGGTTTGTTTTTTATAGAAAGCATAGAAATAGCACTTCACTTTACATAGAGTAAGCTGTAAAAGTACTAAAATAGACTAATACTCTTCCGAGATACTCTGATTTATAATTTTGGGATCAACTTGGAGTCATCTGAATTCTAACATGCTGGCAAAGTGGAGCCGTAAATATCAAGAAGCGTTATAAAACCGGATCTTCTGGGAGCCCTTGATTTACAAAGAGCAGTCACCTGTGATTCTTAAGTTGCCCGTTCCTGGGTAAACCTGGAGTATGCAAATGTGAACACTGATTTAGGGTCGTGCAGGGGAGCGCACCTAACAGTCATGCATCAGGCAAATGAGGCCCCTCACAACCACGGAAGCATTCTTTGCCATTGCCCTGGGGAGCTGCAGAATCTTCTAGCCACCTGGCATAAACTTAAGGGGTATTTATAGAAGATGTAAATGGAAAATATCCTCTTACCAAAGTTAATATCTTATTCAAAATGCTCTTACCTCACGTGCCTGGAAGGGCGGATGATGTAAGCTTTCTTTGCTTCGCGCATTTCCTGGTGTCATGAAGGCTTGGTATGCTCCTAAATTCCTACTAGACAGACTCCTAGGCGGCTACACGCTTTCTTACCTGTTTTCATTAAACTGGAGCATCTCAGATCCTGTGATTCCGTCATACTCTCCTTCCCTGTAAGCGCAGAGACCTCTGATTCTGCTGCTGTCGTGGTGTAATACGACCCCTGCTGTGGCCGCCTGCTTTCATCTGTGAGAGGAAACTAAACAGTCTTATTAGGACAAATCAAATATATACCTGTCGATGTGATGGTTACAGAATAATGAAATTGCCGGAAACAAGACATCTCCAACGGTAGTGTGTTATCAGAACCGCCATTACAGATGTGAGACCCCACGGTAGGCAGACCTACGCGATTGGTCCCTGAGGACACCCCGGATATGTATTTTAGAAGAAGTCGGAGGTGATTCTGATGTGCACTAGAGATTGAGGACCAGTGGCTTGAAGTTTCGATTTGGCTTTTTCTTTTAATTTATAATTTATTGCAGAGGCATTTCTTAAAATAGCTTCTGACCTCTGGTGTGTGTCACGATGGGTGAATTTTGAGCTCTGAATTACAACCGACTTGATCTTATAGCTCTTCTTTCAGAATTTGTCAGTACAGGTATGTTCTTTTCTGGGTTACAGGGCCATAGTGGATTAAAATTAGCTTCTCCTGTAATTAATTGGTTATTCCTGGATGCAGATGAGCCAAATGCAGCAATACTCCAACCATTTCAAGCTTTTCTAAAAGTCAAATAGCTTTCAACTTTGAAGAAGTCACTTAGGTTCTCTGAGCCTCAGGTTCTTCATCTGAAAGAAGAAAGTCGGATCGTAAATTAGAGTATTTCCGAGTCTAAATTTCTGTGATTTAAAGTCCTCCTGGGGCTTCAATTAAACATTCTGTCTAAATTGAATCAGTGTTAATGGTTTTATAGTAACAAAGCAAATTGGTGACTTTTAGCCTAACCTGTTGAGAGATGGATGACCTGTTTATCTTTTTCTTTATATCACATTATTTTTTAAAAGGTAATTTCCTGTAAGTTCCTGGTTATAAATCTCTCTTTGAGAGATTAGTTTTGTTTGTATTAGTTTTCTGTGTTAAGTAGCAGCAATCATGAAAAGGATACTCAGTAGCATTCAGACCTGTAGCTTTTTGCTTAAAAACATTATATATATGTATATGCAATTAGTATATACTCAGACACTGAGTTTCCCCCCTCAGTGTTTAATATAACTTAGTTTGCATGAAGTACTCATTTTTTTTCCATTTAAATTGATCTGAAAGAGGTCTGCCATCAGCAATTTGAGATTATTCTTTTTCTGATTTACTTTTTAAGCTTATAATTATTAGAAATTAGTAATTTAATGTCTAATGTCTTTTTTTGGGGGGAGAATAAAAATATCAACATATCTGCATCTGTATCTGTGTATATATCTATCTGCCTGTCTCTATCTGTTCATTCATTCTCAGGCCCTTGCTAATTTTTCTTGTCCTTTGTCAGGGCTAACTTTTGTTCTATACAGAGAAGTAGCAAAAGATAATACTTTTTAAGGTTGAATGAATTCAGATTGTCATCTAATGTGTAAAGAGCCTTAAAAAACCAAGCTTTAATACAAAACAAGGCATGGTAGTTCCTGGCCTAGAGCTCACAGGTCACTTTGTAAGGATAGTGGCAGTAGAGGCCAGGAAGTGTTTGAGTAACGAGGGACAAGCTTGCCCTTCTTTTGGTGAGGGAAGACACAGTGGGGAGTGATAAAGAACAGATGTGGTGACTTTAATGTCTGGGTCATTCTGACCTGCGCTGCTTGGAGTGGTTCACACAGCGCAGTAACAAACGTGAAGTGTATCCATGCTAAGTTTATCAAATGGTTGTGTCAATGTTTCAAATACAAGTTTTGGAATGGATAGACAGCCCCAGCCTTAGCTACTCAGCCGGTTACTCTCGTTTAGTAGTAATATTGTTACAATACAGTTTATATTTATTGGGCACTTAGGAACCAAACACATATGGTCCTATTAATTCTTCCTACAGCCTTAAGAGACAGAGTCGGGAGATCAGGAAACTGATGCCTAAAGTCAGTTATTCGTGAGTTACAGAGCTGGGATTGAACCCAGTTGGTTGAGCCCCCTAAATTTCGTATTTCACTGGGTTAAACTGCCTGAACTGTTAATCTCATAAACTCACATGTCACTCACTGGTCTTTAACTTTTTGGGGGGCTCAGTTCCTCTCCAAAAATCCATGGGAAACTATGGACCAGATATCCCTTCCCATCCCATCAGCACCCCCCAAAAAATCATACAGGTATGACATTTCAGATATGACTTAGAAACTTCATGTACCCAGCTTGAAGCCCAACCGATCATTGTAGATAGATTACTGCTCTTAAAAACGGACTTAAGCTTTACAAAAAAGAATGGTTTTTTTTTTTTTGACCAGTGGGTAAGAAAGGCCCAGGTCTCTTAAAGATGAGCCTATGCTCTGTTTGTGTTATAAGTCATTGGGTTAAACTTCTGTATTATAAGATTCTTCACACTTCACTGGCAGTTCACCCTTAGGTGCCACACTGAAGTCAGCGGTGGAGAACTCGGGTACCTAACCCGCTAGATGCCTGCCAGGCTTGCCGTTCAGTCTGTGCTGTTATCTGGAAGAATTCCATTGGTTTGTTTTCCACCATTTATGTACTATTTTTTTCCTTTGAACTTCAGAGTATATATAATATATTTGATGTTTCTTGCCTTAATTCTTCTTCCTAGACCAGTGGTTCTCAACCTTCAGTGGGCATCAGAATCACCTAGAAGACCCCACTCCCAAAGTTTCTGATTTATTGGTCTGGGGCAAGGCCCACGAATTAGCACTTCTAACAAATTCCAGGTGACGCTGATGTACCTGGTGTGAGAGCCACATCTGAGAATTGCTGCCCTAGACTAGCAAACCCTGTATCTTTATTCCATGGATATTTCTGTTTCTGTCCTGTGAACTTGAAACCTAAAGAAATCTTACCGTTTGCTCAGATTTCTTTTTAGGGGGAGCTCTGTATAGGGAACTATGGAAACATACATGGTATCTGTCTGACTTGTATATTCTTGGTAAATAATTTTGTTCACGCTAATAGAAAGTCAAAACTTAAGAAACATTATTTATAGATGAGAGATCCTTACCAAAATCAGGCTCTGTCCCTGCAGGCAAGTGACTAAAGGATTCATTGTTGAAATAGGGTGCAAGCTTCAGCAGATCGTCTGTCGAGGTCCCTAATTGGCAAAATTCTGAATGGGGAATCTGGAGCTCTCCTGCCCCAGCTCGTGTGACCTTGAGAGGGACTGCAACTGCTGAGCCCGTTTAAATCGCATGTGACTACACATCTTGGCAAGTTTTTCCATCAGCTGTTTTTCTCACATACTAAGTAGCGTTTCCTACCCCTTCTCTTTCCTTCTGTGTGTTTGTAGGAAGAGTGAATTGGAGCTGGTATTTTACCTTTTTTGGATGCATTTGTGCTGAAGGCAACTTTGTTCACTTGATAGAATATTATTCTAAGAAATCACTTCAGAGGCGAGCGTGATATTTTAACAATGTCTTATTAACATAATATTACCTGTATCATTAACATAATTCCACGTATCATTAACATAGTACATGCTTCACATGTACCGTACTTGATAATGAGATAGTCCATCAGTGCCTGAACCGGTGGCAGAATTGTCTATGAGTTTTTAAAGATAAAAACCTGAGTATAGAAATCAAGTCAGAATGAAGAGATATCTGCCTTCATTTTATATCCATAGTTGTATTTTTCATCATAGACAAGTGGGTCCGAAATGATCTCAGGTGATACGCTGTGCAGTTACCTATTTTACGTGATTTGCAGTTCTGGGACTCTTAGGGGTCAGAAGGCCACACACAGAAGTCTGAATAGTCAACAGGTATTTTCAGATAGAATGCTTTCTGAAGGCTTTTTAGGTACCTGCCACTAGTATTTATAAAGGTGTGTGTAGCTCTGAGCCCTCTCACTGCTCGTGGTGCATCTTGCCAAGGGCAGAGAGATGTGACAGCTATATATACCTGTAATGCTGGAGTTCACGTGTAATTCCAGGTACATAAGCGATCGATCTATAAACACTTAAAGAAGGAAATTAAGGCAAACTGTGGAAACATATTGACTGACGTTCCTTCTGTTTGATCTCAGATACTAAAGCACAGAGCTCTCATCTTCCTCCTCAAGCCTACCGTTTGCTTTTATTCAGAAACACCGCTCATAGACGTGCGATCAAAATGTTGCATTTAGGTGAGAGCACAACTTCAAACTGTTGAAGAGGAAAAATCTAGATCTGGGGACTTGTTTCTTTTTTAATTTGGCTTTTGAGGCTAAGAACATGGATTGACCCTGTTATGCTCTGACAGGAGCTTCCGTCCATACCCCTTGGGGGAGGGGTCCACATCTTTGAGAAGGGTCTTCTCCATTCCTTCCTTCTGATCAGGAAGTTCACAGGTCACATTTCACTTGGCCTACCAGAACGATTCTCCCCAGTGGCACCTCCGTAGGGCAGGATTTAAATATAAGTTAATGAGTGGATAAACACAGAGAATGGGTAATGGCGGCGGCCTTTGACTTGCCAACCTTACACTGATGCTGGTTTGTTACCAGTACAGTTTTTTAGCGTAGTGATAAAGACGCTCCGAAGGCCCAATGTTACGCACGGGACAAAAAACACTCTGACTTCCTGTGCCAGTGCCTCTCTCTAGGACAGTGATCTCGGCTGGGCAGGCTACAAGATCTCATCTCATATACCCTTGCCGTAGATGTTCCTTTTCAGGTAAAAGATCCACCTGGGATTCATTGCAAGAGGCAGTCTGTGTAACTCACTGGACTAACAGCTGGTTTTAAGATTCTGAAGATTAGAGGGTCCCATGTTTAAATTCCAGCTCCTTATGTGGTCGAGTGACTGTGGCCGGGCATGCACACCTGTCTGGTTTGGTCGGCCTTTCTGAAAGGCTGGCCTGCCCTCTAGCACTGATACAAATTTGCATGCGCCATTGAGGACCATTGGTGTTTAATGCCTGGAGCGTGTCCCACAAGGAAATTAGTTACCTTGTTGTATGGAGCAAGAGATTTTAATTGTTAGATAGTCGCTCAATCCACTAGGTCAAGTTCGACCTTGGCCAGGATGGTGTAGGGAAGGGCTTGTTTCCAAGCCCACCGTGTGATTAAGTGTACGTGGTATAGGAGGCTCAGCTTTCATACTCTGCATTCAGCCCTGGGATGGCTGCCAGAGAAGCTGGTGAAATCCTTGCTGATCTAAACAGGTCTGTTTGCCTCTCGTGTGTCAGAGCTGAAATGGGCCCAGGGTGTCCATGGGTGGGCCAGACAGGCTCTGTCCTCATGGAGTTTACAATCTGGTGGTCAGCCTGTACCTAAGTATATTTTGAAGGGCCCACGTTTTAAAAGCAAACCAGAATGTATGTGTTTATAGATACTCATATTTAAAGTGGATATTTAATATGTGGTAATTTGGACAGAAAGAGGAAGAAAGAGAAATGATAGCTGTTCACAAATATTTTATGCTCGTCATGTAGAAGGATTAAAGTTGTACTGTTTTGAAGGCAGGATTTGGCTTTGTACACTTATTTAAGAAGTATTTTAACTCCTAGTCATTTAGTCAGGTACGGTAGGTCCTCACTTAGCATCACCAATAGGTTCTGTGACCTTAGGCAGAACAACATAATGAAACCAGTGTTATCATAAGCTAATGGGTATAAACAGGAGTGGAGTTTGCAGCATCTCGTCAGCATTATAATGAAAGGGTGCTGAATGAAATAACGTTGTTTGTGGCCTTGCTGTCCCAGACACTGGGAGCTGCTAGAGATCCAGTGCTGAGTAAGCTACTTTCTCTCCCCGGGTGGAACTTCCGTTCTAGTGAGAGAGACATGGTCAGTAACTAATTACACTTATTTAATTGGGTCGTGGTAAGTGATACAAAGGAATATAGGCTGCTAAGGGTGCATAACGGGACCTGATCTAGTCTGGGGCTTGGGAGTGGAGGGGCTCTGGTGAAGCAAATGTTTAAGCTGACATTTTAAGGGTGAAGACTTGCCTCGGGAGGGGACAGGGGTAGAATCTCTCAGGCACAGGGGCAGCAGGTACATGGTCCTTAAGTGGGATTGAGAGTGCTTGGCCGAGAGACTGAGAGGCTGGTGGCGTTGGGGAGTAGGGAGAGAGGGGGAGCGTGCTGGGCGATGAGGCGACACAGGCCCATCCCGGGGCTCCTTGAGTCTATCCTCTGTGCCACACTCTGCGCCCAGGGCTCTAGGATGCATCACTGTAACCCCTACAGCCTGGTGGGGAAGATGCCATTGCTCCTCTCGCCTCAAGATGAGGGAGTTTAAGGTTAGACATGAGAGACGGAAGATGAATAGCCAAATGAGCTAGTAAGTGGCAGAGCTGGGGCTTCAGCTTGGACTCTCTGCTTCCGCAGCCCGCCTTGCCCATTCCTTTGCTGCCCAGTTGTTTATAGCTCTAATAAACAGACTTAACAAAAGGCAGAGATTACAAGTTCAGCACAATGTAAAGAATCTTCCAGCAACCAGCTGTTCAGAAACATAGGCAGGGAGAGGCACATGTGCCCGGTGATTATAAGTGCTCATTCTAGTGGAAGGCAGATGGCTCCCTGTCAGGGACAAGTAGAAGGAGGTTGAACAGAGGAACCTAGTCTTCCTCTGACTGCATCTGGGGTACGTCACTGTATGATTATTATGTTCACACATCCAATTTTCTTTTCCCTTCAGTGACCATGAAAGACACCAGGTTGACAGCACTGGAAACTCACTTACCAATTGTCCCCAGAACAGGTAAGGCATCGCCTCAGCACACTGGTTAGGGGAAGACACAGGGAGTTGGCCATCTCGACTGCGGTTGTACTGGTGCAGAGGTGTCACTTTGCATTCAGGATGTAACGTTTCTGGTTTTAGCTACTTGCCAGGAACTGGGCCCTCTGTGGTATGAAGTAATTGGTCAATTACTGATGACTTACTGATTGCTTATTCAGTGCCAAGCACTGTGAAATGCGTTGTATGTGTTATTTATTTTCTTCTTTTGGTGTATCCCCATTTTACAGATGTGAATTTACAGATGTGGGCTCTGAGATGTCATGTAATTTTCCCAAGGTCATACACCTAGTACCTGGTGGACCCATGACCAGTCAGTTATGTCTAGCAGCAAAGTTTGGTTTTAATCACTAAATTAAATCAAAGCTTGTATGTTTCAGCGTCATTTAACTAGTGTAGAGGTTCTTGACCCAGGCCGTCTTAGAAATGCTCTTGAGTCTATACATGTGAAGTTGGTGTACATCAGATGTACTACTGTCTGAGTCCTTAACCTGCTCTGTGGGGGGCCTGGGCCTCAGGATTGCTTGAACTAGTCAGGTGATTCTAATGTACATCCTGGGCCAAGAACCCCTAAGTTAGCGTGTACACCTTAACGTGGCTTTATCTGTTATCTTAATTCAGTTTTTGGGATGAATTATATGCTATTGTGATTTCCAGGAACTGGAGAATTCTCAGAGTCCCAGAGTGTATCCTTTATAAATATCGAGGTGCTGGCATTTCTGTGGAGATGAGTTTAGTCTTAGTGACCTGGCTGATCACTGGGCTGTAATTTTGAGTTTACCAGCAGGAGTGCCCAGTGCAGCAGCATCGAGTCTCCGGGAAGGGTGTAGGGAAGCTGGGGGAGGGGAGGAGTTTGGTCTGCTGTCTTTATATGCAGACAGCTGATGGGATTCATTTAATGGCTCACTGGTTGCTGTTTGCTACATACTGTCACCGTCTGCCTCACCTTACATCGTAGGAAGTGTGGAATAAGTAGGGATTTTCGCCTTAAAGATCAACACATGTTCACAGACAAGGACTTGGTACAGACGGTGGGCTGTAGAAGATGGGAAAGTGGTGTTCTCTCACGAGCAGGGGAGGCTTTCCAAGTTTGACTTTTCATTTCCAAATTTTTTGTGTGTACGTAGTAACACAGCCCCCTTTTTAGAAATCCACTGACTATGATGGTCAGATGTTTATATCATTGAGGCCCAAACTGAATATCACACATCATACATCTCAAATTTTATTAAACATTTTTTTATTATTACAATTGTATTATATTTTAGTAGCCAGATTTTGAAAGTTCGAAATTTTATTGCAGGAAAAATACTTTGTCAGCACTATTAGCTGCTAGGTTGCTCCTGCGGTCACCGCGGTGCACGCGTGTGATACCGACAGACATTAGACATTCGTCTTCATTCGCCACGTGTAGTCCCGTCAGCCATCTTTTTGGACAAAGCAGAATATAATTCAGGAGAGTTCCTGGTAGGTGGTTTTCCAGAAAGAACCAGTAGCTGCGATTCGTAGCTTGGGCAAGGCTTAGAGATCCTTCATCTTTAGCTACTAAAAATTGTTGGCAACCTGTAGTAATCATTTTGACAAGCTTTTTTTTTTTTTTAAAAAAAAAATGCTAGCCTTCGTAGACACAAAACTATAAGAAATTGTTTTTGTAAAGTGTTTTTGTAAAGTCTGTTTTGAAATTTGATTAGTGAGTACAAAATGTGTTTGATTATTTTATTTTTTCTTAATGTTTTCTTCATATTCTTTATATTCTTTATGTTTGGCTTGAAGATGACTTATGGATGTCGAGTGTGATTTTGGATTTTTTTTTCATGTCTTAAAATTGAATGACAGGTAGACTTTTTTTTTAATTCATCTTCACAAGATGTGAAGTATTCCCAAATATGACTTTTTCTTGAAAGACTGACTAAAGCTTAAATGCAGTTCTTAAGGTTATTTTATTTGTAATAAATGCTATAAACCAATTCTATCAATGTTAAAATTAAAATATAATTTAATTTCTGTCATTCAGCCAGGTGTTATTAAAATTTTTATAAATATTTGACTCACATTAATTGCTGTTATTTATAAAGTTATCTTGCTAATCTACCCTCGTGCTATTTATATTATTAGTTAATATATTTAACTAGTTGAAAGTTCTTGTTTTTGAATATAAAAATCACGTAATCATTAACTGAAGCGTTTATTTTTACAATAATTATACGTGTATACTTAAACTGATACAGTTTCAACATATAAAACACGAAACATAGATATTGCTTCTGGAACATTTTACCGGTATTGGAACGTGATTAACCAGAGCGTTTGGGAATAGAGGGAACAGTGAGTGCAGAGGCATCGAGCAAGGACCCGTGGTGCCGGGTGTGAGGAGACTGAGCCTGGAGCAGAGGCGTGAAGAGGCAGAGATGAGAGGTGAAGGCAGAGGGGGGTCTGCAGTTTGTAAGGCGCCGAATCGTTTGGAGCCTGACAGGCCATTCGTGAGTCTGCCTCTCGTTAGCTCCACCGGAAGCCACTGAATGATTTTAAACGGGGAAGTGATAGATTCTGATTTCCGTGTTTCAGAGTCTCTCGTGACTGTTTGGTGGCAAATGATTCGTAGGAGGGCGGGAATACAAACCGGGAGGATGGTGAGGGAGGCTGCTGCCCTGTTGTCTCCACGGGGAGCTGATGGGAGCTTGGACTGGGCCGAGGACAAAAGGGACATAAGTGGGTCTGCTGGTGGGTTAGGTATGAGGGGAAGAGCGGGGATGCCACCTAGATGCTTGCTTTAGACCGATGGTCCTGCCTTTTACTGAGGTCCGGAAGACTGGCAGGGTGACGGGCTTTGGGGTAGGTGGTGGGTGTCGAAAGTCATGGCTTCTTGCTATAAGTAGCACCATCCATAGTGCTGTGCTGTGGCATCTGACCACTAAAGAGCATATCAAAGTTCTCGGACTGTTGCTTTGGCGTGGAGAGGCAGAAATGCGTTAACCCAGACGTTGACTTTTGGCTTCTGTCTTCTCTATTTTCTGTGCTTGGTCGTTTCCAAAATGAAAGAGAGACTTTCACAGCCATGAGTGGATGTCTTATGTACCTGTGGTGCTAACCTTTAAGTGACCTTTCCTAGCTAATCTTCCGTAGGCCGTAACGTGTGTTGAACACGTGTGCGTCTCACCCACCACCACCAAGTCCAGTCCGAGCTGGGCCCTTCCCCGCTTTGCGTACCCACCGGACCGTGTCCGTTTCCTGCTTGTGCACCTGTAATTCTCTGTTGCGCTTGCCGAGTCTGCCTTCCCTACGTAGCGCCCTGCACTCAGGCCCTCAAGAAATATTTGAACGAGTGTAAAAAGGAGAGATGTTCCAATCATAGGATCCATTCCACAAGTCACGATTTCTTATAAGGGCTTTTTGGAATATCAGAAATCCTCGAACTTGGGTCACTTAAACGAAGAATCTCACACAAAGCCCAAGATTTATATTTTTTCTGGGGATTAGGAAATATGATTGAAAGGTAGAATTTAAGAACCAAAGAGAAAAACTCATTGCCAAAAATGTTATAATGTGTTTTAGGTAAAACCTTAATTTTGCCTTCTGTCAAGCTTTTGGAAAGAGTAGGCCTCAGAAACCAGACTTTTACACCTAAATCATATTTACAAACTGAAAAACAAGCTCGATAGTCCAAGCCGGTGATCCCCGACTATCGCCAAGTTGACTGGACGGGCGCCATCTTTGTTTAGAATTGAGCTCGTGTCGCTCTGTGCTCTGGGCTGCCTGCATTTGGAGGGACGTTTCGGAAATGACTGTCTTCTGATTACACACAAGAAACTCAGTCTCACTAGACTGTTAACTAGGTGAGTAGCAGTTTTATTGGAACAAGACCAAACTTAGGGACAAAATACTTTTAAATCTGAGAATCCTTTGTGTAACCCGGAGTAGAAATGAGTGTGGGCTACGAAGATAAATGTGCTTTATGAAAAAGTCTTCATGAAAGTGGTATCCTGAAGATTTTTATTCGTTTTCTTTCTGATAACAATACAGGTGCTGCTCTGAGTGTTTTTTGTGCCAGGTACTGTGCCAAGTGTGTGACATATATTATCTCATTTAATCCTCTCAAAGAGGAATAAGCTTTGCCTAGTTGGTGTTATCTTCACTTAAAAGTTTAATCCAACTCACAATAAGGTGAAATTTTTTGTTTTCAGTTTTGAATTCTTTTATGGTGAAATTTATCAGTTGTAGTCTCACCCTCTGAGCCCATTGAAATTGACTTCCTTTGTGATTTACCTGTAAGGTTTATTTATGTTTATAGGTGCGACTCAGCAACTTCTTACGTCATAATTTGCCATCAAAATGCATTTAGATATTTTAATTGATATTTCTGGCTAATGAATTTCTGATTCGCCAAGAGCCAAAGCGGTAAATATGACCGGGTTCTAATTAAACAGGAGCCTAGATGGTACGAATTTAATACTACCGGTGTCGGGGATCATGGCTACCACTCTGAATTTAGCATCCTTGCAGGAGGAGCTTAACTTTTTAGCATAGTGTTTCTCAAACAGGGCTTATGTATCACCCATATAAGAGTTACCTGGAGTGCTTATAAAATGCAGATTCCTGAACCCAAAACCCAGTTCTGAAATGGGCCCAGGAAATTGCATTTCTAACAAGCATCCCAAGTGGTTTTGATAGACTCTAAAGCTTGAGAACTGCTAATTTAGCTTACTCAAAAAAAAAAAAAAAAAAAAAAGCAAGTAGAAAATAAGAATATATTTTAATATGGCTTCAAATGACATATATGTTTATCGGAGCCTGGGAGCTAGGCCACCTTGTGACCATGGCAAAATTATTTACCCTTTTTGAGTACCCACATTCTCATTTGTAAAATAATAATATCTTAATATCTGCTTGCCTCACAGAGTTGCCGTGAGGGTCAAAACCACAGCTAGCTTCATGTCACATTTAAAGGCTTGGGGCTTTGGAGTCAGGCAGATTTGGGCTTAGATATCAGTTCTCCCTGGTTTTGCCTCTTGCTAGCTTTGTGACTCCAAGCAAATGGCTTGACTCTCATTTCTGTCCTTATGAAATGAGGAACAAAGAACAAATCACACAGTACTAGTATGAGAAGTATATTCAGCGATGTTTATAAAATGTATACAGTGCCTGTCTAATAAATAGCTGTTATTACTTGTTTTTGAAAATAGAGCTTTGGAACCTAAAGTGGGGAAAAATACATAACTGTGAATGTAGGTAGCCACCTGTGGGGGATGGGCTGGTTTTGTATATATAAAGTTGCAGCAATTGCCCCTTGACCATAAAGAACTGGGTTTTTGAAGGGTGAAGGTTTGCCCTGATGCCCCTGCTACTTGCCTGTAACCAGTGGCATCTGGGTGTGTGGTAGACATCCAGAATGGGCAGCGTATGCCGAAAATAGAGAAATGACCCCTGGTTCAAACTAGATATCGACCTTAGGGACTGGTGACCTAACCAGCTATACTAACTTTCAGACACTGATGTGATTGTCAAGAAGAAAATTGTAAGCTTTTAGTTATTTTTCTGAAAATAAGTCACCTACTTTTTAGGTCAGTGATTCGAAACAAACATAATCTTAGCCAAAACCACAAGGTCGAATCAGAAGTAGGAATATAACTGAGATTTGTTTTTTCTAAATGAAGTTGCTTTGATGATCAGTTCTGACTGGTGTCATTTCTTAGGTTTGGCTCTGATTGCTGCATTTGTCAGAGGTGGAATTATTCACACACCCTAGCTTCCTTTACCAGCAAAGCCCTGGACCAGCTTTTCATGGCATCGGACACGTGCTCTGGTTTGTCTTGCAGGTAGTGTTTGTGGGGGCAAAATGGGACCATTTTGTCACTCCGCCTCTTCCTTTTTCTCAGTCTGGTAGTGGCACCAATGAAGAGCCTTCGGAGTCTTTAATGAACGTCCTGGACCCGGCACAGCACATCCGTGTAAGATAATGGCCCAACAAGCAAATATTGGGGAGCTGCTCTCCATGCTGGACTCCCCCGTGCTGAGTGTGCGTGATGACGTCACAGCTGTCTTTAAAGAGAACCTCACTTCTGGTGAGCAAGCTCACACATTCCATTTCGCTTGCCTGCTAATTGGAAGGGATTGACCTAGAGGTGACTAGACTCCTGCTGATAAATTCCGCTTTTCGTTTTTTAAAGAGAGTCCGAAACCACCAATAAAGAGCATGGATTGCTGGATTCACTCTGTATGTGTTTTCAGCTTTTCATTGCGGAAATATTCAATTACATGCACAAATGGAGACATAAGACTCCCGTAGGGAACCCCACGAACCCAGTGCCATAGTCTCTGCCATTCTTGTCGTACCTCCCCAATGCTGCCCCACCCAGGTATTCTAAGGCAGACTCCAGATACGTCGTGTCATCCGTAATCAAATACGTGATTTTTAATATGAAAGACGCTTAACCTCTCTTTGATCAGAGGAATACAAATTTAAACAGTACCCTTTTTTGCTTACCTGGTTGATAAAAATCAAATATTGATCATAGAAATTGTTAGCGGGAGAGTAAATTGGTGTTCAGCCTTAGCCTTTTCGGAGTACCTATCATCAGTTTAAAAACATGTATCATTTGGCCCACTTACAAAAGTCTGTATTTCACTCTAGCCTTGAATAAAATACAGTGAAAAATTGCAAAAGGCCAAGTGTCATTCAGTAGATAGATGGTTAAAGTATGTAGAGCCACACGGAGGAAGACAGGAGGTCGGTCGGTCAGGAGAAGGCAGTAGGTCGCAGATGCTGGCATGCGGAGGGGTCAGCTTCTGCTTGTTAAGTGGAAGAACATACACACACAGGCTACATGTAGATATGGGCCCGTGGGGCTGTATTTGTGTGTGTGTGTGTGTGTGTGTGTGAGAGAGAGAGAGAGAGATTGTACAAGTAGGAAAATGTTTGAAAGGATGTGTACCAAACTCAAGGGCATCTGTGCAGAGTGGGCTGGGAGGCAGTGATGGGAGACTTTCACTTGTATGTGCTTTCACATGGTCTGAATTGTTAACAGTAGACATGAATTATTTTTTAAACTAAAAACAGTGTAAAAGAAGATAGCATTTCATGTGCTTGAATGGATATTTAGGAAAATAAACTTGGCATCATCCTGTTGTTAAACCTAAATTAATGTAAGACGGCAGAAATACAGTGCCCTAGGTATCTCTGGGTAGCACGTAAAGAAGCATTTTCTGGACTTTGCGACAGGTAGCTATTTGAGGGAAATTTAGAATGTTAAAGGAAATAACTATGAGAAATCGCCCTTTTCTTCGTTTAGATCGCGGTCCGATGCTCGTAAACACCTTGGTGGATTATTACCTGGAAACCAATTCCCAGCCGGTATTGCACATCCTGACTACCTTGCAAGAGCCACACGATAAGGTAACTGCTGGAACGTAGCGGTAGGGCATTTCATACATCCTCGGCAAGCAGCGTGCCAGCTTCTGTGCAACGCCCCCGCGCAGTCTCTCCAGAGCTCACTCTTCAACTGCTGTGTGCCACAGAGGATGTCGTTCCCACATTGTAACCACATGCAAAATAATTTGCAGGACCCGAGTGCCCTGAAAAGTTGACAAAATGAAACATTTCAGAGGCTTTTTCAGATCTTGCTGTTTAAAGAAACCCTGTCATCCCAGCATTATAATTGCACAATGCCAGTTTGATCCACGAGGTGTCCCTCTTTAAACACACACTTTGAGTAGGATTATTCGACTTTGAATCCCCGTGGGAAGGTCTGTAAGTGTAGGTGGTTAATGGGCTGATTGACCAGTCCTGTTTCTCAGCACCGGGCCCTGGGAAGTTGCCTTATGTGGTGTTTTTGCTAACAAGGCTCTGTAATAGCAGACTTTGGGACGTCTCGACCTCGTGTGTGCCAGTGACTTTGCTAGGATTCGAAGGCCTTGCTATTGTCTGCCTTTTACAGGGCATCTTGTTTTTGACTCTGGGCTGAATTTTAACTTCTTCTACTACCTGATTCATATTTGGGGCCAAATGATGTAGGCTGGGCACCTGTAGCTATAAGCTGCTTCCAGCAGGATGCCCTCACAGCTTCAGCGACCTAGCCTGGGCTCGGGACCAGAGGTTATTGTAAGAAGCGGCCTATTCGTCCTGCAGGAAGAGGGCCACAGAGGACTGTCCTCTCGCTGGCAGACCTGTGGACGGGGATCCTTTTCAGGAGTGGCAAACTTGCTGCCCTCTCTAAGACCAAAGGCAACCGTGTTTTCTTTGCCAACGCGCTTTAAAAGATCTTGAATTTGATCTCCACCTGCGTGACCCTCGCTTTTCACCGAAGGGAAGACCTGTGGGACCGGCACGCGGCACTGCCGCCCGTGTCTGTGTGGCCTGACACAGCCCTACGCGGACTTCCCCTGCTTCCCTCGACCGCCCCCCGGCTTCACTGAGATGTATTTCCCTTGTTCTTTCACACTTTTAGCACCTCTTGGACAAAATGAATGAATACGTGGGCAAAGCCGCCTCTCGGTTATCCACCCTCTCGTTACTGGGGCACGTCATAAGGCTGCAGCCATCTTGGAAGCATAAACTCTCTCAAGCACCTCTTTTGCCTTCTTTACTAAAATGTCTCAAGGTACGCTGTTTGAAAGGATTCGAATGCAATGGCTTTGTGAATATCGTTTTTGGAAATGTCGAGTAATTTAGCGCAAGCGATCTAGATTTTAGTTTGGAGAGTTTGGAAACTCCCAGGCAGTTGGTTTTTCTCACTCAGTAGCACAGTTGGTGCTCAGTAAGTTCTCAGTGCATCACCGTGACTGTCAAATGTCTTCTGTCCCAGCAAACATGGTCACGTTTCACTCAGACTGGTTCCACATCATGCTATTCCAACCCTCTTCGAGTTGGTCATTGTCTAGCCTTCCCTCAGTTAAAAGTACGCTGGTTTGTCTTTGGGGAAAGCGCATTTCTACATTCCCTTTCAGCTAATAGAAAAAGGGCTAAAAGGCTCTTTTAACCATTTAGGAGCCTGTTTAGTTGCAGCTCTAATCAGGTGCCTGCCGAGTCGCATTGTCCTCTGTTGTGTTAACTTCAGTGCGTCCTTCTACACAGGGAGTCTAAACCTAAATAGAACAATAGTTTTCATTGGACAGTGGCTTGCCAAGGTATTCAGGGCTATTTGCTTAATCTGTTTGAGTTCCTGGACTCATTTCCTATCTATAAAATGAGAAAGTGTGGTTAATATTAACTGCCTATCCCTCACAGAGACACGCAGACACCCAGATACCCGGTAGTATTTGCTGCAGGACGGCGGTGCTTTTGGACTCGCCTGATGTGGCACCTGCAAGTCAGTGTCTGTCTCTGCCAACAAGGGTAACTTATTATCCCTAGAGGCGGGTCCCAAAGAGTCCCAGCGATAGGATGTCGTAAAACACACGTGTAATGTTAAGGAAAAACAGGAACAGTTTTAACAACTTAATTTTTTTAAGCAAAAGGATTGATGAGAATCTAATCCAATTTTGAGGCACCATTTAGTTCAGATTGCAAAACTACTTCATCTTTTCCAAAAGGATAAGCCTTGAAAATTAATCATGGAGTATTACCCAAGCCTTAGTTAGAATGTTATAAAATTAAGGTTAGTCTTTTTTGCTGGAGCTCATTACATGTTCTTGATTTTCTATCAATATTTAATGTTCTTCTTCCTAGATATGTGCCATGACAGAAGGTCTGGTTCTGATGTAAAAACTACGTGTATTTAAAACTTTATTTCCAGACTCATAGATTCCTTTTCCAGTAGGAGTAATGAATGTCTTAGCCTCCCTGGAAGTCATTTGATGACTCCCTCGTTTCTTAAATTCGAATTCCAGTTACTTGGCAAACATTCATGATGTAATTATGGGTCAGGTGAGCTGCTGTAGCTAGTCTTGTCGATTCATTATCCATTGAGTATTAAGTGTCTTCAATTAGCCTAACTTTATTGACTTGATATTTAAACTAGCTGTCTTAGCCGGTCACTGTATCTTTTTTTTTATTTGCGGATTTCTGAAGGCTGCTGTGAAGATGAGCCATTAAGTAGACTCATTAGTGCTCTGCTCATTTCTTAAGATCTATTTCTGTTGTAATCCTTTAAAAAATAGCGTGTTACTTGTCAGTGTGTGATTTTTTTTTTTTTAAAACAGACTTTAAAAAGTAAATATTTTAGGATTTGGGTGAATGAGCAAAAACAGCAGCATTCCTTTGTTCCATTAAAGTTAAAGAGCAGCTTCCCGTTCTTCCTTCACTGGGGTAAATGGGACACCCTCAGGCTTTAGGGCCGGGAGTCGCCAAGCCATGCGTAAGCTCCGTAAGCTCCGAGAGGTGCATCCAAGTGGCCTTGCTCTCTAGAGACGGTTGAGCTGGTCCTCAGTGGCTTTTCTGTTGAGTCTGTTCTAGTGTTGACCCTCCCAGACCCTTAGGGACCTGGGGATTTAGAGACAGGGAGGTGAGTCTGAGCAGACCTCTCACTCGCGTCCCCCTGATGCTGACCCCGAGCTGTGCCTGACAGGCGTTTCCTCCTGCTTGGCCTCCTTCTGCAGATGGACACTGATGTCATCGTCCTCACCACAGGCGTCTTAGTGTTGATAACCATGCTACCGATGATTCCACAGTCGGGAAAACAGCATCTTCACGATTTCTTCGATATTTTTGGCCGTCTTTCGTCATGGTGCCTGAAGAAACCAGGTAAAGATCTCTTTGTGTACCTGTCGCACCCTACCAGGTGAATGCTTTCATTGTTGATTAACAGGTCGTGAGCTTTAAGGTAAGGACATGTCAAATTTTACAGCCGAGATGAGCGGTTGTCACTAGCCAGATAAGGAAGTACCTTGGGTGTGTCCACTGCAGTCATAAATAAGAAGCATGACTTGAGATGAGATGCCTTCCTTACCTTTCTTATTCTGTTGGCTTGAAGGATTAGTTCTCAGGTAGGATGTAAAACTTCCTGGTCTTCAGTAAGCTGAAAAACAGCTTCTGTCTGCGCTGTAGCAGTCTAGGACTAAGCTTGTGGACCCTTGCGCTTGCTCCTCTGGTCCATCGTGACAGCACACAGGCTTCCGGTCTGAGAACCTGTTCGCTGCACATTCCGGGGGGAGCGCAGCGTGTCCTGATCAGCGCTCTGATTTTGAAGGCAGCGCGTTTTCTCCTAGTTGATGGCACAGCTCTATCAAGGTGATTCAGGTGCTCTAAGCATGTACGGTTTGGAATCTTCTGGTAATCCCAGCAGGAGATGTTCCTGTTGAAAGGGTGAAGTATGTAAGCCCTGTGACACAGCCCTGTGGCTCCCTGTATAGGCCGAAGGAACAAGCACAGGCCCACGGCGCTCTTCTTGGGGTGAAAGGGGGGGGTCTCTCCGTCGTGTGTATGTGGCCTTGGGCTCTCCATAGGTGCTACGTGAGGCTGGATTGACTAAGCTTTCTTTCTCCCACACTTAGCTTTTTAAACTAACTTCAGAAGAGTTTTTTCACTCAGTAGTTACAAATCTGCATCGTTAAGACTACATACCGACTTCAAAAGGTTCTCATGCGTTAGTTCCACAGATATTTGAACGGTGCTGTGCACCAAGCACAGAGCAAGGCAGTGGCAGCAGAGGTGAGTCAGACAGTTCTCAGGAGATGCATGCTGAAAACGGCAATGGAGAAGCACAGTGTCACATGTTAGGGGAAGTGACTGTCATTATAAAGGTACTTCAGTGTTGTAGGAATGTCTGGGGTTCTTTTTAAGGGGTGACTGGAGAGGAAGGCGGAGATTAGCTCGCTAAGAGCCTCATGAGTCACCCTAAGTAGATCGGGGTTGCTCAGGGCCATAGGGCGCCACCGATGGATTTTCAGTACAAGTGTCTGGCGTGTTCACATTTGCATTTTAGAAAACCATCCTCGCTGTCTTTGCAGCAAGGTGGGCATATGCCTAAGCAAAACGCCGTGCTGCGGCCTCGGGGTCATGTCTGTCTCGCACACATCAGCCTTGTGTACAGCTCAGAACCTCTCAACGGTTTCCTCTTTCAGGCCACGTGACAGAAATCTACCTTGTCCATCTCCACGCCAGCGTCTATGCTCTGTTTCATCGTCTCTACGGAATGTACCCTTGCAACTTTGTCTCCTTTCTGCGATCTCACTATAGTATGAAGGAGAACTTGGCGACTTTTGAGGAAGTGGTCAAGGTAAATGAGAACTGCTCGTTTATTCGATGCCGTGTAGACAGGCTGCAGTTATAACTCGCGTGAAACGGTAGATGGGGCTTTTGTTCCCCACACCCAGCCCTAGGCAGCCACTCATCTACTCTGCCGGCTTTGAACAGTTCGCATAAGTGGAGTCACATGACGTTTGGTCTTTCGCTTGGTGTAGTGTTTCAGGCGTCTTCCTTGTTGTAGCATGTATCAAAAAGGTACTTCGTCCCTGTTTATCGTCACATAATCTTCCATTGTGTGGAGATACCACAGAAATTAAGCCTTTTCTAATTTGTCAACCCAAACTCTTCTAGCCGATGATGGAGCATGTGCGAATTCATCCGGAATTAGTGACTGGATCCAAGGACCACGAACTGGACCCTCAGAGGTACGGGACCTGAACGGTAACAGAATTTTATAGAATGTCTCGGAGATTGCAAACGCCATCTGGGAGATGTCCGTCCTGAGGTGTCACTTGGGAATGCGGGCTCTTTCGCTCGTGGAGTCAGCCATTTTGAAGGACTTGTGCAGCGAAAGCTTCGTATGAGTCTAAAACACGTTCCTCACGGGCGGAGAACTCAGCTCGCCCAGCGGAGCAGAGGTGGCTGCAGCGCGGTGACTTCCTCTCTGAGCCCCGGGGAGGCTTCCTGCTCGGTGGCACCCGGGTCTGTGTGGCGAGGGGCGAAGGGTGTGGCTGGACACGAGTGGGTGGTGGCAGGTGGATGCCGGGTGGCTGGACCGCCTGGGTCTCTTCCCCCTCCCACCTCTCCAGGCAGCTCCCGCCCTCCGCTGAGCCCTCTAGAAGCTCCCAGGCTGTTGTCTGGGGAGAGCAAACCCGCAGGGCTGCTGCTTGGCGGACACCGGGCACATGGCGGCTGAAGCTGGGTGGAGCTGAGAAGGAGGCAGTGAAATGAGCGTCTCCGTCTCCGTCCTGGGCCGACGGGGCCCAGCTCCCTCTCTCTTCTCCGCCCGGAAGTCAGGTTTACACGCCCCCGGGCAGGGGAGCGCACCCTTTTTGGAGGGCAGCGAATCCGTGGACACGGACATTTGGGGATCTCCCACTGAGAAAGCTGGCTCGCTGCCAGGTGTCCCTATAGCACGTCGCCCGTCTCCACAACCCTCCATGTGCCACGCAGAGCCTCAGTCAGCTGCAAGCAGCTTACGTGAGATGTGCATAGAGAAGCGTAGAAACGTGTATGCAAAGCTTAACGATCACACGTGCATACCCGTGTGGCCACCACAGCTTTAACATGGAGCGTTACCCTCCCGAGTGGCAGTCATCTTTCTCTCTGTTCCCTGTCCCACCTCAGAGAACTGTTCTGGCTTTTACGTGAATGATTCTCTTTCTTTTCTTTATGGTGTTGCCACATGTATTGTTTTATTTGAAAAACGAATGCGGAAGCAGACGCCGGCTAAAGGAGAGTAGTCTTGTCACTGTCAGATGAAGGGACCCAGGAGACAGGAGGAAGAGCAGACTGTCTGTTGGCCCGCCTTCTCCTTCCGCGAGAGTTTGCAGGAGCCCCTTCTGCCCGTGGGCCGTCAGTGGGCCAGGGCCATGCTGATCCTGGGACGCGTAGGTTTACCCTAGTCAGAGCGGCCGGCGAGGCCTACAGCCAGGACCGCGGGCTTCCGTGCTGCGGAAATTCGGCAGCGGGAGGGGGCTGCCGTGTTGGCTGCTGCTGAGCTCACTGCTTCCGGGAGCGGTCGGAGCGGAGGCCTTCTGTGGCGGGGAGTGGATGTCCTCACCGATATAGGCAGAGTGAGGACGTCATCAGTGCATAATCAAGACAAGCTCAGTGCAGACAAGTTGTCTAGGCCAAGGTCGCCTAGTGCTCCGTTCCTCATTGAAAAACAGCACAGCGACGGCGAGAACCTTCACGATGGCCTGCAGCCCGCCCGTCTCTTGTTCGGTCTGTCTGGTGTGAGCAGGTGGTTTTCTGTACCCGCTGCAGAGTTGGCGTCTTGTTCTCCCGGGGCTCCCCTTTGCCTGTCTCCTCTGCAGAATTTCCCATTCCCTGTATCTCCCGTCTCTTTTTTGCTTTACTCTTGTTTTCATGGGATACGTCTTCCACTGGCTTTTTGAGGAAGGATGCAGTTTTTTGGCTGGGTGTAGACTTCTAGGTCGGGAGTCAGTGTCCGCAGTGTGAGGCCATCCTGTCATTGCCACCTTGCTTCCAGTGTTGCTGTTGAAATCAAAGACATCCTGATTTCTGACCATGTGTGTTTGCTGTCGTTTTTCGCCATGGAGCCTGTAGAGTCTTCTCTCTGTTCTCATCATATTCTGAAGTTTCCTAGTGACGAACCTTGGTATAAATCTGTTCTCACTGTTCAGTCTGGAAACTCTTATTATCTTTAAGTTCTAGGACGTTTTCTGTAGTCGCTTTCTGTAATTACACTTGATTTTCTGCCCTCCATGTCTCTCTTTTTTCCAGAACTCTTAGTATTCGGATGGGACCTTGGAGTGGCCCTTTGCTCTTCTTCGCTCCCGTTTTTCTCTGTGCTCTTTTGTTCTGCTTCCTGAAGACGTCCTTACCTTTGGCTTTAGATCGTTCTATTATAGTTTCATTTCTACCGCCACGTTTTTATTACTGAAGAGTTCTTTAGTTCTCTGAGTGTTTCTTTTTTATAATAGCTTGTTTTTGTTTCGTGAATGTGACCTCTCATGGCTTCGAGAATGTCGATAGTGGGGTTTTTTTTTAGGGGATTTGAGTGGTTGATTTGGAAGCCTCCTGGGTCAGTTTACAGGGCCTCACACCTTGGCAGGGAGGGGTCATCTGGCTTTTGAGGAAAGCTCTAACACAGAAGACAAGAAGCCGCTGTGAAGAGGAGAAAAAGGAGCCAGAAACAATGATCATAGGGAGAGCAGAAGAAAATGTCTATGGTAGCTACAGGGAGGAGGCACTTATGCAGGTACGCAAAGGTCAGGATGCCTCAGGAGGGAACAGTCAGGAGACTAAAGAAGGAATTCTTGAAAATGAAAAGCGATACTCTAATAACATTTTAGTAAAAGAATTGGAAGATAAAACTGAGAATGCCTCAGAAAGCAGAGTCAAAGGACAGAAATAAGTAACATGGGAAGAAGGATGAAAAATTTAAGATAATCAGTTCCGGAAGCCCAACATCCAGTAACAGAGTTTTAAAAAGAGAGCAGAAAACTGGCGGAGGAAGAAATTGTGAAAGAAACGATAAAAGAAAATTTCCAATACAAGTACAAATAATACAAGAAAATTCAATACAATGAGAATTGAAGGCCATGAGTGTCCAGATTGAGGGGGATTACTTAGTGTTCAGCTTAATCATTGAAAAAGAATGGTGCCAAGTCTCAGTATTGTGAAGTCTCAGAACACCAGAGATTAACCTTTCAGAGAAAAAAAACGAAAAACAAGCATCAGAAGCCAGAATGGTGTTAACTTCTGAAACACCTTCAGAGTTGAGGATTTTCAGCGTAGAATTCTGTCTCCAGCCAAATTGCCTGTCAAGTTTGAGAGATTTTTAGACGTGCAAGGACTCGTTTGTCGCCCATGGGCCGTTTCTCAGCTAAGCACCGGAACATGCGTTTCACCAAAACGAGAGTAAAGTCTAGGAAGACAGAGTCCAAGACTCAGGGTCATGGTCCAGGGAAGTCTTGGGGTGACACTGTATGACAGTGCCGAGAACAGCGGTGGGAGAGACAGGGGGCCTCTGCAGGAGGCTCTTTAGGGAGCGAGTGAATAGTCCTGGAGAGCTGTCTGCATTTCATTATGGAAAAGTTGTATATGGCGTTGTTTCAGGGCTGTTAGAACAAGTTTAAGAAGAATTAGTAGTAGATACACAGAAGACCAAGGAAAAGAAGCAGAAAAATTCAAACTCTAGGACAAACTAAATCAAGCAAAAAAGGAAATAATATCATAGTATAACTTTGGCTCAGTTGCGAATAGTACTTATGTAGTTGTGATATTTAATCGTTGAAAATCGGTTTTGAAAAAGAACAAAAGAGTGACGTATTTATTTTGAGAGCATTAGGGAGGAGGGACAAGGATATATGAGAGTGACCTAAGTCCTCACCTTCCATAATAGGAAGTTAATAGACGATGTCTAAAATTCATACGTCAGGAGATCTAAAGCGTAGAGTATATTCTTGAGAAACATGGAGATAGGGTAACAATTTAGTTCAAAAAATTGGAAGCAGCAGCTAGAGTGGTTGAGGGGAGAGGCACGGGAGGTACCTTTTAAAATGAGGTTGACTTTTTAAACCGTCATTTCATTGACGCTAAGATACCATTGAACATAGAATATATTTACACTCTATGTACATCTGAGTAGACAAATGCCAAATAAACTAGCACATAACTGATTAGCCTGTACTTTCCAGTTTCAGACACATTAAAATATGAAAAGTCCCTTTAGGAATCAAGGAACTACTCTAAGTACGTATATTATTTTGATTAAAATAAAACATTTAAATGTATTCCTGCTTTATTGTGATTCTCATTTTCTTGTCCAAAACCGATCTTCCTACGTGTACATGTGCATCCTGCGATCACTTTCCAGTCACGCTGAGAATGCGTGAGGAGGAGACAGCCACCGGTAACATGAATGTCACAGCTGTGGGGACCTGCGTGCACGGAGACTCAAGGGCCTCCTCCTTAGGGACGTGGCCTTGTGTGCCCCCCGCACCCCGGACTCTCTCATCTGTGTTTCACACCTCATTCCCAGCCTCCGGGACGAAATGACGGGCTTTTTAGAACAGTTGTGTGGGATTGGATGCTTTGATAAGGTGAACCCATGGCGCGCCCTTAGTGCTGCTGGGCTGTTTTTGGTAAACTTTGGGACACACGGATGAGACTCTCTGCGGGATTATTACTCACTCAGAAACACGTATAGCAAAACTACGTTGTCTAAAAGAAAGAAAGTTTGTACTTGAGCAGGTCAATGTTGTTTTTATTATTTATTATTGTAGAACGTTTGGCAAACACCGAAGAATTCAAAGAAGAAAAGAAACATCATCCATAACTTCCGGTCTTGCCATCTGAGTTCTTAGTGCAGTCATGTCTACATCTCTTTGTGGGCATATCTCTGAGTAGTTTTGTCTCACGTAAGATCATATCCTGAGCATTTTAGATCATTTAGTCTTTGAAACTATGATTTTAAAAATCAACTGTAATACGATATAATGTAGATATAATAAAATTTATCACTTTGGTTAAGTTTGGCAAAAGTTGCAATCACAGTAGGAGAACGTTTCATTGCCCAGGAAGTCCCTTCCCACCCTTTGTTTTCAGCCCCCACCCCTCGCTCATCTGCTGAGAGCATGCTTTCTCATGGTGGAGTAGTAATTTGCCTTCTGTAGAGTATACCTCTTTGGTTGGGCCCTGGGTGACATCTTTGCTTTCTGTTCCAGGCTGCGCTGCGCTGAGCACTGTCGCACATTTCGTGTGTGTCTGCTTCTGTAGGCTAAATTCTTTGCAGTAAGGCTGTGGATCACGTACCGGGAATCTTTGGACAGTTCTTTAAGTGTCCTAGGTTGAAGACTTTCTGCGCTGTTTGTGGTCAGGGGTGGATGAGAACCCCACGGCTCTGATAGGCGACCTTAAATCGGCCTCAGCTCCCTCTCAGTTTCTGAGTCTCTCTGTTCTTTGATTACCTCTGTTCCAAAGGAGACTTTCCCCCGGTGACTGCTCTGCACAGTTTGTGTTCTGTTTTAAAGCTAGGCCTACTCTTTTGTCGATGAAATTTTTGTTTCAGATTAGTTTCTGATAACTCGATATAGCCATTTGGAATAGGGGGCTTTTAGGTTTATGACTTGAATGGCTAATTTATTTGGTAATACTGAGAAATACTTGGGCTGGTATGGTTCTGCCTTGTTCTTTGCTAATCAGGGGCGAGTGGCTGGCGTTGAGTTAGCACTTGTACCTATTTGACTGTTTGATTAAATAGATTACAACTCGTATTTCTTGCTTTCGCTGCCTTTTACAGGTGGAGGAAATTGGAAACACATGATGTTGTAGTAGAGTGTGCCAAAATCTCTCTGGACCCCACAGAAGCCTCATGTGAAGATGGCTATTCTGTGTCTCACCAAAACTCAGCCCGCTTCCCTCACCGTGCAGCCGATGGCACCGCAGGCCCTTACGTCGACACACAGAAAAACTATGGTAAAAACTGACTTTGGTACTTCTCTGTCTGCTTTATCACTTTGTCTCTGGAAAGCATTGTTTATTTTTATTGACTTTATTTTCTTTTCCTACAATAAGACTTAGTTCAGCTCCTGGGAGCCGTTTCCCAAATATTTAAAATTCGAATTTGCCTCCATTTTCTCCTGGTTAATAATTCCTCCTTCAAGTTGCATTGAGTCCTATGTCCTTGATCTCGTATCCGATCAAACAGCAACCCACGTGGATGTGCCTTCAGTGCTTAAAAAAAAAAAAGGTTCAGGTCTGAGACTTCTAGGCCCCACCCACAGGGACACTTTCTGCTTTCTGACACTTCTTGTGTGGCCCTCTGGGTCATGGAACCGACACGGCCTGAGTGCGCCTGGACAGTTGGAACTGGATTGACGTAGAAGTCTGGGCTCACCTGCAGGCAGCACCCGCGGAGGCTGTCATCCAGCCCGTGCCTTTTCAAGTTCTCCTGACGCTTAACTGGGTAGCAGACCTTACTGCACTTGATTTCCAACGAGCATTTAAAGGCCCATTTAAATGTTACTTTGTCCCCAAGGACGTCAGGAGTCCTCTCAGATTTTTTAAATATTGGGAACGGAATCTTATCGAACGGTCTAGAGGCCCTGCCGACTTGTCAGGGTGACCAGACGCCCACGCTCACCCCGCGTGCTCTTTCTCTCTCGCCTTAGGGAGTGCTGCTTCCACCCCTCGCTCCACTTCCCGGCCGACGTCCAGTACGCCCGGGCAGCTACCTCCGGCTCAGAGCTCCTCGTCGACACGGCCGTTAGCCGAGCCGCCACAAGTATGGTGTCAGACGTGCCCGCTTTCCTCTCTGCTTGTTGGTGAAGCTGACCGTTTGGGTCGGGAGTTAGCATGTGGTTTGGGAAAATCTGACACTGCTTGTTTCAAAAGGTTATTTTTAAGGATAGGTGATGTTAGAGAAAGTTCCCGTAGCCACTCGGTTTTCTCTTGGAGTCTAGACTTAGAAAACGCAGCTTTAATGAGACGCCTTTTTCCAGTTTAAAACGGCCATTGGTCACGCATGTAAACCTTGGGCTGATTCAGTGTCCACGCCGCCTCACTGACATGCCTCACTGACTTCCCAGGCTACTCTCTGGAGCCCGTCTGCGGTCTGCGGTGTGACCACGCCCCCAACTTCTCCTGGGAACGTCCCGCCTGAGTCGCCCCACCCTTGCAGCAGATTCTTTGGCACAGCTGGTGCGTCTGCGTTAGTTTGGGTTTGGTTGGTTGGTTTGGGCTCGCTTTTTACGACTGGGAATTGTCTCTCAGATCTAACTGAGTTTGGGGGGCCACTCGCAGTAGGAAACCTGTTTTTGACACTTAATGCAAACCTCTGGAGCTTTCAGAACATGTAAAGTGAGCCTAGAAAAAAAAAGACTGCTCAAGATCCCCAGAAAGTTAGCTTTAGCAGCCTTCTTCATAGTAATAGTTGGGCTGAAAATAACTATCTTTCTGATAGTGAGGCTCAGCAGTCGTGCATGTTCTGTCTTTGTTCGAGCAGGCGGAAAAGGAACCCCTCTGGGAACCCCGGCAACCTCTCCTCCTCCAGCCCCACTCTGTCATTCGGACGACTTCGTGCACGCTTCACTCCCGCAGGCCACAGCCACCGCCCCCAGGAAGGTATGCTGGGCTTGTCTGCTGTCCGTCTGCACAAGCACAATGACCCTCTTGCAGACTCACTTTGTGAAGCCTATTATGCCGGATAGAAGTTTGACCTCAAATGCGATGGGTTTGACTCAGAACAACTGAAAACAGACTAACCAGTAGCTCTGAAAGCGTGATCCCGAAGCCCTCGAAGGGAATCCACTAGGTCAGAACTACTTTCATAGTAACGCTGAGCTGTCATTTGCCCTTTGGCAGCATTGGCATTTGTGCTCATGGGATAGAAACAGTGCTAGGTAAGTGGCCGGCCCCACAGCACGCATCAGGGCGGGCACCCAGCTGTGCTGGTCGGCATTGCAGCCTTTCTTCCTTGGTGCGTTCTTTCAGTTTAAACGAAGAAGGAAAAAAAAGCAAATGAATAAACCTAACAAGAACGTCCTAGAGACAGCAGTGAAAATTATTAATTTTATTAAATCTTGGCCCTTGAGAACGTGGATGTGTAATACTGTGATAAGGAAATATACGTAAAGCACTTCATTGCCTATCAAAGTGAAATGGTCATCGCAAGCGCTTGTGCGATTATCTGAGTTGAGGGCTGAGCTGCTGCAGCTTCTCATGCAGCACCGGTGACAAACTGGTTACTCACCCCTGAGTACATGGCGGGCAGTTTCTTAACTGACGAACTGAGCCCGTCAGCTCATGGTCAGAACAACTGACAGTATTTGTTGCCAGTGATAAATTCAGCTTTCAGGTAAAATTAGAATTTAAAAAAACTGGTGTCTGCCACCATGAGCTTGATAGCTTCCCCAAGACTTCTATGATGAGTATGAAAAGCCTTGGAAAGCTTAGTTAATAACTGCGAGTTTTGGTCCTGCATAGTGAAGCGTTTCAACACGTCTGCGTGACCCGATGAGCCAGTGTTTCCTAAGTGCCCAGTGCCCGACACTGTAGAGTCATGTGTAGGTGAAAGGTGCAGTCGGAGGACAAGGCAGCCCAGTGGGTTTTCAGAGCACAAGAAGTTCATCGTCATGGCTTCAGACTCCACATTGTAACTAGCCTTTAAGAAATGACCCCTTCGTCAAGTGTGGGCGTGATACCGGAGGTGGTCACCCGCAGCTACTCGGAAGTCCGTTTATACGCGTTTACTTCTTACGAGTCCTTGTCCGTGGGGCGCAGGGCTTTCTTCATGGACTTTAGCCAAAATAGCATAGCAGCGGATTGAACACAGAGGCAGATAGGAGAATCCGACTTTCTTCCATTAGGCCAGGTATTAAAGAGATTGCAAAAACATAAAACAGCCCCATTCTTCTCCCTAATTTATTTTTGTTTTGGGAAATCTAGACATTTTCCATGAAAATATTTGTTATTTATGTTTACGTGTAATGGGTTTGTTATCTTTAAGTGAACGAATGAGTATTTTTACATTTTAAGTTTTAATACAGTAACTGTCGATAGATCTCTGTCCACAGAAAGAAAAGCTCTTGGGATCTTGGTAATGTTTAAGAATGTGAAGACATCCTGAGACCAGTTTCAGAACCGCTGGGCTAACCTTTAGACTCCTTTATAGCATGCCGAACGTTTAGACATTTCATACGTTTCTCTTACGTCCGACGAGGATGTGAGCACAATTTTCGCCTTGTGACATAAACGCTGTCTTTTCAGGAGGAAAGAGGAGACCCTGCGAGGCCCTGTCTGCATAGACAGCACCATCTTCTGAACGACCGCGGGCTAGGTAAAATCTCGGGGTGACAGTGGACTCGCCCGTCTCCCCTCGTTGGGTCATATGTGGAAATAGGGAAATTCTGGCGTACTGCAAGACACTGACGTCCAGTAATGGTGAAAACATGCGCTTGATTCTAAATGCCAGCCTAATAGCAACAAAAGCTTTTAAGCTGTTGCAGTGTGAACTACCTGCATTTTCAGCCGTCAGACTGCGATTTTATCTGTTCTCTGTGACGTTGAGAACGGAGAATATTATTTTCAGTGCGATTATGTTTTGGCGCCTTCAGTTAGGTTATTTATAATGTCTTAGTTTTCTGTAGTAGCCCCAAGAGAACCATTTCCGGCCTTCTGTATTCAGCAGGAGGAAGCGTCACGGACACATTCCGTCACAGTGGAAGGGTTTCACAGTTACGGGGGTGACCAGTGTGTTTCTTTGACTTGAGTTGTCTTTGTTTCTCTTTAGAGGAACTACCTGGCAGCAAGAATTCTGTCACCTTAAGTGATCTTCCGGCGTTTTTAGGTGACCTGGCCTCTGAAGAAGATAGTATTGAGAAAGATAAAGAAGAAGGTAACACATGGGGTCCTGGGCTCACACGAGGTTGCTGAGAAGTGACGAAACCCTTGTTGTGCTTTAAATTCGGGATTTAGTGTCAGCACCCCGGGCTGGCTTGGTTTTTCTTCTCTTGGGGGAAGAAGATGGGAGTTTTATTCTGGGTCCTGTCCAGGTAAACGGACGCCCCTTTGTTTCTGTCCCTCAGGGTGGCACGCGGCAGCACGCAGCCCCAGACTGCCCGGCTGTCCCCCAATGGCCTGTTTACTGAGGTGTCTCTTGTCTCCCTTTCGCCCCTCAGCCGCAATATCTAAAGAACTTTCCGAGATCACGCCGGCCGATGCTGAGCCCCTGGTCCCTCGAGGCGGCTTCGACTCTCCCTTCTACCGAGAGAGCCTCCCGGGCTGTCCCAGGAAGACCCATTCGGCCGCCTCCGGTGCTCAGGGCGCCAGTGCGAACGCTGAGCTTTCAAACTGCTCCCTGGACAAGCTCGGGCCCGACACACCAAAGCAAGCCTTTACCCCCATCGACCGGCCCCGCGGCGGCGCCGAGGGAAGCCCTGCGGCGGGCAGGGAGCGCCAGGCTTCTCTGGAGACGAGCATCCTCACTCCCAGCCCTTGTAAACTTCCACCTCCGAGGGGCGCGGGGTTTGGAAGTGGGCAGCCTCCCCCGTACGATCATCTTTTCGAGGTGGCATTGCCAAAGACTGCCCATCATTTTGTCAGCAAGAAGACGAAGGAACTGTTAAAGAAGGCAAAAGGAAACGCAGAGGAAGACTACACGCTGTCCCCCTCCCCAGTGGAAGTGCTGGACAGGCTGGTCCAGCAGGGAGCAGACGCGCACAGCAAGGAGCTGAACAAGTAAGGCGCTGGCTGGTTCCCGTTCCTCCAACGTCCGGTGTTCCTGCGACAGAGCGCGGGAGGGCGGACCGGCTCTTCGTGCTCTCCCCAGAGGCGGCCGCTTCCCCTGTCCCCTGCGCTTGGCCAGACGGCCCCGCGGTCTGCGTTGCCGTTTCACACATGTCACTGTGTGTGTTCTCTATACACGCGTGTTAAATCGGGGGGAATTCCCAGAGTAATGGCCCATTTTAAAACGAGTCTTTATATCTAGGCCGTTGGTGCCACTGTACTACGAGGAAGTTCAGATGCTTTTTCACATTTGCTCTCATAATTTGAGGGTGAGGTGTACGTCAGATATGGAAATACTCGTTATAGTATATCTAGCTACAGGTATTTCTGTTTCGGTAACGTAGGAATTAGGGGGAAGACAAAGTCAGCATTTCAGTGCAAGTTCAGGGCGGCCTGCCCCCCCATCCCAGGATGGCGCACGTGGTTTCTTAGATGGAAATCTATCTGAGACACTGTTTTCAACTCTTATTACCCTTTTCAAAGGATATCCAAGGAAGGGATTAGGGAAGTTCGAATTCTCTGCCATTTCTAAACAGGTTCTTAGGGAAAGTTTGTTTTATTTTTTCTTCCGTATAATGATAATCTAAGGCGGAATTTGACAGAGCTCATCATATTTAAGGTCTATTTTTAAATGAAGTTTGGTATCGTACAGCCCCAGGTGGGCGCCCTGGTTTCCCCTTAAACTCGATGGTGGGAGCGTCTCCGTGGAGGGCTGCTGCGTCGTTGAGATGAAACGGGCTACTCTCGGTGTGTGGTCGTCTGTGGCCTTGGAGGGCCGAGCCGGCTCTGCGTTAGGGCCTCTCCACTCCAGAGACTTGGTCACCCTTAGCGGGGCACCTGCCCCCTGTATGGGCTGTGAGACTCCCCCTCTCACTCCATGGGGACTTTGAGTTTGAAACGTTTCCCTGTGCTTTTGATCACAAGGAAGTGATCTAACCTGCCGAGATGAAAAGTCCAGATCGGTTTTTTTCTGGGCAAGATCGGTAACTTTGTTATTCAAAACCTTTCTTCCCAGGTTGTCTTTACCCAGCAAGTCTGTCGACTGGACACACTTTGGAGGTAAAGTTGTTACTTTAGCTCCAAATCCAGCCCACGCGGATCCTGCTTGCTTGTTGCCTTTTCGTCCCGGAGGGAGGTGCCCTGTAGGAACCCGTCTCCCTTTTGCTGCCGCCCCAGCCATCACCTGCTTGGCCAAAGAGTAGCTCAGGTGTTGCACACTCAGCATTTCCTATATTTGAAAAGTGGCGAGGACCGTGCACTGCACGGTGGAATTACAGACAGCGCAGCCCTCACGTGAGGCCAGGCCCCCCTAGAAAAGCCCCAGGTGACACACATGGTCCCAGGAGAGGGCTCGGCAGGGACGTAGCAGCGAAGGTTGAAAGGAGTCTCAAAAATATGTGCACGTGGTTTGGGGTTCGCAAGGAAGAAGTGAGCTCAGAGTCCTGTCGCACGGTGTCCCTTGGCGGTCCTTTGCGGGGCGGGGAGTGAGCGACCCCTCCTGATGAGTGCCCGTTCCTGTCACCCGGCGCCCGTTGGTGGTCCTTTGCGGGCAGCGGGTGCGTGCCCCCCTTTTAATGAGTGCCCCTTGCCGGGAACCAGGTGCTCATTTGCCAGGCGAGCGGTGACTTGGTTCGTAGGGACCTGTGTTTCTTAAGCTGGCGAACCCTGGGGGGGCTCGAGGGGACGACATGTAAAAGGCGCCTCTGCCACCTCCCTCTGCTTTGAAACCAGGCTCTCCTCCCTCAGATGAGATCCGCACCCTGCGGAACCAGCTGCTCTTACTGCACAACCAGCTGCTGTATGAACGGTTCAAGAGGCAGCAGCACGCCGTCCGGAACCGGCGGCTCCTGCGCAGGGCCATCCGGGCAGCCGCCCTGGAGGAGCACAACGCCGCCATGGTGAGTGCGTGGCGTGGGGTCAGCATGCCGGTGTGTCCAGTGTGCCAGCGGTCGAGCGCAGAGTCCCACACTCCGCTCTGCTTGCTGGGGCGGCTCGGGGTGGCTCAGGCTGGGCTGTGAGCCCCCAGCTCTGAGCTCCCTTGTGGCTCTTGGAAACTGTGGGGACCACTGAGTTTTTGCATTTGTCTGTAACCGGCTGTGCTGATAACCGGAAGAAGAGACCATTTCGTGTCTCTGAATGTGAGACCAGCTCTCCTGAAGCTGTTTCAGGCCCCCGAGCTCTCGGCCCAACTACGAAGGCAGTGAGACCGGGACGTTGGCTCTGCCTCTGCCGCTTAGCAAGTGATTTAGCTTCCTCAGGCCCGTCGCCCGGCCTGTAGAAGGGGAAGAGTAATCGTGGCACCTGTTTGTGACGGTGCTGCTTAGAAGAATTCGTGTCGTGAGCATTCGCTCGGTGCCTGGCGCAGGGTACACGGTCACTAAATGTCCGTCGTTTTCCTGACTGTCACACTGTTTTGTCCCGGAGACCCCATTCCAGTGCTGGGGGTTAGGGCTGTGGAAGGTATTGGGAGCAAGTCAATCTCTGAGGAAAGTTCTCTAAGCAACCTACGATCCATTGCCCGTGTGAATCTGGTAACCCCTGGGCGAAAGCCAAGTTAGGCAGTAGCGAGCCTCCAGGTTCTGGGCTTGTAGTTACAGCCCCAGGGTAGCGTGTGACTTCGGATGAAACGTGTAGCACGTGTGAAACGTGTCAGTGCCCATGCTGGAGGCAGCTGAAATGGTGGCGTCTTTGGTCTCTGCTAGAAAGACCAGCTGAAGTTACAAGAGAAAGACATCCAGATGTGCAAGGTTAGTCTGCAGAGAGAACAAGCCAGGTACAGCCAGCTCCAGGAGCAGCGAGACACGGTGGTCACCCAGCTCCACAGCCAGGTCAGACAGCTGCAGCACGACCGGGAGGAATTCTACAACCAGAGCCAGGAGTTACAGGTACGGCCCGCCACGCCGCAGGCAGCCGAGGGCACGCGCGGCCCCTCGTTCGTCTGAACTCGGGGGACCTGCTTTTCCCTCCGAAACCGCAGCCAGCGGACATCGTGGCAGAGGTTCGCCAGCTCTGCCCGTTCATAGCCCCCTCAGCGTTTCAGTCATTTGTCCATGGCGCTATTTATGTCCTGACAGCTTAGGAGGTGTTTGAAGTAATACACATAAATCAAACAATTCTTTAAATTCCTGTTTTGAACGACCACGTTGGTTACCAGTGCTGCATGCACACTCACCTGGCACACGCAGTCTCACCCTGGAATGATGGGGTGCTGGCACCCTCCTTCCTGTTTCTCACGGGTTTTCCCATGGTGGTTCTGGTCACTGCCTCCACCGCAGAGGCAGCTTTGCAAAGCTGCGACGTCATCCACAGGCAGGGAGCACATCTCGGCCAAACCGAAGTCAGTAGTGCACACAACGACCAACAGATGTCGCCGTGTTTCCCTCAAAAATAAAGTGTCCCGCAGCACCCTGAGAGTAGGCTGCAGGCTCTGGGCTTTTCTGCCACCACCGGGGAGGTGCGCACCTAAGGCCTTCTTTTCTTCTGTTAAACAAATCAAGAACTCGGAAATCAACCACTACTTAACTTTTTAAAACTAAGAGGTTAAATCCTGATGGCCCAAGAGCTGTGGGGGAACTAGGCGCTGTTGGTTCCCGGGGGCCCGTGGGCTGTGGCCCGGCGCCTGGCAGTGCTCCCTGACCCCTGGCCGTCTCTCGGGCAGACGAAGCTGCAGGACTGCAGGAACATGGTTGCGGAGCTGCGCCTGGAACTGAAGAAGGCCAGCAGCAAGGTGTGCCACACGGAGCTGCTGCTCAGCCAGGTTTCTCAGAAGGTAGGCGAGACGGGTGGCGAGCCGACTGTCCTCACACCACACGCCGACGCTTCCCTCGGACGGGACAGATGCGTTACTTGTGCATCTTTGTCAGGGTTCCCAACAAGGAGTGAGTCCGCCACCCCAGGGGACTTTCAGCAGTGTCTAGAAATGTTTTTGGTGCTACCGACCGGGTGGGCAGGGGCCGGGGTACTGCTGAGCATCTTGCATGCACAGGGTGGTCTCCATGGCAGGGAACTGCCGGCCTGCGCCCCAGGCTGCGTGCGACTCGGGGGGTTCTTCCCTCCTCGTTCTGCCCAGGTTTTTGAGCCGTGGTTTGTCTCCCTTTGGGATCCGCTCCGGCCATCACTCACCCCAGCACGGGTGACTTTCCCCAGGGCTTCATCCCCCCCAGAACTGAAGACCCCGCTGTGGTGGTTCTGCACACACCATCTTCTCCGGGGGCCTTGGGGGGCCACCATTGAGGCAGCACTGGGGTGGCGTGCCCCCAGGAGGTCCCTGTCCCAGGCGACTGTGCACTGTCTGCGGTCAGACCTTCACCCCGCTTGTCTGTGTGCTTTGGCCAGCTCTCCAACAGCGAGTCGGTCCAGCAGCAGATGGAGTTCCTGAACAGGCAGCTGTTGGTCCTTGGGGAGGTTAACGAGCTCTACCTGGAGCAGCTGCAGAACAAGCATGCAGACACCACGCAGGTACGCTGGGCGCCGGGCCCCGCTGGGGCGCTCCTGGGACCCAGGACATCTTTGCACGGTGCACGTCGTGCAGAGTGACGTTAGGCGTCATTTCCTGAGACGTGGCGCAGAGGTCCTGGCGTCGCTCCCACCTCCCCGGCCTAGCCGTCCAGGCGCTTCTCAGCCGCCACGTGAGCTGCTTCCCTGGCTTTGAAATTGCGCCGGGTATCCGTGAAAGCAGCAAGTGGTACTTGGAGCAGGGTAGGTGACAGAGTGCTTCCCTTCGCTTCCCCAGGCCCCTCTTGGAAGGGAGCGGTGGGGAGCCAGCCCTGGCCGACGCATCTCAGGACCGTGCGTTCGCGCTGGCATGCGTGTTTCTCTTCCCTTGAATGTTGAACTTAATTTCAGCAGATGGTGGGTCTGTCCTGGCAATAGGCCAGCGTCAGGAGGGTGTCCCTTCAGTGCCTCCCCAGCCGTGTCGAGGCAGAAGTTTGTGTTACTTTATACATAGCCTCGGTAATGGTGGTGAAAGAGTCAGGAAGAGAATTTTAATAGCAAGTGCTCGGATGTTTCCTGCCACTAACGTCTCCGTCGTACGCGGGCCTTCTTTTTAAGATTTCGTGTGCTTGTGTTTTGTAAAGCATCTTTTTTGGCTAAACGGAGAGAGTAGTCTTAAAACTAGAGAGACGTAATTTTTACAGTGGAGTTACTCCTCATTTCTCAGCTCTCAGATTCGGACTTCGTTTAGAAGGATGTTAAATGTAGAACTTTCCCTAGAAACGACTATCACTCACTTGGGAGGTAGAGCAGCTTTGGAGAAAGAACGAGACGAGAGAACTCGGAGAGAGCTTGCTCGCGTGCATCCGCGGTGTCTCCTGAGAGGGGCGGAGCCGGGCGGGCTTCTGCGGGGCTGTGCCATGGTCGCACACTTGTTCACGTCGGGCCGAGCAAGCGCTGGCCTCTTTGGGCTGTTTCACAGTTTATAAAGCTTGTAACTGGTGCCTTCAACTGTGAGCAGCAACAAAGAACCAAACTGATCTGGCTTATCAAGTAATTTCATTTATTTCGCTTGAGAAGAAGTCCCAGGGCCGGCGAGTTCCGGGCTGGTCCGGTCAGCAGTTCAGGGACGGCGTCGGGAGCCTGGTTCTCACCGCTCCCTGCACCGCCCGGCCTGTGCCGGCAGCTCGTCTTCAGGCCAGCTGTGTTCATCACTGCAAGGTGTGCGCCTCAGCTGCCGCTGTCACGGTAGACGCCACGATGTCCCACAGAAGAGGAGCGCGTCTCTCAGCAAGGACAGCTTTCCTGGGGACCTTCCACTGGATCACCCCCCCACTTGTCATTGGCTGGGGTGGTGTCGTGTGCCCATCGGTAGCCAGTCACCGCCTTGCATCTGTCAGGGTTTGCCCTGGACCGGGGGCCGGGCTTCCTCTTGTGCAGTGGGGTGGGGGAGGAGGAGTGGGCACTTCATAGTCAGGTGGGGGCTGGCTGGTAGGTGCTGGGGCCGCCCCCGTGCGGTGGTTGTGAGGTTCAGGAAAGCGGTGGCCGGTCTAGGCTCAGTGCTCTGGTTGGTTCTCCGTAAACAACTGTTATCATTCATGACAGAGGTCCGATTTGTCGCCCTACCCAGTGGGGACGTCTGGAGCCACTGGGTGCGGCTGGAACGGCCCCCTTGTCTGGTGCCCAGTCCTGAGTTTAGGTCTGTCGCAGTCTCCGCCGAGGAGGCCTGCATTCACAAGTCACCCTCGAGGCAGGGGCACCTGTATGGAAGCTCATCTCCTTGCTCCTCATGGCTCGTTACCTCCTTTAAAAACACAAATGTGCAGTATATTTCCTATAAAGATTTCACCATAATGCTCGTTACGACAGTCTCCGGCTCAGTGCTTTTCTGAGCCCAGTGCACTTGCTCTGGGCTT
This sequence comes from Pteropus medius, assembly GCF_902729225.1. Lineage (NCBI taxonomy): Eukaryota > Metazoa > Chordata > Mammalia > Chiroptera > Pteropodidae > Pteropus > Pteropus medius. The sequence continues at coordinate 1,771,048 of NW_024342468.1, read as the reverse complement.
TAAGCTGCTTTGATCCCAGGCCGTGTGTCTGGCCTGTGCCCCGCCATGTCAGGTCACCTGATCTGCAGCTGTCGCTTTGCCGAGCAGCCCTGCTCACTGCACTGCCTTCTGTCGCTCCGCCTCGGCTGGCATCGGGAGGAAGGGAGCCGCGACGCCAGCGCCCTGACGTTCGGAACGCGGGCGCGTTTTCATTGGCGTTTTGTGAATTTATCTGTTTACGTAGTTGATCCTTCAGTCACATGGTTTTATAGTCTGCTTTTTTATCTTTTTACTGATACGTATCAGCTTTAAAAATTTGCCAGTGAAAGACATACTTCAGTTTACACAAGTGTTTCTCGGAGATTAGGCCTAACGGTGCTGCTGGGTTTTGCTCTACCGAACATGCTGTGAGGATTATTGGGCCAAAGTGTCTGTGCGTGTTTCAGACGATTCTCTTAGGGGTAGACTTCAGGAAGGGTCACTAAGGCTGATATTGCCAGCTTATTACTTTCCAGAAAGTTGGCCTAGTTTCTACGTCCACAAGCAGTATACACACGTACTTTCTCGGTGCTTATTACCTGGATTTGTCAAAACGAACATGGCATGCTGCTTTTCTAAAATGATTAACTGCAGTCTCTTTTTTAGGAAGTGGAAATGATGAAAGCTGCATATCGGAAAGAACTAGAAAAAAACAGAAGCCATGTTCTGCAGCAGAACCAGAGGCTTGACACCTCCCAGAAGCGGATTCTGGAACTGGAATCTCACCTGGCCAAGAAAGACCATCTTCTGTTGGAGCAGAAGAAGTATTTAGAGGACGTCAGGCTCCAGGCGAGGTAACGTCCGCCGGGGAAGGTGGCGCAGTGCGGTCCTTTAAGAAGTGGAATTCCCACATTCCGGGCGGTCCGTGTCTTTCAGAGGGCAGCTGCAGGCTGCAGAGAGCAGGTACGAGGCTCAGAAAAGGATCACCCAGGTGTTCGAATTGGAGATCTTAGATTTGTATGGCAGGTTGGAGAAAGATGGGCTCCTGAAAAAGCTTGAAGAAGAGAAAACGGAAGCGGCCGAAGTGGCAGAAGAAAGGTAGGGACACAGCGCCGAGTTGGCGTCAGTGGCCTTGTCGTTGAGCCGCCCCTGACGGGGTAAGGACCGCGCCGCGAGGGGGACAGCAGTCACGGCCCGGTCAGGTGGGGCCGCTGCAGGCCGCCGCCCGTGTGGCGGAGACCCCACCCAGCCCTTCCCCTCGGGGGGCCCAGCCATCCTCGCATGCTCCTTGTCCTTGGCCCCACGTCACTGGCTGTGGTCACAGGAAGCGCCCGCGCTTCAGGGTGCCACCTCACGTCCCTAGTTGCGACTTCGTTTCTCCCGGTGTGTCCTGGCGCCGGAGTCCTCCGTTAGGAGATGCGGCGGGCCGGCAGGTTCGGTGTCAGTGTGAGCGGGCGTCCGGCAGCCCCACGCCTCCCGCTCGCGGTGCCGTGCTCTCCAGCTGCCCCCCCCGCCCCCCGGGTCTCTTACAGGCTCGACTGTTGTGATGACGGCTGTGCGGATTCTGTAACGGGGCGCGGCGAGGAGGCCTCTGGCCACAACGGCGAGACCAAGCCCCCCAGGCTGGGCAGCACCCGGGGCGGTGGTGGCGGCAGAGGCGGCGGAGGCAGCGGTAGCAGCAGTGAGCTCTCGACCCCAGAGAAGCCCCCGACCCCGAGGGCGGGCCCGTTCGGCAGCCGGCGCGAAGCCGCCCCGGGCGAGCCCTCCACCAGCATCCCTGCGACCGTGGGCTCGCTTCCTAGTTCCAAGAGCTTCCTGGGCATGAAGGCCCGAGAGTTATTTCGTAATAAGAGCGAGAGCCAGTGTGACGAGGACGGCGTGACCATCAGTAGCCTTTCGGAGACCCCAAAGACAGAACTGGGCAAAGACTCGGGCGTGGAAGACAAGAGCCCACTGAGCGTGGATGGCCCGTGCCCGTCCCCCCCGAATCCGGACAGTGTTGGACAGCTCCGTATCATGGACTACAACGAGACCCATCACGAGCACAGCTAAGGACGATGGCCAGGCAGCGCCAGCCTGCGGGGCGCTGGCAGAGGATGGGAGGGGCGGGTGCGCATTCGTGAGCCGCCCCCTTCCGGGGTCTGCGCGGCCAGCTCACGCGGTGGAGACGGGATGGAGGTCGTCTTGACATTGACTGAATGCAGAACGGATTTTGGATCTGGCCTTGAAATGCCTCTTAACCTTCCCCTCGACCCAGCCCCTTGACCTAGCGGTGTGTGCTAATCCGAGGGCCCGTTTGCATTCCTTAGTAGCTTTATTCTCTTCCTTCCCCTCCCAAATGGTTGCGCCCTTTGAACCAGTGCAATATGAGGCCAAATTTAATCTGAGTCTATCACCCCACTCTCTCCCGAAGCTTAGAAAACCAGGTGGGCTCCCCGTTAGCCGGGGTGGTCGGCGGCGCCGCAGGTAAGTCTGCCGCCCTCCAGCCCTGGGAGCGGGGAGCTGCACGGCCGATGACCTTCACACGAAGGCTTTCACGTGGGACTTTGTCGCTGCTCTTGGTTCTGAAGTTCGGCGTCCAAAGTAGCAGGTTTAGAAACACGGTGGTTCTTTTGGCGGTTCTGATGAGCTTCTTAGAAAGTTCTGTGTGAACAAACGTCTGTTGCTGGAGAAGCCCAGAGCCAGCACTGCGTGACCGCCCCGTGGGAATGCTCTGCCCGCCTCCCCCACTACCTCTTATTTATTTGGTGTTGGCTCGAAGGCCGGTACTGTCCTGAGCACAGGCCGGTGTGCGGGTGGTGACCCCACTCCCTGCAGGACGGAAGGGTGGCGACGCGAGCAGCCAGTTCCCCGGGAAGCACTGTGGCCGAGAGCTGCGCCCTCCGGTTCAGCTTCTCCGTCTGTTTGCCTCCCTTTGTGTCCCCACGCGCCTCTGTTTACGTCAGCTTCTTTGCGACACTGCAGCATAAAGGCTCTGAACGTCCAAAAAGGAACTTTCTTCGAAGTTCCTATGACCGTTGTTTCTCAGGCCGTGAGAGCTGCCTCACTGTAGCAGGTTCTAGGCCACCAAAAAGGTAACAGTTTTTCGCACCAATTCTAATTTTCAGGGGCCGACTCCCCAGGGAGCTGACGCCGCTGCCCTCCCACACGTTAGTGATGGCACAGTGTTTTAAAGCAGAGGCTTGGGGAGTGTCGACAGAGGCCGCTGCCGTGGACCTGGCTGGCCACACGGGCTCAGGAGAGGTGACAGTGGTCAGAACACTGGTGGTGGCAGAGAATCTGAAGTCAACAGATGCTCGCGAAGTAAATGCTAGAAGCCTAAGGCCCTCGCCTGGCGGTCCCGCTGGGGCAGGGGGCCTGGAAAGGCAGAGCCAGCGGGCTCGGCGGCTCGCTCTCTCCTTCCAGTCAGAAGTACCGACCGGCTCAGCTACAAAGAAGGAAGGAAACAGTGATGGCACGAACGTCACCATGGGCGGGAGCTCCGGCACTCGGGTGAAAGTCTTTTTTTTTTGAAGTGTGGCAGTAAACACTCTGGCTTCCCTAACCTAAAGGGGCTGAGTACTGAGACTCCGTGTCACCACGCTGTGCGAGCAGAAGACCTCCGTGGGATGGGACTTCAGGCCCGACTGGCTGACTCCGGCCTGGGAGAGGGGGTGCCCCTGCCTGCTGTGGGCGCCGGCGGTGGCCGTTGAGTGTTGGTGACACCCCGGGTCTCATTCGGCTTTGTCTAAAGGAAAGCTTAGAGGCGAACACGTGCTGGTTTCCTCGTTCGGGTTTAGAAAAGGGAAACACGAACAAATTCAGAAAGGAAAGGCGCTACCGGGGAACCGCCGAAACTGGCTCTGGAAGCCTGGCCCCACCCCCACCCCGAGGCCGGTCGCCGCGCGGGGCCGTTTCCCTGGCCGACTGACGGAGGCCGACGCAGAGGAGGGAAGAAACGTTTAACAGCAGGGCAGATGGTGAACGTACAGGGAGGAGAAGGCAGCGTGGTGATGGGGACTGAGGCCCAGGCCGGAGGCTCCCGACGGTGTCTGTGCTGGGGGCCCTGGGCATGGGGTCTGGCCTGGCAGTCCGTTTGTCCAGCTCCATAGCCGTGGCGACCCCGAGGGGCTGCGCTCAGGTCCCTCTAGGTCCTAGAGGCCATGGGCTCCGCCCAGCCCAGGCGGGGGCAGCGAGGCCTGGAGCCACGTCGGAGGGACCCGGCCGGAAAACAGGCTTCTTTGTCACAAGGGCTCAGTCGGGTTTTGTCTGGTTTCGGAATTGATGAACCTGCCACGAGTCAACGGGTCACTGGATCATGCCGCGGCGAGCGTTTGTAAAGATGGGAGGTGACAGTAGAGGAAGTCCTGGGAGAATCTCGGCCTGGGGACAGACGGGGCCAAGGCATTCAGCGTCCTGAGCGGATCCTGCCCGGAGTGCTCGTCCATGTCAGGGCCACTGAGCAAGCTTGCCTGTCTCAGCTGTGTGGCCAGCGTCCTGAGCCCCACTTGACACCAGCTAGGGTCGGGCACAGCCCCCGAGGAGATCGGCGTCCGCTGCTTGGGCAGGATGGCGTTTGTTGATAAGAGGAGCACCGCAGTATTTCTTGGGGTGGCTGTTGGGCGGGGAAGACGCTGGCAGCGTGGTCCCCATGGAGAAGACGGGTTTGGGGAGATGAGTTCACGGGTCTCAGAACTCCTGTGGATTTAAAAGAAGCTTTGACAAGGTTTTGCCGTGACGTCTGTGGAAATGGTTACTGTGGGTGGAAGAAATACCTGGTCACGAAGGCGAAAACTGACCGAAATCCAACGGTAGGGGACTCGGGCCGTTTCTGCGGTCGAGACGTTTTCAGAGTTCTCCGTGGAGACGAGACGAGCAGCCTTACAAGGCGGGTAGGTAGACGCGACCTCCCTGGGTTCAGCAGTTTTTTTCGGGAGAGAAAACTGCTTCGGTTTTGGGAATAAGCTGCTGAAAGTTCTTACTGGGCTCTGAGTGGAGAGAGACACGATAGATAAGCTACTTTGTGAGCCAGAATATACGTACTGTCTTTAGGAGAAGTAGTCCAAACTCTTCTCGAAAGGTGAACTGTTACAATCCACGACGAGGTCCTGGGAGCCAGTGACAATTGGAAAAATTAGGGCACCGCAGCCAGAGGGGCTCGCACGCCACTGGGCAAATCAGGACAACAGCAGACAGAACTCCAGGCTCTGGGCCGCCACCGTTTGCAAGAGCACGTACGGAATTTCCGGGGTGTTTGTCGAGAAAGAGCAAAGTCTAGCAGTTGCACAGGAGAGAATGGCTAAAATGCTCGTGGCGCTGAGAGGGTCTGTGAGCTGCCCAGAGCCGTGGGTGTTCTGTGTGGAGTGGGACAGGTGCTGTGACTGGCCAGTGTGAGTTTCACCAAATACTAGAACTGATCACTTGAAGCCAGAGAGAAGTTGCTGAAGAAGGAATGAGCGCGCTGTGCAGACACAGTCTGAGCGGAAGCCCCGAGAGGTGGCAGGCAGCACGACCAGGTTGAGGAAGGGTGGGCCGAGCACAGGCGCAGTCCAGAACTGCAGCCCACGCGGCTGTCACCCGCCTTATGCAGAGACTCGGAGAGGCCCGCCCTCTCTTCAGAGCGGTCCTGGAGAAGCCTGACCCCACCTCGGAGCGTGTCCCTATGTGGCGGGGGAGGGCTGTCTTTTGTGCAATGACCCACATCAGCACATCTCACTCCGGTGCATTTTCACTCTTCGAGGTACATGCTTTAAACGGACCAGCAGTGAGTGTCGGAAGCGGTATCGGTCTAAGACCTTTGTGTATCTGTTTACGTCCAGAGTTTTGTGACAGGCCCCGCCCCCGCCCCCGCCCCCGCCCGACCGCTGCAAAGGAATCATTGCACTTCATTAAACTTTAGAGGTGAAAGAACCAGTTGAGGTTGGGGCCTGGCCCCTAGGCTGCTGCTGTGACCCTCGTCCCCAGATGGCTCGCTTCCCCATCTGTGACTCTGCTGTGCCCAGGGGGAGCAGTGATCCCGTCTTTTCCGCCGTCCGCCCCGCAGTCTACACCTGCTCGCCTGAGGTGGCGGCTGTAGCGACACGGCAAACCTGCCTGGGACGGTTAGGCCCCTGTGCCCACGGCCGCTTTGGGCCTTGAGACGAGTTAATGAGGCAGAGGAACTTTCTCCCCACCCCCACCCCCCATCCCTTTCCAATGCCACGAAATCGCCATCCCTCTGGGCTCAGCAGGCTGGTGAACCATTGGAGTAGGTCTTTTAGAGGAGAGCCCTGAGAGTTCCAGACCCCCCAGACCAACCCCTCCTCCTCCCCACCCCGATAGTGTTTGGACAGGAGGGTGCGTGTTGCTCTGTGCGCAGACGCTGGCTCATCAGAGGGGCGGCCGGGCATTTTGCACCAGGAAGAATCAGAGATGGCTTTTCGGAAGACTCGTATGGACCACAAACACATTACGGAGGAACAGATTTTGCTGACATAAATCTAGTTTTGTAATTTAATCATGAATCAAGCATATGTGGCTAACTTGCAGTTCGAAGGGATCCCATCAGTGAAAAAGATTTTTTTAAATGACTGCTTTTAGTTAATTTTTAAAAAGTCATCTCTTATCAAAAGGTTTAAACTTTCCCACCTCGATCTTAAAAGCATGTCAAACAATCCACATCAGATGCCGTAAACGTGAACTGCGAGGGAAAATGGTACAATCTTAGTGGGAAGTGGAATCAAAAGGGTTTGCTGTCCTTAGAATGTTCCAGAATGTCAAGGCAGTTGCTTGTGTTTAACTGTGAACAAATAAAAATTTATCGTTTTGCACTACTTCGCCGTGTCGCTCTGAAGTGACTCGTGTTGGCCTCTGCAGGGCTTACAGGCAAAGTGGGGACTAGTCCGAGGTGCGGAAACCTCGGGGTCTGTGTGGGTTGGTGACCTTGGGCGGCGGGTGGAGGGGGCTGACAAGTTTCCAGATCTGGCTTTAGTCTCTTAAGATCTTTTTTGTTCTGGCAGAACATCTGACAAATGGTCACAAATCTCCAAATTTATGTGCCTCAAATTCATGCCCTCTTCCCGAAGAGAGGCCTGGTGCTGTGTGTGTGTGGGGTGGGGGTTGACTTGAGTCATCGCTACCAGAAAACAGGTGGCGGCGGCCTGCGGGTCTGCAGGGCTGACCCGCCTTTCTTTCGGTGTGTGCTTGTCTTCCGAGGAGTCGGCCGGCACGTTGGGCTTTATGCAGCCCTTTGGCGGAGCCCAAGTGACACTGACCTTGTTGGGAGCTGACTAACCCTGAGCTCTGCTGGTTGTGTTTTGTGAGTGTGTCAGGGAAAAGTGCAGCTTGCACCCAGCACCTTCCATGTGCTGTCAGGCCAAAGGCAGGAATCCCCCCTGTAAATGGCTGTTAGACTTCTTGGCCTCACCATCCCTTGCTGGGGACGCACTGGGGGGCGGGGAACCAGGGCGGAACAGCTCTGTTTACAACGCGGCTTTTAATTGCTCGCCTGTGCCCGGTCGCTCCCTGGAAATCGGGCTCCTCGGCCCATTTTAAGGGTGGAAGCAGCTCCTTTGAGACAAAGACTCAGAGGTGGCAGCTTTGAATTTTGTCCAGAACACCCGGGCATTCTTGTCTGACCAGGTCTCAGATACCTGAGGGCCACTGTGCCGCTCTGCGGGCCTCTGGCAGAACCCGCTCAGAGCTGGCTTTCTGGAGCTGGGCACACTGCAGGGGCTTCTCTGTGGTCCCACTCGTGAGGCTACTGCCCAGTGTCCTGTGATGTCTCAGCATAAACGTGCTTTTCCTTTAGGGCTGAGTCCCAGGAAACCACGCCAGGCAGAGAGGTGGCAGAACACTTTTATTCTTGACTGTCACCCCCGAGGAAGCAAGAATACAGAAGCTAAGTCGCCCCCTGTGAAGGAAAAAGCCGACAGTCAGCATGTCGCCACGCGCAAGGGCCGGTGGCCCATCTTACAGTCGTGGGCCTCACTCGTGTCGTGAGAGCCAGACAATGGTCTTGTGCAGGAGCCACAAAGTCAGATTCTTCCGGCGTCTCTCAGTCTCCGTCTCCCAGGTAAAGGAGAGGAAAGTGGGCTCGTTCCCCTGCGGGCTTTGGTCCGGGGACCTGGTCACACTGCAGATGGGCAGTGAGCCGAGCCGCGGCAGCCTGGGAGGTGGGAGCAGCCCTGTCTCACAGAGGGACACGTCTTGCCTGTGGTGGCCTCCTGCAGCCTGGTGGCCGGCCTGGGGAGCTGGGCCTGCCTGGTGTGGGGGACTGGCGGAGCCTCCCGCGGACACCCTCTACCAAGCACACCGGGAGTGGCCCATCGTCATGGGCGGGGTCTGACGCTCAGGGGCGAGGAGGAGTTAGAAGTTAAAGCAGGACGGGAAGAGAGGTCTCAGGAATACGTCGGGGGCGTCCCCTTTGCGGTTAATGAGTGACAGGAGCCGTGGGTGCCAACGACAGTGGATTGACCCGTGGAAACTAAGTAACAAAGCACCCCAGGGGATGGGACCGGGTGGCAAGCAGGTCACTGGCTTTGAGTTACAGCTTCCCACCAGGTGGTCTCCAGGGAGGTTTCGAACTTCCCTTGTCCTTGCCCTTGGGTTTGAGGCTGTCTTTTCTAAGTCGCCTGCACCAGAGTTTCCGTGACCCCGGCCGGGCGCCTGCGGTCTGGGGAGGACCAGCGGCCGCCGCGGTGGCTTCCTGGCGCTCCCCGGGCTCACTCACGTGCTGCAGTGCTTTCCGGGGCAGCTTCTCCGAGTGGGCGACCCATTCCTTCATCAGGTCGAGGATGATGGGGATGAGGCTGACCACGCCGCCGTAGTGGTTCCTGGCCTCGTCACAGCTGAGGTGGTTCACCACGTCGTGAGGATATCTGCCGGGGCAAGAGGGGGCCGGTGAGCCCCCCGTCCGGGGACCTCGTGCTGTGTGCCGTGGCGGGCCACTCCCCAGCCTCGGCGGGCAGTCCTCATCCTGGCCACACGGGAGGCCCGTGGCAGGTTTCAGGACTGTGAAGGCACCGTCGTCCCCACAGCAGGTGGAGAGGCCAAGGACCCAGGTCACCCTGGTGTGAAAGGAGGTGTAAACCATGCCCCCAGATTTGGAGACCCCTGGCTGAGGACTGCGGAAACCCACCGGAACGGCCCCGGAGTACGCCGCGTCGCCCTCGACTCTTCTTACGCTAATATGCACATGGTTCCTTAGGACCTGGGTGCCTGAGCTCTGGATTCCCTAGGGCTCAGAAGTCCAGGGCTGGCGGGGCTCACTGCTCTGAGCCCCTCCCTGCGCCTGGGGCTTGCAGCAGGGGGAGGGGCTGTGTCCCATCTGGGGCCTCAGGGTCCCCGTTAACTGTTCCAGTGGATCAGTGGGCCTAGCATTTCCCAGGCCTTGGCCGTTCGGGTTTGGCCGCCTCTCCACAGAGGACCCGCTCCCGTCCCCGCCCCTCCCCACAAGCACACACTACCGAGGCGTCAGGAACAGGACCAGCGGACTCACTTTGCTCGCAGGCTGCTGAGGTCGTTGCTTTGGCTCACAAGGGTTTTGCACTTCTCGAGCAGGTTGTTGGTGACGGGCGTGCCGGAGTGCAGGGCCTCGAAGCGCTGGCAGAGCTTGCTGAGCTCCGCGCAGGTGTCCAGGAACATGAGCAGGATGCGCCGGTCTGTGGAGTTGTTGCAGTAATGCTCCATGTAGCTCTGCACCTGCGGGCCCCCCACCAGTGCCGTCAGCAAGTGGGGGGAGGTGGGGCACCACCCCGGGCCCAGCTGCTCCGTGGGAGAGCCCAGGGACCCTGCCCAGCCTCGCCCGGCCTCCCGGGGTCCAGATGCCAGTCGTGTTGAATGCACAGACCCCTACGTAGAGCAGACGTCATTAAGTGTCCCAGGTACCCTGCAAAATGCTTTGCAGGCCCAATCTCACTCGTCTTCACCTAAACCGTACGGGCTGGGTAGTTTTTAAATCCTCACTGTACAAATGGATGCTGGAGGCTCGGGGAGGTGACGCGAGCTGCTTGGGGACCACCCAAAGTAGCGAAGCTGGGTTTCGCTCCAGCTCAGCGGCTCCAAACCCCCCCTCTCACCTGTCCCCATGTACCTAAGCTGATGCCTAAAACAAAGAGCTGGCCTCTGACTTTTCATGCCACAATCCCACTTAGAGGATGGCTGGGTGGGGCCGCCCAGACTGAGAAGCAAATAGAAGGAACTGGAATCCTTTGCAGTTTTGTTGTCTTGTGTGTCCAAGGCAGAGAAAGGAAGGGTACATAAGTCAGCGGAGCTGGGGAAAATGATTATCCATATAAGAAGAAAAATGTCTCTATCTCATACCAAAGACAAACATCAGCTCTAGGGGGACGAGGTGCTTAAACACGCAGCACACGACCAGACCTCAGCGTGAGCACGCTGCAGACGCGGGAGTGGGCAGGCCGTCCTCAAACGAGGCAGAGGGCGCGCACAGCTGGTCTGCTTCCCGCTCCTTTTCTTGAGGAGTCCTCTGTGGGTCAGGGCTCTATCTCTCCAGAGTGACCTGGGACCACCCAGTGCCTCGACTGGAGGTCAGGCGAGGGCAGAGGCCTGACCTTGCCCTGGGGAGCGGCTGGTGGGTCCAGGCAGGATCACCACACGGTTCCCTTCCTCTCCACGGTCTGGGAGGGACATGGTGACCTCCAGCACGCATAAAGGCCTGAGTCTAAACCAGGGTTTTCCTGCTGCCACTGGGAGCCCTTTTGTTGCTAGAGGCAGAGGCTTTGACACCCACTGGGCACGCCTGCACACCCGCCCTGGGACGAGGGTTGAGGACGGAGGAGCCTGCACCGTGGTGTAACCACAGCAGAGCAGTGTCGTTGGGCCACCTGGTGTGTGTGCATGTGACCGCAGGCTACGTCTGGTCCAGGGAGGGCAGGGTGAGGTTGGAGAGTCAACACTTCAGGTAGAATCAAAACGTGGGGCCGCTGTTTACCAAGAACCTTCTGGAACCTAATGCAGGACACCCCCACACACACACTCGGGAGGAGCTGGGGTCCTTCAGCTCTGCCGCAGACTCTGAGTGACGGGTGCGTGCACCTGGTCCTCTGAGCCTCTGGGGAGTGGGGTAAACAGGATGAAGCCAATTAACTTCCAAGTAGTTCAGGTTCAGGAGGGTGTGCTTCCACAGAGAGCCTGCACACCTGGCCAAATCTTACAGGTGGCTTGGTGTATCAAGGTGAAGGTCATATGGGTGTTCATTTTCCATTGGTTCGAACTTTTTCAAGTTAAACTGGGAGATGTTTTTACAAAAATGAGAAAAAAGAATTTTTAAAAGGGCGCTTGCCAGCGAGGGCTGCTGTCTCCATGCCCGGGAGTGGGGTGGGGTGGGGGCCCGGGCCTGTGTCCCCAACGCACGGAGCCTCAAGCCGGTCCCTGAGGAGACGCGGGTTAAGTGAAAACGTCTGTGGTCAGTGTGCTTGGCGTGCTGAGCTTCTCGAACGCCCTTGGATCCCCAGCTGGGACCACGTGTGTGCAGGGGACAGCCCCGCGCAGCCTGCGGGTCTTGGCCGGACATGCGCTGAGTGTGTCGAGGATCTCATCAACCTGCTTCTCAGCCCCGAGGAGGGGGGTGGGGGCTGGGGCATGTGCTGCTCTTCTCACTTTACAAGCGAGGAAACTGAGGCTCAGAGAGGCGGATCACTGGCCGAGGTCACAGCAGTGGCCCTCGCCGCTGAGTCTTGAGCCCACGTGTGAGAGAATGAACAGGCGGCTCGCTCCGTGCGTCCCCTCTCCGGGCCTCAGCTTTGTTTGTTTCCGTCTTTCTAGCAAGGGGCGGGGCCCGGGGCTGCCCGGCATGGGGTTGGGGGGGGCGCTGCGGCACCTGCTCGATGCTGCTGATGGGCCGGATCTTGTCGTGGGCGCTCTCCCTGCAGTGCTCCAGCGCCGCGATAAAGGTGAACTGCTGCTGCTGGAAGAGCTTGTACCTCTGCTCGATGCCGCGGAGGGCCTCCTTCACCTCGTTCATCGCCCCCGCCGCGCTCGCTTCCCGGAGCAGACGGGCCTGCGGGCGGGCAGCAGTCAGGAGCTTCCAGGACCAGGCTGCAGGCCCAGCGCTGGCGTCAAGGGCAGGGCGCTCACAGCCCGCACGAGGCGGTGCCCCACAACCCTGGGGGCGGGGACTGCTGTCATCCCTCCGGCTGGGAAGGGACTGAGGCCCTAGGAGGCCACGCACTTGCTTGAGATCCCCCAGGCCGTCCGTGACAGAGCCGGGCCTGACCCAAGCCCATCTATCCGCCAAGGACACATTCTTTGCCATAAAACGACTTCCTTCCCTCCATGGTGGACAAGAATTTCTCTGGTCCTCGGTCTCCCCAGACTGTGAGAATCTCAATCAATCGCTCGCTCGCTTTCTCTCTCAATCTCTCAATCTTTCTCAATCTCTCTCTCTCAATCTCTCAATCTCTCTCTCTCAATCACACACACACACACACTCACTAGACCAAATCGTTTTAAAACATCGGCCACTCTGCAATTGGCGAGATCCTTCCCAGTGGGCCAAGCAGGGGAGGACTCAGCCCTGGACCGTCCAATCTGAGAAGATGCAGTTTCCCGGCCCAGTTTGGGGCAGACGCCCTGGTCTCAGGTTTGACCATCCCCAGGCTGAGGCCCCGGCTGCTCCTCCCTGCCCCCTCCCACCCTCCACCCCCGTTAACTGCAGGGTGACCCTGGTTGGAAATGTGAATGCCTCGGAGCGTGCTCTTTTTTTGGTGCCTCACAGACTGTCCCAGTGTGATTCAGGCGTCCACAACGCGTCTCGAATCTCCCTTGGGACCAGGAAAGCCCACAGATTCTGTCCTCTGTGACATCACAGTTTGGCTGAGCACACACAAAATACTCCAGGTCACAGGTTTATGGAATGTTAGAGCTGGAAGGAACCCCAGCAGATCAACTCCCTTTAACCTCTGGAGGGAAAATGACACCCAGGGTGTCACAACAAGCATGTGCCAGAGACGCCCTAGGTCCTAGCAACCTCGAAATTCCCCAGCACACACGGAGCCCAGGCACAGACATGCAGGGGTCAAAGGAGGTGTGTGGAGGGAAGGAGGAAGGCTCCTAGCGAGACGCCGCAAGGGGGTGGGGCCAGAGGACTTGGCAAGGCCACATCCGGGCTTCCTGGCAGGTTCCAGGTGGAGGGTGAGAACAAAGTGCAGCCGGGAGGCATTTCTGCTATGCCTCCCTGGGCACCCGGAGCCCAGCGCGGGCTGGAGCCAGGGAGGATGTCTCTCCGGCATCAGGGAGATGAAAGGAAACGCAGAGGGAGCAGACCAGATGATGGCCTCCAGGACCGAATGGGAGCAGTGACTCAGCTTGGGGAGGGCTGGGTAATGGCGTCCACGTCCTGGGCTGCGAGCTGAACCGCAGCCAGGCCGCCATAAAGGAGCTGGGCCAGAAGGGACCCTGACAATTGTGCCCCATGAACCTGAGAAGGTTGACTGTATACACAATGGAGCCCACTTCAGCGGCTGCGCCTGGAGGCCACCCCTGGGAGCCACATTGCCTGTGTTCGCCCACAGAGCAGGGCAGGCGCGCTGCGGGCTGGCCCGGGGTCAGGCCAGATAGGGCAGCGGCCCCTTTCCAGCTCCGCCACCTCCTCGCTCAGCCCTCCTATTCTCCCGTGAACTGGGCAAGCTGAAAGGGGAGCTGGGTTGGGACGTGGTGGGGGCCCACAGTTTGTTGAACGCCTGCTGTATCCAGTTGCCTCCCGGCCCCCACCTGGAGGCAGAAATGGCACATGATGAATAAGGACGCAGGGGTGTTCTGTCCAGCCTCCCCTGGCATCAGGGGCATTTGCCTTGGCACAAAATTTAAGGGGACACCAGAAAACCCAGCAATCGAGATAGGTAATATTTTTTTAAAAAGTTAATACTAAAAAGTCCATGAAGAACAAAACCCCAGAACTTTAAGTAAAGACAGTGCCTTGCCTTTGGAGCCTGAGGCAACAGGGAAAATCAGTAATAATTGATCCTGTCTCTTAAAATTTTGATATTTTATTCTAAATGAGTTTTTGCATAGATTTTGGTTTTTAAAAAATCTTGCATTGAAATATTATTTATCTTGCTTACTGAGGTTTTGGGCATCCCCCCCAAGTTCTGAGCCAAGGCACAGTGCCTCACTTGCCCCACCCTAGTTGGGGCCCAGGGCTTACAAATGACTCGGAGCTGAAACCTAGAACAGTCGGTGCAGCACGTGGGCAGGCTCAGGGAGGGCCGAGCGCCTCGAGCCCGGCCTCTCCCATATGCTCAGAGCTGCGGGCGGCGCTGGTTAAGAACCTGAGCTCTGTTGTCACGGGGTCTTGGGTTCAAATCCTGGTTCTACCACTTCTTGCCGGCCTCGGGCCAGCCGCTCATCCTCCTCTGAGCCCCAGAGTCCTAACGTGCATTGCAGGAGATGGCAGGTGTAAGGTGTGAGCCCGGAAGGTGGCAGTGCCCGGTACTTGGAGCAGTCAAAGCCACTGCGATTAAACAGCGCACATGCGTGACCGGGGATGGGCACGGCGTGCCGCCCCGAAGCCGCAGGGGCTGCTGAGGGCTCGACCTCCTGGAGGGGGGAAGGTTTGAAGAGGGCGGGCTTCGGAGAGGTAGAGAGCAGGCAGGTGGGCTGGGGAGGGGACCCTGGCCAGAGGTTGGGGTGGGGATGTGGAACATCGCGAGCGGGGCACTCAAGGCGCTTAAGCACACGCGGTTGGGGTGAGGCTGCGGGACGCCAGGCGTCAGGCAAAACTCTGAGGGGAACCTGGAGGCGTGTAAAGCAAGGAAGCGAAAAGCGCTCCGCGCGTGCGTTCACGTTTGTCCCTCCACATGCTGCGCCTCGCAGGTGCCGGGCTGTGCACCACTGAGCAGAGCGAGCGAGGTCCGCCATCCTGCAGGAGCTGCCTCTTAGCGTGGGAGGCAGCCAAGCAGGATAAGGGAATGAGGAGTAGTTCAGATAGGGGCACAGCTAGAGAAACCGAGGCAGGGCAGTGGGACGCAGAGGCCAGGGGCGAGGGCTCCGCGGTCTGCAAAGGGGCGTTTGCAGAGGGAGGGTCGGTGCGCTGCATGGCGAACTGCAGCTGTGCTCCAGCCCTCACTGTGATGCTGGGTGGCTCGCCCCAGTCTTCCTAACAACAGGCGACTTGATGGGGCTCTAGGAAAACCCTGGACATGCATTAGCTCGGCCCTCACCACAGCCCTGTGAACAGGGCACCATAATTATCCCCGCACGGCAGAGGATGAAGCTGAGAGATCACACGGCTAGGAAGTGAGCGAGCCAGGATTTCCTGCTCACCTCTGCCTGATCGTATAAAATCCGGGCTCTTAACTCGACTATCTCCCTCCTTCCCTCTGGAATGGTCCAGAGAGACAAACATGCCAGACATCGGAATGGGGGCGGACTGAAAAGCTGCTTGAGCCCTCCGAGGAGTCACGCACTAACTGGACTCTGGATCTCGCTTCCACTCCCATGAGACTGTTCTCTGTTCTCCATCCTAAAGCAATGGGGACTAGCATTCAGAGGCTGCCCTGTGTACCTGGCTCCCTGCCACCTTCCTGAAGCTTCCTGGGGCTGCCAAACTCTCCAGGGATACAGTACTACCTCAGGGGTTGGTGGCCCCAAGAGCCCCTGAGAGCAGAACTGACTCGGTTCTTGATCCTAGAGACTTGTGACATGCACGCCAGAAACGTGAGAAGAGCTGTAATAAGCTATCCAAAGTGATCGTCCCTTGAACGAGAGTCACTGCAGCCAAATTAGTCGGGATGAAAGACACAGGGTGCAGGCACTTCTCGCTCTGGGAGGAGGAAGGAAAAAATGATTACCCAATAGGTTTTAGGCTTTAATTGATTTGTATTTTTCCAGCCTGCTAAAGAAGATTAAATCGTGGTATGAAAAGCGCCTAGGGCTTAAAATAAATGAAGAGAAAGGCAAGTCATTTCAGAAATGTCCAGGAAGCAAACCGAATCTCTCTAGTGCAAATCGCAGGCTTGCTTGCTGTGTTCTTTGTTAGGGGGAGGCAGCTTCCTTTCCTTCCCCAGCTGTCTTTGCAGTTGGGTTTGACAAGCCTACCAAGGTTTGAGCACTTTGAGGAAGCAGTTCCGAGGGGGAGACAGACCTCAGCCTGTCTCTGGGCTGCTGGTGGGTGGAAAAGGCTTTGGCTGGCAGTCAGGACACCTAGTTCCAGCCCTGGCTTTGCCTTTGATTAACAAGTGACCTTGGCTAAGAATGTTCTCCTTTCCGGGCCTCGGTTTATCCACCCATAAAATGAGAGAGTTTTTATTAGAGGCTCTTTGAGGGGCTTTCAGATGCTCTGTGATCAACGACTAAGAGGGAAAGAGGCCCAGAAAGGGGAAATGACTTGCCCAAAGTCACTCAGCCAACTATTTTTCACCATTCTGATCCTCCAAATTCTCATCTGTAAAATGGGAATGAAGGTGCCTATTTCTCAGGGTTGGCGCAAAGATTAAATGAGGTAATACAGTAGCCCCTATGTATTGTGCCCTTACTAGTTGCCAGTTACTGCCTAATACTTCAGATACATCGGTTCACGGAATCCTCCCATAATCCTCACTTCACGGGGGAGGAAGGGAGGCACAAGCAGGCCCACGCAGCTGGGGAGAGGGCAGCCAGGATCCGAGCTCTGGGCAATCTCTATTGCCTATGCCATCTTCCCGCTCCATAATGTACATACACAGGACAGTTGAGCGCACGGGGCTCAAAAACGGTAGTTCCTGCTAAGAATGGCACCATAGCTAAGAGCTCTCAGTTCAGCGCTGCGTCCGCACCCCGGCTGCTCGCGTCCCACTGGGGATTAAAGCGACCCCCACCAGGTCCCACTCCCTCCCCATCCGGGGCAGCAGCGGCGGTCCCCCGCAGTCTCCGCTCCCCCAACCCCCAGTTTCCGAACCCGGGGCTTTAACCTGGCTTGTCCTTCGCTCACAGAGCGCCCCGAAGCTGGAGTGTCTCCGTGGGTGTCTGGGGCCCCGGAGGGGCGGGGAGGCCCTGCCCAGGGCTTGGGACGGGGGTTGGGGTGTATGTAGGGCGGGGAGGTCGGGGTGAGAAGCGGGGACGCGGGCTTGATTGTTACCGCGGGTGTCCTAGCAATCGGGTCACGTGGCGGCCCCGCCCCACCCCCGGGGCGGCCGGCGGGGTCTCCCGGCGCTCAGAAGCGGCGAGTGGGGGACGGGGGTTTCCGGCGGGGTCTCCTGCCCTCCGGCCAGCCTCATGGACGCCCCTCCCTCTTCAGATGTTCTCCCTCACCTCTGTTCTTCATAGATGGGGAAACTGAGGCCCAGAGAGCAGAGCTCGACGCCTGCGCCAAGGCGCGTGGGCGGAGCCGGGAGCAGACTCCGCCTCCCGCCGCCTCGGGGGTGCCGCCCTGCGCTCGGGGTGTTCTGGGGTGTCTAAGCCCAGGGGGCCCCCCTCCCGGGGGGCGCTTGCCCCCGGCGGCCGAGGGCGCGGGCGGGGCAGCCGGGCGGGGGCGGCGCGCGCTGATGACGTCAGGCCGTGGCGCCCCTAGCGACCGCAGTCGCCAGGGGCGGCGCGTGCGGATGACGTCCAGGAGCCGCAGCCTTAGCGACGGCGGTCACCAGGGAGCGGCGCGCCGCGCCGGAGCATGGACGCGACCACCGCCCCGCACCGCATCCCCCCGGAAATGCCCCAGTACGGGGAGGCCAACCATATCTTCGAGATGATGCAGGTGACCCGGGCCGTCCCGCCCTGTCGCGACCCTGGGCGGCGGCCGGGGCCCCTCCGTCGCGGTATCGGTGCGCGCTGGCGACCTCGCCGCTGGGGGGCCTCGTTTGTTACCCACGAGGTTGTCTAACTTGGGGCGCCGGACTCCTGTCTCTCGACCTGAAGACATACCCTGTCCCTGTCCCGCGGACCCAGGGCGGAGGAAAGGGGCAGGCCCCCTTGACCGGGATTTGGTCCTCGCTCCGCACCAGCTGGCGGCCTGGCCTGGAACAAGTCCCTAACTGTTCCCGGTTCCCCCACCTGCGAAATGCCGGGTGGTAAGAGGTGGTCTCCAAGGGGCTCTGAGCGTCCCGCCTGTCTGCACTGCTGGGAAGCGTCCGAGCTGGGAAGCGTCCGAGTTCAAGGTGGCATCCCCATCCTCTGAGATGCCTGCCTCTTGGGACAGCAGCCCTGTGTTTGGGCAGCAGCGCTTCCCACCTGGCCCTTCCTCCTCAGGCATCTGCTAAGCTCTCCTGGGTTCTTGACCTAACTGGGCCCCCAGTCCCTGTGTGACCTAAGGCAGAACCCTGCCCCAGCGTGTGCTGCAGGTGTCCCTTCTGCACCTCCCGGAGGTAAAAGCCTTCAGGAGCTGTCCAGCCACTCAGGTGTTCGAGAGCCAAAGGGAACCCGGAGCACAGTTCCCAGAGCATTTGTCTAGTCTTCCGGGTCTGCCGGGTCCCCAGAGGCATCATCTCTCCATCAAGTAGACGCTGCTTTTGGACAGTGTTAAGTGACAGGAAAAGAGAGAGAGAGGTTTTGAAAATTGAGTGGTCGGTCTAAGTAAATGGGTGGCGGGCAGGATGGAGGCGGGGGCTCCTAGGGGCACTGTCGTCCGCTCTGGAGAAGCCGGTGTAGCTCATTGTGACTGTTGGAAGCAGCAGCCCCAGAAAGCTTTTTAGTTCAGTATTTCCAGCCTTTAGTCAACTGTGCGCTCCCTCCATGGTTTTTACCATTTCCACGTTTTATACTTTTTACACAGGAATTTCCAAAAATAGTCTGAAGTTCTGATGTACACTTCCCCCCAGCTTCCCCTAGTCATAACATGTAACATGCGTGTAGTACTCTGTCAAAACCAGGACACTGACGCCTGTGCAAGGCGGTTCACTAGACTCCAGCCTGGCTTGGATTGCATCTCGTTTTACTTGCACTCGTGTGTTTGGTGTGTCTACGGTTCTATGAAATTTTATCACCTATGCTAACTACTACCACGTTTCCATTTTAACCAAATCATTTCTTTAAATCGATCCACTTTTAAAGAATTAAGGAACTCATTCCGTCTGCCTCATCCTAAGCACTATCTTTGAAATCATAGGTTTGATATATTTTTGTCATACACATTAGATATGCAACCATTTAAAAGTGAAATTAAGAATATTCATCTGTGAACCATCTAAAAAACCATCTAACACCATGTCACCGGTGACATGTGACTAGGGACCTCATCCAGCCTTGCCATCTAATGAGTGGGGAGGCTGAGGCCCAGAGAAGGGGAGGGACTTGCAAGTTAGATGCAGAAGTGTGGGGCGGGGCTGGGACTTCTCACGTTCAGTGCTCTTTTTATTGTCCCAAGCCCTCCCCTCCCTCAGAGGGCTGCCGCCTGTCCCTGCTTGTCCCTAGGGCTGACGGGTTCTCCCACGGCTCAGCCCAGCTCCTCTCAGCTACCCGGTTCTTTTCTGTGCCCTTGGTTCTGGAACCATGGAAGCTCTTTCCCTTGGAATTAGATGGCCAGGCTCTCCCAGGGCTGTTTAGAGATTTGGCCGGTGAATATTCTGTCCCGCTCTGCAGGGGCACTGGTAGTAGTGGTGGCCCTGTCCCCCAGTAGACATCTGCACTGGGCATCTACTGTGATTGCGCCAGGCACTGGGACAAGGGCGAGACAGTAGCAGGGCACCCGGGGGCTGCAGGAGCGTGTGGCAGGACTTACCCAGTGAGCGCGATCAGGAAGGTGTATCTCTATTGAGATGTGAGGGCTGAGGAAAAGTCCTCCAAGCCAAGGGAGCAGCATTTGCTAAGGCTCAGGGGGAATGAGCGCGGTGCCGAAGAACCGAGAGAAGGCTGCTCTGGGAAGCACAAAGGGACGGGGGAGAGGGTCCTGGGACTGACTGCGTGGGGCGCGGTCCCTCCAGGTGTCTCCACAGCGGTATTCAAATGGCCCCTCCCTCACGCCTCTGCGGGGACCCAAGCAGCTGCCCGGTGGAACAGGGGCTGGGTCCCAAGTTGAAGGCACACTGGTGGGCTGCAGTGGAGAGATCAGGCCCCATAGCCAGTATCTACAGTGACCAGGGGGCTGGGCCACCTGAGCCTGGGGCTGTGAGGGCCCCTGCAGGTGTTGATCTCCTGTGTGTCCGCCCCGTGCCCACAGAACATGCTGCAGCAACTCCTGATCCACCAGCCTGAGGATCCCGTCCCGTTCATGATCAACTACTTTCAGCAAGACAACGACAATGGTGAGCACTCCGCGCCCCCCCCCGTTACCCACCTCCTGGGAACACTCCGTGCCCCAATCCTCCTGGAACCACCCCGCGGTCCCCTCTTACCCTCCTCCTGGGAGCACTCCGTGGTTCCCCCCTCCTCCTGGGAGCAGCCGTGAGCCGCTCCTTCCTCCTCCGGTGTCTGAAGGGAGGTCAGCACAGGGCGGGGAGGGGTTTCGACAACTGGGCTGGTGGTTACCTGAAAAATGCGTTAATTTCTTTGGGAGCACAACTAATAAACATTCTCTTGCCAAGTTCTTAAAATGGAAACCTCAGAATGGCCCACGGAATCAATTATCCATGCTTCCGCGTGCCCCAGCTGATGGGTTTAAGCTCTGTGATCACTCTACTTGTCAGGTGTAAATTCGGTGTCTGGTCTACCTTAGACAGGCAGCACTTGGGTTTGTCTGCCCGTCTCGTTACTGGCGCCCGTTAATGAGTTCCAGAGCTCCAGCACCTTGGTCTGAGAGCGGGTGGGCTGGGCCCTGGGCCGAGCACGGGCGGGCAGGGCGGGCAGTGAGAAGAGGCTCAATTGCATAGCCGACCTGCCGGTTGGAGGAGGGCCGTTCCAGCCTGCGTGAGCCGCCAGAATGGGCTCATGGAGCTTTGATGTTTCTTTCACTGGGGCAGGAGCCACTCTGAAGGCGTTTCCACCACCGGAATTAGCATCCGGTGCAGCCAAGAGGGACTGAGGCCTGAGATGCCCCACGCTGGGGTTCAGAAGCCCAAGATAAGAAAGGACGCTTAGTAGTTCAAAACAAAAAGCAAGAGGGGAGCCTCCAAGGCTGCAGGTGGGCCAGGCCGCGTGGCCCTCCCGGCGTGGGGCCCCGCGGGTCCTCGGGCAGTGTCCGCCTGGGTGCAGAGCACGGAGCTGGGTCACCTCACAGACCCGAGCCGGGCGGTTCGGAGAGCCCCAGCAGCGCCCGATTCTGAGCCTCTAGGTGCGGGGAATTGAGAATCGACGTTGCTCGTGAGCCCATGTGCCCCATGTGGACATCGAGCCGTGACCACGGGGGCCAGGAGGACCACGGTCTCCAGCCGTCCACTTTGCCATCCTGCTTTCCCCGGTGCGATTCACTTCGCCCCAAGGAGGCTCTTCCAAGAGGCCTCCGGGCTCTGGTTCTCAAGGCTGGGAGGGTGGCCCGCCCTGCGGGGTGGATGTCAGGCCACCTTCCTTCCTGGGGGGTCTGCTGCAGACCGCACCCCCCACCCCGGCCTCACCTGTCGGGCCTCGGAGGGAGACGGTTCTGCCTTCCCGTTCGGCCGCCCTGGGCTCTGCCGTTTGAGGGCCGCTGGGAGCATCTCTGCCCACGCCCAACTCTGGTACCGCCCGCTCACAGCAGTTCAGTCCAGCAAAGTGAAAGTGAAAGTCAAAGCCAAGCGAAAGGTACAATAGGGTGACGGTGACGCCCAGCGCCGGCCACGGCGCGGAGCAGGGTGAGGAGCCCCTCCCGCCTTGCGCCCCCGGGTCCCGCGGGTCCCCCGTCTTCGGAGTTCTCGGAGCGTGTACAGAGAAGGTGGGGATCATGGCTCTCTGGGCCTCAGTTTCCTCCTTTGTGAAGAGGGCGGGTTTGGCGCCCTGACTGAGACGGAGGCGGAGCCCGGGCCGCGGGGACTGGCTGGTGCCGGCCTCGAGCAGGGAGCCACGGACCCCGGCAGGAAGGGCCCCCGAAGTGGCCTCGGAGGCTCAGGTGCTGCCACGCCAGAGCTTCGGCTGGTGAAACGCAACGAGATGCTTCTCAATTAAAATTGTCCTTGACGAACACACAGCTACCTGGACCCTCATTTGGGTCGCGATGGCACTGCATGCCGCTGGTTTGCAAAAATCACTGCTGAGGGGCGCGTGCGCCCGCTCTGTGTCCCGGGACCTCGAACCTCAAAGCGTAGCCAGTCTCTTGGCCAAAATCCAAGAGCCTGAATCTGGGTCCGAGTCCATCTTTATGTTTCGATCTCGCTCCTGTGTGTCCAGAGATAATTTTCAGTGTCAAACTATCCACCAGAATTTTCAAGTTCAAACCTCATCTTTCTGGTTTGGACACAGTGCGGCCACCTCCTCACATCCTTCGCCACCCCCTGCCACCCTCCTCAGCGCCCCGTTCATTCACGGGTGCTCCATGGAGCCTCGCCCCCTTTCCCCACGTTGCCCCTGCACCTGCCTGGGTGGGCGGGGTCGGTGCTAGCTGGGGGCCGGAGACGCCCGTCTCCTCAGGGCGCAGAGCCTTTGGACCCCCACCCGCTGTTTTGGGACATCGATGTGTTCCCCACAGCCCTCCACCCCCACTCACAGGCCTTGGGCTCGTGGCTTTTATGGACATTGGAACATCTTTGCCCTTTGGCCCAAGTCCCAGCCGCTTAAATGAAAGGAAGAGGGGGACAGCTGTGGGTTTTCCTGCGGTGCCCAGGCCCCCACCCACCAGTGAAGCGAAACGTGGCGGGGAGGCCGTGGAGGGCACTCTGCTTGAGTGGTTTTCCTCGGAGCGGGGGAAAGCTGGAAACAGTCTAACCCAGCCCTCCTGTGTCCTAGAAGAGGCCGGGAAGTGCGGGGAGGTCCCCTGACACCCAGCGAGCCCCAGCCCCGGGCTTGCGGCCAGACTGCCACGCCTCCCCGCCACGCTGTGCCTCTGGCTTCCCTGGCACGGGCGTGGGCTGGGCAGGGGTTCACTGCGACGCACGCTGCCCTGGCCAGTGGCCGGTGTGGGGGGGAGTTGGCTCTGGACGCAGCCCGGTGAGTGAGCGCGGGGCGAGGGGGACCGCCACGCAGGGGCTGGCAGCCCCTTCGCAGAGGAAAGCAGGTTCAGTACAAAGTGAGCGTTTACAGTAGCCCTGGGCAATGTTAAAGCAGGCGGTGGTGTGTATAATGGTATGTTTCGTTTTTTATCAAACGTTTGTCCAAGAAAGCTGTGTATTAGAGCTCCAATACCTAAGGGTTTTCTTGTGAATTTTAAATCATGCTCCTAGTTAAACCTCAAAAGGATCTGCGGATGGGAAGGTTTTTTGATTTCCTTTGAAGTGGTTTGAAGAAGTTGATTACTCTTGGCAGTCAAGCAGCCTTTATGACACTGTTTATAAATAATTACTCATGAGCAGGGCTGGAGTTTCAAGGTGTTAGATTTTAAGAAACTGAAATTAATTACATAAATGTGTGTGAGGAATTGGGGGGGAGGCCGTGAATGTTCCCCTTTTAAAGCATTTCCACAGATGTGTACATTCTGGGTGCCACTTACGGGAGCCTGAAAGGGGAGGGTTTCGTCTTTGAACCCCGTCACTTTGTCAAGACGCACGTGCGACTTGGGAGTCACCTCATTTCCCAGCTGCCCTGCAAGATGCTTCCCCCCTCGTCCTCGGCTCTGCAGGCCCCGAGCCCCGTTGGGTTGGCCCGTGCTCCGAGGAGAGGCCTGTGGTCAGAGAGGCAGCCGGAGATGGACGTAGGAGCCGGGCCCCTGTCCCCACCGCGCCTTTCCTCTGGCTTTGGCAGGCAGGCCTTCTCCCCAGGGGCCGTGTGAGCTCCTGGCCTCAGCACATGAGGACCTTCCACCCTGGACTCGAATGCCACTCCTCCCCCGAACCTTCCACGGCACCTCAGCTCCAGTCTCCCCTCAACATCTCAGCTGACCAAGGCCCGCCCCGGGTCACAAGGCCCTGCAGAGGTGGTTCGTGAACGCCTGCCCCAGGCCCGGCCAGCAGCGAGAATGCCTTCCCTGGACCTGTGTCCTGAGCTTCACCCGTCACGTGAGCCCAGACTCTGGGATGGCCTGCGAGGCGCCTGTCCTGGTGCCCTGTGCGGTCCGGCTGCTGGTAGCCCACGTGCGTGAGCAGCAGTGTGGGCGCAGGCTGCAGCTGGCACCCAGAACCTCGGCGCTGTCCCCCCGCACTCCTTGGTGGCCCTACTTGGGGCATTGTTCTTGGAGGGTGGCCCCGGGCCTGGCTCCTGCCTGCAGGGAGTTCTAGGAGCCATGCTGGCCTTCGAATAAACCCCCTCCCTGCTCAAGTTGGCCACATCTGGTTCCTGTGGTTGTACCCAAGAATGCCACCTGGCAGAGGACACTTTTGTCAGGAGATAGTAATGGTGGTGACAAAGGTAACAAACCTCAGTGACCACAGAATGAGAGAGGGACAGCCGAGGAGGAGGCCAGTGTAGGTCCTGCTGTGTGCGTGGCTCCTTGCAGCTCTGGCTGCCGTGTAGGAGGATGAGACTCGGTCCCTCCCCTCAGGGAGCCTGCTGAGTGGTGGGGACAGTGATATCACTGGCTGCTTCGTGGTGGGACAGAACTTAGCGAGGCAGCAGGTAAGGAGCAGTCACCTGAGTATGAGCAGCAGAAGGGTTCTCAGAGAAGGAGGCCAGTGGGGCAGGAGCGGGCGCTGGCTGGGTTGGGGTCAGGAGGACATTCCCGATGGAGAGATGGCAATGGCAAGGTGGGGCCGTGGAAACATCTCCAAGAGAGAGGCCGTTCCAGAAGGGAGGGGACTATTCGGAGCTGGATCTTTTGGATCCCCCGTGAAGCGAGGCTGTTTGGAGGAGCAGGATGCACCCAGCTTCTGTTGAGGTCATGCCCCTTGGGGTCCAAGAGGACGTAAAGGGACACGGGGCCAGAAGACTGTTGGAAGCCAAGGCCACCGTGCCACAGAGGGTGGGATGCACTGCAGCCGAGCCCGCCTTGGAGAGGGACATGTATGGATGGGTGCTGAGCTGGAGCACGGCACGTGTCCTGGCTCCGGCCAGGCAGCAGGAGGTGCTCCTGGAGCACCTGGCCCTGGCCCTCCTGCCCCCACATCCCCGATCCGCACCGCCACCCGCGGGAAAGGCTTCGGGCTTCCGAGAAGCAAGTTACCTGCATCTCACGCGTCGCGGGGCAGGTGGACCAGGCTCGTGAGTGTTTAGCGGTGCAGGAAGCAGCAGTGTTCTCTGTTCCACAGCGGGGAGCTGGGGGCGGGAGCTCGGGAAGCCGCAGCGAGCCCGGATGCGTGTCCCACGTCATCTGCGTGCTCGAGGGGGAGCGGGGAGGGGACGAGCCCGCCCTCGCTCTCAGAGCCCCGCTGGTGCAGCTGCCTCGTGCCCGTCGCCAAAGTCCGTGGGTCCCCTGCTTTCCTCGCAGCGCGGAAGAGGCGCTCAGGGGGTATTTGTGGAGAGACCGAACTGCCTTGAACTTTTCCTCCGCGTTTTTGCCGAAGGTGCTGTGAATTTGGGCAAAGGCCTATTGAAACCCAAGCAGCCACTGCCTGTCGGGTGCTGATCATTACACCGTGGCCCAGATAGACACTCTGGCTCCTTCTCAGTGTCCACTCCCAGACCGGAAGACGAGGCATGGCGTCCTCTGCTCGGACGCGGTTCTCTCCCGGCGGCCTGGCCGGAGCGAGCTCTGCCTGCACACGTGAGCGGCTCCGGTCGGCCGGGATTTGGCTGGCTAACTGGCGAAGGCGTAGCCTGGTGTCCCCGACCTCTGATCTGTGCCCAGCCTTCTCATAGTTCGGGAGAGGGGGGACGCGATCAAGGTGGGGGTCAGCGATTCGTCTGCCCAGGCCCCACGTTCTGTTGCCTTTGACCCAAGTACACACACCTTCCCACGCTCTTGAGACGCCGGCCCTTCCCGGTGGCCAGCACCCTCTCGCTAGTCCGGTGGCCACTTTAGGGATTACGCGGGGCCTGCAGCAGGCAGCAGTGTTTCTGCTGGCCTAGAAATGCCCGTATCTAAAAACAAAGACCTCCCGATCTGGGGCCCAATAAATCTGGCCCGTACACGGCAGCCTCTCCCCATTATTTCCCTGTGTAAAATGATGGGGGATACAATTTGCTAAATAAAAAGGCATAAATATAAAGAAAAAAAGCTTCGGAGGTCAATTTACATAAAATACAGCTTTATTTGAGAGCAAGTCCCCAAGACAAAGTCACTGTTTAAAATGCTTTATGGTGTTTGAAATCTCAATTGTTCTTAATATTTATTTGTTTGGCAAACAAGTTACCGTGTCCCTGTCCCTTCGGAGACAGAAAAATAAACCATCTCGGTGATCGCTTACTTCTCTAAACACAGAGAACGTGCTGTATGGTGCGAGCAGCTCTGAGCCACTGGGTTACAAACGACCGTGTCACTTGCAGAAAATGAAATCTGGAGAGGAGAGAAAGAAATACACCCGGAGCATGGCGGACGTGGGAGGCTGCTCTGTCGTATCGAGTGGTGACATTCAAATCTTTTTTACTCCACAGTGCCGAAGATTATGATATTAGGTCCGCCCGCCTCGGGGAAAACAACTATCGTAAGTCATCACGTTAAGCGTCGCGATACCGTAGCATCTCCTGCATCCTGCAGAGCTGGGGTGACTGCACCTCGGCGGATTTTCATCATCGCCGAGTTTCCTTTTCCTTCTCCTGCTTCTTAATTTACTTTCTTATTACAAGGAACAGTATGTGTTCATCGTAGAAAACCTAGAAAATACAAAAAAGAAAAAGAAAAAAACCCACCCCCAAATGTAATTCTTCAGCTATCCAGAGAGAAGCGTTGCCGTGACATTTTGGGGTCTACCCTCCAGGGTTTTGTCATGGCCACACGGACACAGCCTTCACACATCCCCAGCAGCAGCCTTAGGCTCCCTTTCTAGGGGTGCCGGGGCATACACACCTCTAGACGGTGGCATCGAACCTGCAGATTCACTCTTAGAATCGTCATTATGAACTAGTTCAGCCGATCGGAAAAGCGTGGAAACTGGGCCGAAGTCCGCGCGCCCGGCTCCCAGATCACACAGGAATTTACCATTTTACTGCTTTTGCTTCGATGAGTCTTTTCCCATCTTAAAGACAACTTTAGAGGTACAGTGACTACGTGGCCCTTTTTGGAGGTGACCCCTCTCCTGAAGCTGGTGCGCTTCATCCTATCTGGGTTTTAAACTTTAAGCTCCCTTTTTTAAGTGCCAGAAGCACGTTAACATTTTAACCTTCGGGGATGGTATTCTTTCTGTCTTCCGAAAGCCCGCTTGGTCAACATCAGTTAACTCTTCCTCGATGACTGTCGCCACTGTGAACACTCGTCCCAGGCCCGGAGGATGTGGCGGTCAGCTTCCCTGATTAGCTGGCATTTCGCTTTTTTCTGAACAGGAGTTAAGGTGGAGGGTCCTTGCTATTCTCTCTGCCGGTCCATCCATCCGTCTGTCAGTCTGCCTCCGGTTTTCCCGGGGCTCAGCAGGCTCAGGCTGTCCGCTTCCACCCCTTTCTGCAGTCCGCCCGCCTGATTCGCCCTTATGCAGTTAGGATCGCAGTTCTGCGGGGGCTCCGGGCCTGGCCGTCACTGTGAGCACTCCCAGGAAAATGCAGCTTCCCAGGCTCCTCTGCAGACCTGCCGGCCAGGACCTCCCGGGCGGCCCAGGAAGCTCGGGGGACTGCTGCTCTGACGCTGGGAACGAGGGCGGTAGCTGTCGGAAAGCTGAGTCCGTTGCTGAGCTGAGCCTGAGGCTGTCCCTTGGCAAAGGGCCTTTGTCTTCATGCCACTTGCCACTCTGGAGCCCCCTTGCTTCCTTCCCGGCTCTGGCCCTTCTCTGAGAACAGGGAGAACTCGTGAAGCACGTGTGACCCAGCACAGGGACCCAGCCTGGCCGAGGTCAGGGCCCGCAGCGCTTAGCCAGTGTTTCCGCTACAAGGCCCTTGGTGAATTCGCTGTCCTCGCTCCTGACCGCTGCCTGGGGACACACAGAACCTAACTTTACCATAAGATGATACGTAGCAAAATCCAGACAGAGGGCCCTGTCTGGGCTATTTCCTGATAGTGTCACCGACTTTTCCCAGAGCGAGGTGCAGAGAATTCAAGGTCATACCCGCCCAGGGGACCTTCAGGACCCTCGGGGTCATCCCGATGCCAAAATGGCCATCAGTATAATCTTGGCATAAAGGGCACTTTCTCGCATTATTCCTTAAAGTTTATTCTTCCCGTGAGTAGTAGTCATGAGTGAACTAAACGTCCGTTTGGCCAAGATAGCTTGTCTCTTAACCTTTAAGAAAAAAAATCTTTGACTTTGGGTCTTATCTCTGTATTTCCTGTTATAAATATTTCTCGAGTTAAAAACTCATGGTCCACAGAGCTTGGAAAGGCATGCCAAGGGCAGCCGGAGGCATCGTCCGTTTGCGGGTTTTCCAGCTCCATTTAGAGTCGGTCAATGGCTCGTTGAAGAAGAGATACCCACAAGCAGAATTCCTAGGCTGGGAGTTACTTCGTGGGTTTGTTTCCCTTGGTGGCCTTCCGGCCAGAAATGATTACGCTTTCCTGTGGCCAGTCTGTCCCAGTGGAATGTGCGAGGGCCCGGGCATTTTCCTGGAGTTCTCTTAATCATAGATTTCACTACAGTTTCCCTCTTTTTCTTCAGGCGATGTGGCTGTGCAAACATCTGAAGAGCGTTCTTCTCTGCCTGGAGAACTTGATGACAAAAAAATATTCCTCCTTGGCTGAGCGTGCCAGGAAGCGTTATCAGAAAATGAAGGTAGGAGTGGCCCCGCCCCCCACCCCGCCCCTGTTAATTTTCCATTTCCCGTCGGATTATCGGATTAGGTGAGAGAAAGTGCTGGGGTAGAATGAGATACAGACGGGACGTGAGGGAAAAGACAATTCTCAAACAAGCCGCATGTGCTGGTGGTTCCGAGGGGAGGGGTTTGTGTTGGAAACGGTCATGGGTAGAGGGAGCGGGTGTCCGGTACGGATGGAGCTGCGGCTGGCTGCTTCAGTTAGGGTCCCCTGGAGCAGGCGGGTGGGCAGGGCCTGGACCCCACCGGAGATGCACCTGCCGACCTGCGCCAGGCCGAGGGGCCGAGCTGGCAGGGAGTGTGCAGGACGGTGGTCCAGCTGTCTCTCCAGTGGGAAGACTGCACGTCGGGGCCACTCTCCTGGGTCAGGCAGTCCGTTTCCATGCTGTCCCCCTTCCACATCCCCCTCCCCGCCCCAGGAGAAATCCCACCAACCCTCAATTTGAAAGACGTTTCTTTTAAAGGGAAATTTAGGGCTTGATCATGTTGTGTCTCCGTAATGCAAATAGAAGCCTTAAAATGCTTTTTCAAAATCCCCTTTGGAGCATAAGTGGGCGTCTTGGTCCAGTCAGGCTTGGTCCAGTCAGGCCACAATCACCAAACACCACGGCCCGGGCTGGGTGGCGGGCGTGGCAACAGCGTGTGTTTCTGGGGCTGGGAGTCCGTGAGCTCGGTGCCAGCAGATTCGGTGTCTGGTGACAGCTGTCTTCTCCTGTGTCCTCGTGCACGGAGAGGCTGAGGGAACTCGCTGGGGCTGCTCTTGGAAGGGCACTGACCCCGTCCATGAGGGCTCCACCCTCCTGACCTAACCACCTCCCTGAGGCCCCGCCTCCCCGTCACCTTCAGGGTTGCGGTTTCAACGTGCGATGTGGGGAGGCAGGGGACCCAAACGTTCAGACCACGGCAGCAGGGGCGTGCCCTTCTGCGTGTTCTTCTCTGAGACCCGGGCTGTCCCTCGTTTGGAAAGGGAGACAGTTGAGAACAGAGAGGATGCTTGGGTTTTCAGAGCACTGGGTGCTGGGCGCGTTCCAGGCCTCCCTCCGCCCCAGCTGATCCCCTTGCAAGGCGTATGGTGCTACCGCTCGGGATTCGCCCGGGCCCAGGGCGGGATGCGGGCCCATGGGTGCCCCGAGCCGGCCCCACCAGCCTCTGCAGACCTGTGTTGACAGCTGGCTGCATCCTGTCTTCATTGGCATTTGTCGGGCGAGGCCTTTACCACATGGCACGTGGTTGCTGTTCCTCCAGGAACTCGGAAGTGACTTTCCAGGCCTCATTGAACGGTGGCTGGTGGGACGGCTCTCGTGGCTAGCTCTTGGTTGCACGGGGCAGGAAAGGGGATCTGAGGGGGAGCCACAGTGATTCCTGGGGACCTGGAGAGAGGAGGCAGTCACCTCCTTGGCTCTGCGGCCAGGAATTGGTGGCCGCCCCCGCCTCTCTCTGCCTCTGAGGCCACTTCGCTTTCTATCTCTGTTCTCTGCATGGTTTTCTCTTTCCTCTTTCTCGGCCACTCATGGCCACCTATTCCCGAGTTCGGCTCCGGCCAGCCGGTCAGGTGTCCCCAGGGCTGGGTCGGCTCTGGTGAGGGGTGCGCAGAGAGGGCCCGGCAAGGGCATAGACGGTGAACATGGCTGGGGGGCGAGCGGCCCTCGGAGATGAGAGGTGTGACTGAGGCAGACACCCACCCCGAGCTGGCAGAAGAGGAGGACGACGTTGGTCATCAAGGTCACACCCCCCGACGGTGAATCAGTTCTAAATCTGCTCAGTCCAGTGCTTCCTGCCCCCACATGGGCTGTTGAGACCCTCAGGGAGCGAGGGCTGGCTCGGCCCTGCCCCCTCCCCGCCCCACGGTCCTGCAGGAGTCGGCGTGTGTGGTCACAGTTTGGGGGACACCAGCTTGCGCGGTGGGAATACAGTTTTAGAAAGAAAGTGGTTATCTCATTTTCTGCAGAAGAGAAGCTTTTTAGGGTGGGAGAGCAGGCGCATTTCTCGGCTGAAGTTGCTTCTATTAGTTTATAAAATTCGACGGAGAGGAGAGAGTTTAAGGAAGTTCCTCCTGGGTTTCATTATGCTAATTAGCAGCGCATTTCAGACCACGTGGAAGTGCCTTCCGGGGCGTCTTGCTGGGGTTCTTTGGTCGGAAGCACAGTGAAGGGGAGATGAAAGTCGCGGCCGTCAGGACTGACGCAGGAGCGAAGGGTTCTGCGCGGCGGGACGGGTGCGGGACGGGTGCGGGTCGGGCCGGGGCGCTGCGCGTGGCCTCGCGGCGGAGGCCTGCCCGTCGTGGGAGGCTGCTTTCAGTCGTCTGCCGATCTGGAGCCTTCGCAGCTCTTGCCCGTAGCAGCAACACCTTCAGTACCTGCTTTTCTCCCGTCGGCCGTGGCCCTGCCTCCCGCGTGGAGTTGTCTTCGGTTGCCCGTGTAACCTCGTCTCTGCCCTAGGCATTCCCAAGTGGTCTCCGAAGTACCTGCTGCGTGCCAAGCACTGTCCCGCGGTGCCAGCCAAAGCAGTGCCTTCTTCTTACCCCCAGGAACTTCCGGCTAGTGGGGGGGCCAAGGGTGCCATAAAGCTCGGCACGACCCTGGGTATGGGGCCCGGGAGGCTTCCTGCAGTCGGCGGCGTGGTCGACCAGTTCGCTTACCCAGGAAGTGTTCTCCAAGCAGCTGCGAAGTCCCAGGCGCTGGCTCCGTGCTGGGAAGAGCGGACGGGCTACAAGGTGTGGGGGCTCCGTGGCGCGTAACCAGCGCCACGCTGGGCAGAGCCTCCCCGCGGGACACGCCGTGGTGTGCGGAAGAGCCCAGGGTCAGGCGGGGTGCCACACGCCGGGGCAGGGCTGTGCCCAAGGATGCTGGGGGGTTCAGGTGCCCAGGGATCAAAAATGGCTTTTTTGTTTTTAACTGTTTATCATAAAATGTTGTAAAGATACTTTGAAGCACTGACGATAGCGTAAGAAGCCTCATGGACCCATCACCCGGCTTCAACCAGTGTCCACTCGTGGCCCCCAAGTTTCACAACACCCCCATCCCCGCTCCCGGCTTCTCTGAAAGCAAGTGTGTACACATTTCATTTCCTCCATGGATGTTTCATTCTGTGTCTGCTGAGAGACAATATAAGGCAGAAAATGACCAGACC
Organism: Pteropus medius; assembly: GCF_902729225.1. Lineage (NCBI taxonomy): Eukaryota > Metazoa > Chordata > Mammalia > Chiroptera > Pteropodidae > Pteropus > Pteropus medius. The sequence continues at coordinate 1,739,311 of NW_024342468.1, read as the reverse complement.
ACACACAAAAACAGGTCTCTGACTCCACACCTGCAGCAACCTGCCCGAGAAAGCAGCCCACCGTCAACAGTGACCAGCCCAGGAAGCAGCCGACTGTTGGTCGGGCTTGGGGGGCGTCATACTGCTGTCTAGTTCCATCCAGGAAGCCCTCCAGTCTCCCCGTAACTGTCAGCCCACAACAGCCAGGCCCTGATTAACAACGGCCAGCTTCCTTAATTTGTGTCCCCCCTCTCTACTTAGACCAACCAGAGAAGGGTCCCTAACCAACACAAAGGCACCCGCTTCTGTCGGCTGACTCGCCGCCCTGGCCCACAGCCTTCATCGGGCACCCCTGGAAAGCTCTCGTTGCCTGCTAGAATGTTCTCTCACCCTCTGCCGGCCTCTGAGTCTCTGCCAGTCAGAATGACGGGGGCCGACCCCTTGCCAGAGCCAGCCCTGACTAAATAGCCTTTGCTTTTCCCACTTGGGTGGTCTCCGCTTATTTCTACATTCCAAAATATAAAGGCTCTTTTTATTAAACACACACACACAGAGGGTCGCTCCTAGAAAACGTGTCAGCCTTTCTCAGTGCCCGCTAGGGTGACACTCTCCCCAGGAGGCAGCGTTGGGTGGTCCTCGGCCCCTCGCCCACTCCGCCGGCCCCGGGGCACTCTGGGTGGGGACGCTCCCCGGCCATGTTTCTGGCTCCTCCACGCCCGCCCACCGGGCCAGCCCTGCTCTCTATTTTTCCTCCTTGTTAATCGATCCCCTGCCCCTGCTTTCTCTGGTCTAGCCTTTCAGCACGGCCGTCTGATTCACCATCACAAACACCACGAAAAGGCTCAGCCGAGGTGGGCCCTGGGGGTGGGGGGGTCAAGCGGGAGCGAGAGTGAGGCCAGCAGGACCAGGCACGAGCCTGAAGCAGGCACCCTGTCTGGTGTCCATCTGCACGTGCCTGAGCCTGAGCCTGAGCCTGAGCGTGGCACTGCCCAGCGCTCCCGGACAGCCTGGCCCAGTCCAGGCGCCCCTGGGAGTCTGGGGGACCAGCGGCAGCAGGACCCAGTTTTGCTGGGTCCTAGTCACATGGGGTGGCAGGGAGGGGCAGAGGCTCCGTGGGAAGATGTTGCTCTGCAGCAGGAGCTGTGTGTGATCGCTCTGGAGTGTTTCAGATTTCTGCCGGAAGAAAAGAGCATCATTGACATGCCTGTGGGAAGAGCGCGTCTCCGCAGATCTGAAACTGCCTAGTCCGGAGGTCCTCGCCTTAGCCGCCCGGCAGACCGAGTCCCCGGAAGTGAGGCCAGGCCTCAGGGTTCGGGAAGGCGCCGCCGAGAACCCTCGCCTCGCCGGCTGGGGACCGACCCAGCACCACCCCGCTTCCCACTGCGGCCGTGAACCTTTACGGCGCAGCGCGGGTATCGCTAAATCTGTTCTGTTCGCAGTGCAGGGCGGCCGCCCCGGAGCGGAGCAGCCTGTGCTCGCTAAGCGAGTAAGCGACGCGCGCTCGGGAGGCTGGTCAGACGGGAAGGAGCCGGAGCTGCGTGCGGCTCCGTTTGCATGTCAGAAGTCCGACGTGGCCCGACGCGCCCAGGTGCCCAGCTGTCAGAGTCACCATCTTCTTTACTGTCCAAACGAAAGGACTTGTGCCCTCCTCCTGCCTCCGTCCACACGCAGAAACCCAGTCCCCTCCGAGCGCTTCGAGGCTTCCCGGGATGGCCCGGCAGCTCGTGCCACCAAGTCCTCTGGCTCCTCTCTGTCACCTCCGGCTGCTCCATCTCCCACCTCGCCGCTGCCTGGGCCGGAGGCCTTGCTGAGAACAAGCACCAGGAGCCCTCGCACTCTGCTGGTTCCTGTCGGCCACTCAAGGCGGTGGCGTGGAACAGGCCTTTTTGGAAGGTTCGGGGTAGTGGAGGTTGTTACAGCCCAGGGTGGGGACAGATAAACCCGAGGACCAGACTCCGGGGCTTCGTTCAAAGTTCGGTGGCCATTCCCACTGTAGGGTCTCCCTCGCGGGCCACCTCTCATCGTGGGCCTGCCGGGCGCCTTGGGGTGGGGTCTGCGTTCTTCCTTCAAAGCCTCGTCTCCCGTTCCTTCCCTCCTCGCGTCTCCTGTCCCCTCGCCCTGGCCCCGTTCCGGACTCTGCCTGGGCCTAGCCACATAAACCCGCTCTGGCAGAAGCTGTGAAGCGAGCGTGGTCTTGAAAGGGTTCTCTGATCAGTTCTCAAGTGAGCTCAAGTCCAAGTCCGGGGCTTCTTCGCCTGGAGCCCCCTCAGGGGGACGAGGTGGGAGTGGGCAGAGCGGGAGTCTCAGCCGATCCCCTCCCGCCTCTGCTCCGGGGGGAAGTTCACACGGCGGCTCACACAGCAGGCGTCACCCAGAAGTGGCACAGGGACATTAGGGGCCCTGATGAGCACGGGGTCCGGTGGTGGGACCGCGCGGGCTGGTGACATCCGGGGAGGAAGCCCAGGCTCGGAGACGTTCAGTGAGGGGCGGAGCCCGGCTCTGACCACCACCCCCAGCTGCCCTGGACATCAGCATACCCGCTCGGCCTTGGTGGGGGTTCCTCCGGGGTTAGCACCTCGGGGTTCTGCCCAGGGCCCCGGGCACAGGGAGCGGGCAGAGGAGAAAGGCCCAAACTGGAGCCAGGGCAGCCAGTTCCACCCTTGACAGCAGGGGGCAGGCTGGGCATTGTGTGTCACTGAGCTGAGAGACAGGGGCCAGGGGCCTGCACCTGGGCTGGGCCTTCTCCGTGACCAGCAGGGCCTTTGCCAGGCTCCATCGATTCGTCCTTGGTTCTCCCCGAAAAGCCGTGGTGGGGGAGCATGGCAGGGCTCTGGAAGGAGGGAGCCTCGTTCCTGTAGAGACAGTTTGGCAGGTCTTCAAGAAGCAGCCCCCTGGAAGTCCCAGCTGCTGATGTGACACATCAAAGCTGGCATCAAGACAGCACCACGGCGGGGGCGCGCCCGGGAGGGGCCGAGCTCAAAGTCACCCGCCTGTCCCCTGCCTCGCAGGCTGCAGGGGACACTTTGCCCCACCCGGACCTGTCGCTTCTCAACCCTTGTTCTCTGACTGGCTCCAACCCGCCCCCACCCCCGCCCCTTGAATGCTGTCTCCTGAATGGGCATGTCAGGGGAGGGTGATGAATCTCTTGGAAACGGGCTTGGGCTGGGGAGCGGGGTGCAGCACAAGGGGTCGGGAACCGACAGGAGGGGGCGATGTGGAGGGGAGGGGTAGGGCTGCTTCCTGCCCACCCGCTTCCTCGGCCAGCCTGGAGAAGTTTCCTGGGGTACCTGGGAGGGTAGGGGCACCAGTAGAAAGACACCCTTCCTCTCCAGCCACTTCTCCCGTGTGAGGTGGGGCTCTGGAGTGCTTGAGTTTGCGTAAGACAGCCGTTTTCCAGGTGTGGGCCCCGGACTAGCAGCAGCATCTGAGAACTTGTTAGAAATGCAGATTCTCAGCCCCATCCCAGACCTACTGAATCAGAAACTGGGGTGGGGCCAGTGATCTGTGCTTTAACAAGCTCTTCCAGATGCACGGTCAAGGTCAAGTTGAGACCGACTGGCTTAAGCAAGAAATTGGCAAGGTGGAGGACAGGGCAAGTGGAAGGACACAGAGGTGTCTCAGGAGACAGCGAAACCAGGGAATGAATGCCAGCTGGCCTCCCTCTCTCGTGTCTCTGGCCTCTTTTGTCAATGTGTCATCCATCCATCCATCCATCCATCCATCCATCCAGTCATTCATTCATTCATTCTCTTTCTCTCTCTCTCTCTCATTCATTCTCGCACTTGATTTTTGCTGCCCACTTAGTAGAAGCCATTGTAGCCCCATAACTTTCGAGTGAACACATTACAAGTCTGGTTCCCGTCAGAAATGACCCCTCCCTCGTCCTCTCATCTGCTCTGTCTTCCTCTTCCGATTCCATATCACTGGAAAAGCTGTTCTGGGGTTGAGAGACCTGGTTTCCCTCTCTCCCTTTGTTCCGGCTTCGTTCCTTCACACTCTCCTCATGCCTGCAAAGTGGCTGCTGCAGCTCCAGCCCTTATGTCCTCTCAGCTTTGGATCCAGTGGAAAACAAGTGTTCTTGCCTGTGACAATCGCATCCGTGTCCTGGGTCTGACACTCACTGGCTGGGATTGGGTCATGGGCAGCCTCTGAAGCAATCCTGACACCTAGGGGTGAGATGCACTGATCGGCTTGGACCAGTCAGGGCCCCCCTCTGGGTCTGAGGTTGGGTTTGACGCCCCCTAAGCCATCCCAGTGGAAGGGCAAGAGTGTGGCTCCTCAGAGAAACTTTGGGGTCTCTGTTACTGGAGGTGGAGTGTGTGGGTGCTAGGCAGAAAATAAATGCAAAAGCTACAGTATTATTTATTTCTCCTGGCGAGTCATGTGAGGCCTGAAGAGGTCAAGACTTGCCCAAGGTCACCAAGCTGGCCGGAGCTGTGGCAGTCATTATGTAGCCATGAGGGAATCTGGACCAGCAACGGAGCCAGCCCCGGGCCGAGTCTCTGCTTTGAGTAAGGGAGGCTGTCCCGGGATCCCCCACTCCGCGCGGTGGGCCGCGGTGGCCGGAATTCGTCGCGGCCTCCCATAGTCTTTATCGGAGAAGCGAGTGGGAGTTGGGAGAGATTTGGGGCCCCTGGTTGTGTACTTCAAGGGGACGTGACATAGACCTGGCATCAGCAGCCCCATAGGCAGAGCCGCCCCCTCGTCCAGAGCCCGGGTGGGTGCAGTGAGAATACTCAGGGAAGTGGTTGCCATGGCACCGAGCCCTTGCCGGGGGCGGACGTGGCCCCAGCTCGTCGCATGTCTCATCTCATTTAATCCTCACGGCACCTCTTCGAAGTACATTGTCTTCATCTCATTTACAAATGAGGAAACTGAGGCTCACAGCATTGAAGGCACTTGTCCAGGGTCACTCAGTGGGTGGCCAGGGCCCAGATCATGATCATCTGAGTCCCTGACCAATCCAGTGGCCCCAAAGCTCTCCCTGGAAGCATTCTTTCATCACTGGGCCCACCCGCCACTTCTAGCCCCTGCCCCTACCTTGGGAGCCACGTACTGGGGTGCCACGTTCCCAAGGACATCCTTTATCCCAACCAGGGGAGGGAGGGTCAGGGAAGGTGCCTGCAGGCAGCAGGGCCTGCTGGAGGCTCAGAGGGAACTGGGAGGCACCCAGGTGGGGGTGGGGGCACAGGTAAGCAAGAGCACGGAGTCAGTGTGGACGTGTGGGGGCATCCAAGAGATGGAATGGCGCTCAGGGAAGGGGGAGGGGTGGTGGGGGGTGGGGGCGGGGCCCCAGGTGGGCCTGGGCTTTACAGAGGCCACTGGGCATTGGCCCAGGACCTGGAGAAACTTCGTGTCGACGAGGCTGAGTCCGCAGGTCTCAGCTGAGCCCCAGGGCTGCCAGTTCCGTGTCCTTCTGAGCGTGACAGGCCCTCGTTCTGTGTCCTCCCTCCCCACAGTCGCTGCCCGGCTCGCTGCTCGTCAAGCTGATCGAGGAGCGCCTGGGGGAGGACGACTGCGTCCAGCGGGTAAGCGCCCTGCGGGGAGCCAGCTCCGCGCTCCGGGGGAGACGGGGCCCCGGGGCCCGGTCAAGGGACGGGGAGGGCTGTGTATCCATGTCCTCAAGGGAGGTGACCGAGGGCTTCAGGGAAGGCTGACACAGACCAACCGGAACTTGGCGAAGCTCCGTCTGTGGGTGTGGATTTCACCTTGGATGGAGGAGAACTAAGGTGGAATCTGGGGTGTCCCTCGGAGCGCCTGTCGGAAAGAGAGAGCCCATCCCAAGGGGTCGTGGGAGGGCCCTTAACGAAAGGACAGGTGCAGAAGTGGCCGGGCAGATAGGCAGCCGCCGGCACCGGTAAAGCCACCGGAGACCAGGAGCGTGGGGAGCCGGACGCCCCTGCACCAGAGGGGCAGAAGGAGAACTCGGGGGGGACCCCAAACTCTCCTCCCGTCCTCTGATCTGCCAGTTTCCCTTTGGAGACTGAATCAATTGCCGTGGCCAGTGACTTAATCACGTCTGAGTAAGGAAGCCTCCATCAGAGCCCGATAGGACTGGGTCCGGAGCGGTTCCGTGATGCTGAGCATGTGAGGCGCTGGGGGTGCCGCGTGCCCGCGGGCCCGGAAGCCCCACACCCCTCCCCGGCCTGGTTCTGTGTCGCCTCTGCCCGGCCGCGACCCAGGAGGACCTTTCTCTGCGTTCTGGGGGCCGCTCCAGTGAACTAACCGAGCGTGGGGGCAGGAGCCCTGGGAACCTCTGGTTTCTAGCTGGGCGGTCAGACGCACATGACAGCCCGGACCTGCGACGGGCGTCTGAAGCGGGCCGGAGCCCTCAGCCCGTGGAGCCGGACGCCACCTCTGGGTGGGTGGTGTGGACCGAGTTGGGTTGCAGGACAGACAGCGGGTGGTGTCCTAGCATTGCTCGTTGGTGGTGTGGGACCCCCCCACCCCCATCCCGCCAGCACACTGACGTCGGCCTTGGCGACCGGAACCCAAAGAGAGGGGTGGAACGGGCGGGGCAGGCGGACAACCGCACAGGGACTGCCAGCTGTGTGCCCGGGGTGCCACTGAGGCGCTGCGTGCAGGGCACCTGGGACCCCACGGGGCACTGCCCCGTCCGCACCGCCCCCTCCCCGCTCTGCAGAGGAGGAGACCGAGGCCCAGCGTCCGGCTGGCAGACGCCCCCCCCAGTCTGCAGCCAGCCTCATGGTTCTCTGCCGACGTGTCTCGTGGAGCAGGTGCTTTTTCATTTTCACAAAGTCCAGTAAACCAGTTATTCAGACTATTTGTAGTGTCGGTTTTTTGAACTTTTTTAGTATTCCATTTAAATTTATTTTTTTTACTGTATCTCTTTGTAAAGTTTTTTTTTTTTTAGTGAATGATCTAGCAATTACAATATGCAGACTTACCTTTCCACAGTCTATTTCGAGTCAGTATTTTCCTGCTTCGAGCAGAATGTGCCGTATTAGGTCCCTGTCCCTCCTTTTCTGTGTGGCCTTAGGTGTACATCTCCGTAGGCTGAAAACTCCATTGGGCAGGGTTACAGTTTTGGCTTTCAATCATCAAATGTATTTTAAAGAACTCGAGAAGAGTCTATTATATCTATCCAGATATTTATCATTTCCATTGCTCTTCCGTCATTCCTCGTGTTCCAAATGGCCCTTTCTGTCTGAAAAACCTGTTTTAGCAATTTTTTTTTCTTTAAGCCTGTAGCACCGGGTCTTCCTAGGCGGTCTCCCATCCAAGTATTTACCAGGCCCGACCCTGCTCAGCTTCTGAGATCAGACGGGATCGGGCACGGTCAGGGTGGCGTGGCCGCAGACTAGAATTTTTTCAGAAGAGGTCTGCAGGCAATGACTTCTCTCGATTGTCCTTCATCTGAGAATGTTTTTATTTTGCCTTCATTCCTGAAGGATATTTTTTGCTGGATTTAGAATATTCTAGATTGACAGTTTTTTCTTTCAGCGCTTTACAAATGTTCCGCTTACTTTTGACCCCTGTGGCTTCTGGTGGAAAAATCCATAGTCACCCAAACGCTTTTAAGTAATGCATCATTTTTCCCTTGCTACTTTCAAGGTTTTCTTTGTTTTTAATTTTCAGCAGTTTAATTATGGTAACATCTGGGCATGAATTTCTTTGGATTTATTCTTTTTGGGATTTGTTTAGCTCCTTGAATTTACAAGTTAATGTGTTTCTCCAAACCTGGGAAGTTTTCCGCCGTTATTTCTTCAAATAATTTTCTGTACCATCCCTGCTCAGCCTCCAGTGACAAGAATGTCAGAGCTTTTGCTGTTCCCCGCCAGGTCCCTGACGTCCTTTCCCTTTCTACTCTCTGTTGATGAGATTTGACAATTTGTGTGAATTCTCCGCGGGCTCGTTGAATCTTTCCTGCCTCATCTCCCTTCTCCTGCTAAACCCGCGCAGTGAGCTTTAGATTTTGGTGATTGTATTTTTCGGTTCTAAAAATTCCACTCGGTCCTGCTTTCTGTCTTCTCTTTCTTTGCCGAGACTTTCCATTTCCCGTTCACTCATAGCTGACCCTGGAAGAACACGGGTCCCCTTACGTGAGGATGTTTTCCAGTGACCCGCGCAGTCCAAACCTGTGTCCTTCCAGGGTCATTTCCGCGGCTGGGAATCGGGGTGTGCGAGCCGCCGACTGTAATCACGCAGGATTTTCAGCTGTGCGGGAGGTCGGTGCCCCCAACCCCGCATCATTCAAGGGTCACCTGTACCCGGTGGACCTTTGTTGTTGTTTAATAACAGCTGCTTCAGAGTCTGCTCTGGCCTTTCCAGTCTCCGGGTCATGGTGGAGGTGACGTCTGACATCTCGTCCCACGTGGGCTGAGATGTTTCCGGCTCTCCCTATGCTGGGTAGCTTTGTATCCTGGATGTTTTAAATATTGCTGTGAGACTCTGGGCCTTGTTTGAGTTCTGTGGCGCATGTTGACATTTTGGCCTTAGCACATAATTGATTCAGTTGGGCTCAGGCTGCAAGTTTCAACCAGCGTCTCTGGGTTGTGGTCTTGGTATCAAAGCATTTGCGGTGCCACACAGTGCTCTCCAGCTCTGTGCCATGCGTGCCACTCAGGGGCCTGGGCAGCGGCTGTGCTGTAGTTCATGTCTCGGGGTCTTTGGAAGGCTGCCGAGGGCAGACTCACCCGTGCACAGCTTGGAGGTGAGCCCGCCAGTCCATGAGCAGCTTCACTGGCCTGCTTTCCTGAGCACCCCTCTCTGCCAGCTGCCTGGTGACTTCTGGTTCCCTGGGGCTCCTCTTTGTGGTCTCTGGCTAGAAAGCTGGGACTTTATTTACTCGGCTCTGCCGCTGGCTCCCTGTGACTGCGCCCGCAACCGGAGCCAAGTGACGGAGATCGGACGGTGAGAGGGGACAGTAACGGGGCTTCGTTTCATTCTCTTGGGACTGGAGAGGAAGGGTCCCCAGCTCCCTTAAAGTTTCAGGCCCCCTTTGTCACTGCTACTGCAGCAGGATTGCCTGGGGCTGGAGTGTAAGGAAACACCGTGAGTCTTGGAGTCCCCCTTCCTACTGCCCAGCCAGAAAGAGGGGGCTGCCATAGCCCACTCACTGTCCCCACCTACCGCCCATCTCAGTTTTCAGGCTGCCTGAAGGCCAGGCTGGGGAATACCAATTTCCCGCTCTTATGAATTCTGGTCTTTTCCCCAGTTCACCTTCTACTACAGACTTTTCCGAGTCCTCAAATAGCTTTTCTGTACATTCTGTCCGCGTGCCCTAGTTGCTTCCAGCGGGAGCCACAGGGTGCGATGGTGCGCTTTGTCTTGCCCAGAACCAGAACTTGTGTGCTTTTTAAAAAACAGACACGCGCGCGCGCGCACACACACACACACACACACACACACACACACACAATCTTGCTTAAAAATGGATCGAGAGGCCCAGGCCTGGAAAGATACCCGAGCATCGCTCCAGCGCAGTGGGAAGGTGCAGCCATTCTCGGCGGCGGGCTCCGCGTGGCCCGCAGCCATGTGCGTGCGAATCCGGACACGGGAGATGAGCTGCGGTCTGCGTTTCAAACCCGATTTGAGCAGCGTCTTTTCCTCTGGCCTCAAATCGTTCACGGGAGCTGGCGGACACCCTACACTTACCCGTAGAGATCTAGCCGTCTCTCAAACACGCACTGACATCTAAGACCTTTCTCGAGTTTCTCTAAAAGCTTGATCTGCACGGCGCTCTGCACAGCACATCTGCAGGGAGACGAGGTGTGAGACCAGGCGTCCCGAGGGCTTGCCAACAGCTGCCACCATCATCAAAATGGCAGTAACGTTTCTTATTAGTGTTATTAATTAGTTACGAGGGACATTATTTCATTGTGCTATGCGGCTATGTTGTACATTATAATTAATACTATTCATTGAATTAATACCGTTCATATTGATGTTTAGATTGACATTCATCGTTATTATTATTTTGATGATGACGAAATACCAAACTGATGGTGGGTGACCCGGACCGCTCGTCTGGCCCTCTCTGCCCCGGGCCACACTGCAGGTGTGCTGTGCACAGAGGCTGTGATTATTACGCTGTGGACGGTGACCCTTGGCTGGGCGCTGAGGGCGGGGCCGCATCCCAGATCTCATTTAGCCATCGCGACAGCCCAGGGGAGGCGGGACTGTCGTCATCCCATTCTAGGGATCACGGTCTCGCTCAAGGCCCCGCAGTCAGCCCCGGAACCGCGTGGCACACAGGGAGTCGTGCTTCTGGGCAGTCCCTGGGGCGGGCCCTCCTCCTCCCCACCCTGAGGCCTCCATTCTCCCTCTGTGAAATGGTGGGGGAGGATGTGAGCCCCGAGGCCCCTCCGGCCCTCCAGTTCTGACCCTCATCGTTTCTGAGCCACTGTTACCTGCCAAGTCAAGAAATGTGTCCTTTAATTTGTTTTAAGATTTCTCCCGCGCTTCAAGGGGCATCCAGTACCTTTTTCATCTCTTCCCGGTGGAGACAGGATTTCAAGAGTAGAGGTGAAGCTCCTAATTATGTGCTTTGGTTGTTCAGAAACAAAACAAACCCTCATCCAGAATAAACAGGCTCTCTCGCTTTTAGGGAGAAAAATGACACATATGCATATTCATTTATATGGAAATTATTATTATTTAGTTACACAGGGACTAGAATTGGTAATTTAGAGCACAAACAGGTTGCAGGGGATAGTGTTCAGGGAAAAATAATGCAATCATAACCCATCAGGATTCTGTAGTTAATGCTGGGTGTTTTTTTTTTTTCTTTTTTGGCGTAAAGCAATCCCTTTGAAGAATTTCTTTGAAGTGACCGTCAAATGCATTAGAGGGAGCGAAATTAGTGCTTTATATTGGACCAACCAAAAGCAGGAGGGCCCTACCTGTTGGGGACCCAGTGGCCTTTCCTAGGGACCGCCAGGCCCTTGAAGTCCGGGAGGGCTGGTTCTCAGACCACGTCTCGTGGGCAAAGGGAAGCTAGGAAATCAGGCAGCGGGTCCAGGAAACTCGGGAGAGGCTCAACGCCACGGACACCCTAACCTTCCCGTCTGCTCTCCGACGTTTGCATTTCTGAGGACCTTCCCCGCCTTCCGCCCCATCTCCCCACGGCTGCCCTCTGTTCTTCCCAGTCCCGTGTTCGCATCGCCGCCGGAGCAACCACTTAAAAACGAGCGAATTTCTTTCATGACTGCAGTACGTTCTCGCAGGTCAGAATTCAAAAAGTACCCAGGTCCCCCTTGCACGCCTGTCCCCCAACTACCTGGTTCCCGTCCCCCGAGGCTGCTGATGTCAACACTCGCTCGAAAGAACTTCCTTCTGAAGACCATTTTGGACGTAGAGAAGCATTTGTCTTTTTAAAGCAAACGTCGCATCCTCTCCACTGCTCAGAACCTTCGCTGCTTGCCATCTGTCCTGCAGCCGGCCCAGCCCAGCCCGCCGCCTCTCCCCTCCGTGCCCGGGACCCCTGCCTTCCCGACCTCCTCCAGCGGAGCCTGCGCCTGCCCCACTCGACGCCTTTGCACACCGTGGTGACCAGGCTGCAAGGGGTCCCCGGTGCTCCCCATCCTCCTGGTGTCCACACCTTGTGTCATCCCCTCCCCTAGAGTGGGGGGGGGGCAAGACCAGCAGGTTAGGGGGAAGGGGACGAGGCCTCACGCCCCTGAAGACGTTGCATTGTCTAAGACTCCACCTTAGCAGACCAGCGAGAGCTTCTCTTTTCTGGCTCGAGAAGTAAGCTGCCATGTCGGAGAAGCCCGCGTGGGCAGCCCATGGGACCGAGCGCAGCCCCCAGCCTCCCTCCGGCCAGCAAGAAGCCAGTGCCCTCAGCCATGTGAGCCCTGCCCGGCCTGATGGGACTTACACATAGTTCTCCCTCAGTCAGGCCTCCGGACGAGAACGCAGCTCCGCTGACCCCATGATGGCTGCCCCGTGAGACCCTGGGCAGATGGCCGAGCTGAGTAAGCGGTGCTCAGACTTCTGCTGCGTAGAAGCCGAAGTCACAGATGTGTGGTTTGAAGCCACTAAGAGTGTGACTGTTCCTTACGCAGCAGTGGAAGACAGACACGCCAGCTCCTTTCACTCCCTAAGAGACCTGGCCTGCAGCTGGACAGCTGCCCCTCATTCCCCAGTCACAGGTTCAGGCCCCTTCCTCAGGGAGGCCCCCTGACCTCGGGCAGCCCCAGGCCGGCCGGAGCTTCCTGTTCTTCTTCCCTTTGAAGGCTGGGCTGGGCCGGTCGGCAGGGGCCCCTTCCATGGCGCTCACCGGGGGGTGCGCACCCCCCTCGACATCCCGCTGCAGGAGCTCTCCTTCCTGCTTCCCAAACCGTGATGCTCGGAGCCCCCCCCCACCCCGAGTAAAAGCCACACTTTGACTAAAACCAGACCCGCTGCGTCTCAGCGTATTCCCTCCACCCAGTGTCCCAAGCAGAAGGCTGCGGAGGACGCCACCCTAGTTCAAGTTCAGGTTGCTCGTTCTGAACGTCTCCTCCCGTCCCCAGCACCCGGTCGAGAAGTCTCCCTAACGGCCGTGCCTAAAGCAAAGGGGCGAGAAGTGGAACCTGGCCGTGGGGACGGGGGGTTAGTCAGGTGGAAGGCAGACGGGCCTCCGCGTCCCTGGGTTCAAACACTAGGACTGCCCCACGGCTCATCGGGCCTGCGACCTTGTGAGACTGAAGACGGAGAGACGAGACCGAGGCCAGAGCAAAGCCGGGCCGCGGGTGGCGGAGAGCAGCACCGGTCTGTGGGGGCAGAGATGGGACCGATGGTTAGCGGGCATCTAGTAGCCCGTTATGTGTGCCAGACGCCGCGTCAGCTCGGATGCGCTTTCTGATCGAATCCTCACAACTGTCCCGTGCGGCCTCGACAGCTAGGACTGATGGGGACCTCCCGTGCGCCAGGGACTGTTCTAGGTCGAGCAGGGGAAAAGCAGGACAGACGAGCACACGGAGGGCTGGTTTCCGGGGGCGGCGGCTGGCGATGCAGGTAGCGTGAGCCTTACGTTTCTCTGCTGTACAGACCAGCAGCCACGGCGCCGGAAACCCTCGGCCAGCACCCGGGAGGAGGCCTGCGTTTCCCAAAACAGAAGTGCACCTTCCCGGAATCCAGGTGCAAATGGCCAGCTCCACGGTCTCCCTCCTGCAGCTGGAGAAAGGCCGTGTCATCGAAAGTGCTGGACTCTGAGCACGGCCCAAGTCCCTAGAGGCAGGCGGGAGGTCCGAGGCCCGCGGGTGGCAGGGTGGTGTCCCAACCCCCAGCTAACAGCGTGGGAGGGGCTCCCTCGTTGTAGGTAAAATGCAGACTCCTACTCTGCGTTCACGGGTCGACTTACTTCTCTTCGATCTCTTTTGCTATCACGGGGACGTTCGGTTATCACGATATGGAGGGAGATGACGTAGTATACTTCAGACCGTGGAACCGAACTTTAAAATTTACTGGGCAGCTTCCTGGAGTCTGTTTTCTTTTCCTTTCTGGTTGCAGATTTGCGGTCCCTGCGCGTGACGTGAGTCTGTTTTATAGTGGGGATGCGGAGCGGGCGGCGGAGCCCGCGGGTCGAGGCTGCTGTTCGCTGTTTGTTTTGTCTCTCCTTGTGGTGTCATGTGCTGGCATTAATCACCCGGCTCTCGTCCGCTGACAGGAGCGACACGGGACTTGCTCGCCATTGTTTTGACACTCACGGGTTTATAGATGTCACTTGCATCCTCCGAGGAGGGCGGTTTATTGATCAACAGCTCTGCTGGGGCCCGGGGCTGTGTGTTCCTCTAGTACAGATGCAGTTAGGATTGGAGGCACCGGAGGGCAGTCTGACCCCCACCGAGACTTGTGGCTGCGTCACCGCGAGGCAGGGGCCTCAGGGCCTGGCTCAGTGCAGAGCGGGGTCCAGTGACTCCACGCTCGTGCGTGTTTCCAGCCCTGCAGTCAAGGCCGTGGCTGGTCAGCTGGCCAGTGGGTGTTAATGGCATGTGTGGCCCCCCGTCTGCGTGCTGAGTTGCAGCGCCCCGTGCGCTCTGTGGGTGGCGGAATCTCGTGATGCGTCTGACCGCCCCCTCACTGTGGTCCGGGAGGAAAATCACATGACCGAAATGCAGGACAGGCTGATGCCTGAGCAGCTGTCGGTGGACTTTGGAGCAGCAGCGGGCCCTGGGGAGGCTCAGTGATGTGGACATGAGACTAAACTCAGGGCCACCCTCCCAGTCACCCTTGGCGGGTTGAGTGCCGACTCAGAGACGGGGGCAGAGGCCTGGCCCCTGAGGGCTGGCCCCTTTGGGGACCGAGCAGAGGGGCAGCAGCTCCTCACCCCCATTCCTGAGCTCCAGCGTTGTGTGCGTTTTCGCTGAGCTGCCAGCTGTGGGAGCGTGGCGTGTGCCAGCAGAAACCGCAAGCTGCCACTGTCTCCCCGGCACCTGCACCAGCCAGACGTGCTGCACCTCATGGCCATTGCTGCTTGTCCGAAACACTGTCGAGTGTGGGCACTATCGGCGTTGTTCCTGTTCTGCGATGAGATGGTCACACCGCTGACGAGGGGGACCAGGGGCCCCTCCTGGCTCGATACCATCCGTCAGTAGGGTTTGAAAGGATCGTGGAAACAGGCAGATGACTTGTAGCTATAATCTGTAATGTATTCACAACCCCGATTTTAAATGTAAATGACCTGACGACCTGTAATACTGATTATAGATAAAGAATACAAGAGCCAAGTGCGTTTTACTGGAATGCCTTTTGTTTACTGAGACGTGGAATTCACTGGAATTCACTGGTTTCTAGACGGATGCGTTCTCAGTTTCCTTTGCAAAGCTGTTTAGGCTGAATTTTCCCCGGAGCCATGGATGGGGTGTGGTCTCCGGAAGCGGAAGCGGCACCTGAGGGTGAGCTCAGGAAGACAGGAAGGTGGTCCCGCCCCCCCAAGGAACTGAGCTGGAGCTGAGGCTGTTCTGACGGGGAGGGGGAGTGAAGGAGGGAGTGTGTTTTCTCATGGAAGCGATCCGGTCACATCCGGTCACACTGGAGACAGCCATACAGTGGAGAACGTGGCCAGGGTGTGGTCTGCACCCCAAGGGAGGACATGGAGGAGGGTGAGCTGCTCCTGGTGAAGGTGTGGCCCAGAGCGTCCCTCGGCCCAGAGTGTCACCCACCTCTTGGGGGCCTGAACTGACAGCTTAGTAGTCATCCCTTTGTGCATCGGCCTTTTGACGTCTCGCGGGTGTGCACATGCCCTTCCTCTGCAGTCGTCTTTAGGAAAGAGCGGGGGACCGGCGTCTGGGGAGCCTGCTTCCGGTCGGGCACGCTGTCGTCGCTCTGGGCTCTTCCATGACGTTTGCAGATGACGTTCCCTGCCTGGCTCCGTCGAGCCGCCAGTTGGGGGAAGAGTCGGGTAAGCCAGACTTGGGGGCGGTCAGCTAAGTGAACCAGGGACAGTTCACCCCCCCACCCCCTGCCCGTGCTTTCCACCGGACAAGCCCCAAAGCCAGTGTGGACGCTCTGACCTTCCCAGCGTGGAAGCACCGCGCACAGCGGTGGGCAAACGCCCCGAGGAATCGGGGATGCTATGGGGGCCCGGATGACTGCCGGGGTCCCGGGCCTGCGCAACCGTCTTCTCGCCGCGTGCCGGACCCGGACGCCTACTGGCCGTGGTTCCCTCAGAGGGCCCGGGGCAGGCAGGAGCGGATCCGCGGTAGCCGCCTTCTGGCTAGGCTGGCTCCCGGCACAGTCGGTGGAGACGCGCCCACCCAGGGCGCCTTTGGTTGGAAAGCTGGCCTCCGCCGTGCCCGGGGTGCCCACACCTCCTCCCTGGAGGCTGCCGTTGTACATCCACTCCTTACCAGCTCTGCACGCTGAGGTCGGGCTCCTTCCTGCAGGCAGAGGACGAGAGGGCAGCTCCCCTTCCTCAGACTCCGCCATAACCACAACACGGGCTGACGCTGCCCGGCCGCACCTTTCTGGCCGGGCCCTCCACTCGTCCTGGCGTTCGTCCCTTTGCCGTTATTATTGTCCCCACTTGGCAGATAACAAGGACACGGCCCAGAGAGACTGAGGCGACTGGTTGAAAGTCACACAGCTGGCAGTGTCACAGGCTGCCTTTGAAGTCCCCACTTGCACCCCCACGATAATCTGACTCCCTAAAGGGCTAGTCTTGTTTCTGAGAGGTGGGTCTGCGCCTCGGACTTGCTCTGAAATGTCGTTCACGGATGCCATCGGGTTAGCTGTGACTTTCACCTTCAAGCAGAGCCCCCACTGTGCCTGAACCTGGGAACTAGGTGTGAACCGCAAAGCGAGTTCTCTCTGCCGTGGGTCATCTCGGTGTCCTCCCGAGCTCGAAGCTGGGGTGGCACCGGTCTATCTGGGGACAGAACAGTGTGGTCTTCCAACTGTGTCTTCCTCCACGGAGTGGCTTCAGGAGCCACCGCAGACATTCGATGTGAATTTGACTTTGAAATACCTTTTAGCGTGCTGCCTGGGAATTCTTTAAAAGCCTCTTGAACTCTCACACCTGTGCATTACCCAATTTCATCACCCTGGAGCTCACTGGCTTTTAGCCCGCAGACCCAGGAGTATAGATTTTCCTGGATCCGCACGTTTGTATAAAAACGTTACACGTGTCACTGATTAGCAAGGGCGGAACTCGACGCTGTCTGTTGTTTACTGTCTGTCGTTTAGAAAAATCACTCGTGTGCATTTCAGCCTTGTCTGAGCAGGCGCATCGTTGGCCTCTGCACAGAAAAGGCCAGGCAAGCGCAGGGCCCGCCTCGGTGGGCGGCAGAGCCGGCGTCTAGGAGCCGGTTCCGGTGTGACGGGCCCACCGCATTCTCACTCGAGCGAGGCCAGGAGGGCCAGCAGGTGTGGCGTATTGTTCCAGATTAAACTTTGAAATAAAAATTCGTGCGGCTCATCTTTCGGATGAGTTGCGTGTGGAGGGCGCCCCGAGAGGGCGGGGCTGGCAAGATGGTCACGCTTTGGAATAAACCAAAGAACCGGCGCTAGGGCACCTTGACGTCGCCTTTCCGGTGTTCGTCAGTATACGGTCGGCCCTTGAACTGCACGGTTTCGACAGCACGGGTCCAATTCTACGAGGATTTTTTTGTAATGAATACACAGCCTTCCATATCCGTGGGTTTCGCATCCGTGGAGTCAACCAACTGCGGATCGAAAACAGTGCTTTCGGTCTGTGGCTGGGAACCGTGGACTGCGTGCGCTGTCCCACGCCATTTTACAGAAGGGACTGGAGCGCCGGTGGGTCCGGGGTCGGGGGGTCCCGGGACCGGCCCCTGCAGGCACAGGGGACGACCAGCCACAGCCCCTTGTCCTCGCCCATTGCCTCCGGAGCGCACCGGTGTCCCAAACTCCATCTTTTAAGATGCATTTCTTTTCTGGCTGGTAAAATCTCTCCCTTCCACCCCATTCTGTATGTTGGGAAACCGCGTAATATTTCATTAGGACAAAACGGGGTGGTGGCGGGTCCACATGCACCTCGTGATGCTCCCCCCAGGTCTGACTCTGAACCGAGTGAGTCTGATTTATGGAATTCAAGCCCTCAGCCTCAGACGGCCTCCTTGGGACTGTGAGGAACCGGCTTTCGGCTCTGGGACGCCTCTGGAGGAGGCTTCATGGTTTGGAGCCAGGAGCTGGATCGGGTGTCCTGTGGGAAGACCAGGGCAGCGCCCCGCCCTGGTCCTTGGAGGAGGGGAGGGAGAGGAGGGATAACGTGTCAGGAAGGCAGAGGCCCCGGGGGCCAGAGTCCGGCCAGGGAAACCGCTGACTGTGCTTTAAATCAGCCAGGCGGGCGGGATGGGCCATGTTCGCGGGGAGCCGCACTCTGCCGGGCCTCGCCAAGTTCCCGGGGCCGGCTGGCTGCTTTTCTTCCCTTTTTTCTCATCTGTGACATCTGCTCAGAGCTTGTCCCTCCTGTGATACGTACCCCTCGCAGCTGTGCAGACCTCCGGCTCCGCGCTGGTGCGCGGGGCGCCCTGAGCATACGGCCTTTTTGATGTGTGATAAAACAGAGCCTAGCCACGGGGGTATGGCGAGCGGCGGCACCGGAATAGCAATTAACCTGCTCCGAACAAAGCTGCAGCTTCAGAGCGGAGCAGACGTTTCGCCGGAGTGTCAGCAAGATGGATAATGTATTCTAATTAGGGATTGACTGATACCTCCGCACCGGCCACTCCTGGAAGTCTGACCCTCCTCACGGCGACCCTCACGGGGGCGAGGGCCCGTCGGGGGCAGGGGCTGGATGCTACTTACTGATTTATGACTTCGTGCTTTGCCAGACACTGCAGCCACGAACTTGCCCTCAGCCAGATTCGCTGTTTCCCCTGCAAGTGCAGTCCGTTTGCAGCTGGGCGGTCGCACAGAGCCGCTGTCAACGCAGGAGCTTCGGGAGAGACCCCGAGCGCCAAGCCTGAGGCTCCCATTTGGAGGACACCCCAAGACCCACACTTCCTGGTGCAGAGGCCTGGGTCTCTGTGCCCCTGCTTTCCAGGCGGACGTGGTGGGCCTAGTCGGGCCAGCACGGTGATGAAGGGGCTCCATGGCTGCCTCCTCCATAGAGTGTGGGGCTGCCCTCAGGGGTCTCTCGGGAACCTGGGTGATCGGACCATCCCTCCGAGTTGGGAAGAGCGGAGTGGAGAGCTGGTGGCCTGGAAGTCACTGCAGAGCTCCTCCCCGGCCACACACCTTTAAATTTCGCATTCGCACCAGTGAGGCCGGGCTAATTAGGGAAGCGCGCCTCATTGGCCGCGCCTTGCTGGGTAATTGGGAGGCCCGCTTCCTCCAGTGAGAAGTCAGTGGGCGCTGTTCCCCCGAATAGTTCTCAGAGCTTCCGGCCACATCCTGACACCAGCTGCAGGCTCACGGGCGAGGGGATAATGACTGCTTGGCAGTGCGGATTAAAAGCCGGGTCTTGCTCAGTGCCGAGCGAGGCCCGGTTCCGGCCTTCCTCCATGATCAAAAGGCGACTCGACACACCAGCACCAGCCTTGTCCGAGAAGAAGCAATCACTGGGCGCCCAGCCCCCTCCCCTGCAACCAGGGAAAACGAGGGGTCTGAGCATCTCTGAGTTCAGAGGAGCACGGGCCCAGGGCGCGGGGCCCCCCGGCGGCACTCACCTCCGCAGACGCTCCTTTTAAGAGCCGCAGCCCAGCGCCTGGCTGGGCTATAACAAGGACTTGAGGGAGCAAAAGGCTGTTAAATTTCTTTTTTCTTGCTCTTCTGCTTCGTTAGTTTAGAACCAGGGGTTCCGTAGCTGCGCGTTTCCCTGCATCATTTAAGAACTTAATGAAAGTAGGCCCGATTTTTCTGACACTCTTCACTCTGTAAATTTGTTTAGCTCTATTTTTTTTTAGCTGTCAGTTGAGGCTGTCGGAACCTAAATATTTTAATGTTGAAGAAATACAGGCTCTTATTTTGTTTGTTTTTTTGAGAGAGACATTTCTTGTCCTCACCCACAGGGTGTTTGTAAATCAGATGTTATGGGTTATGAATGACCTTGAGTCTGAGTTCACCCCTATTGGTCCATCCTCTGACCTTAAAGCAGCCAAGTTGCCATAATGACCAAGGGGGAGGGGTCTGCGGCGAGGGGGTGTCCCCTTCCAAGAGCCAGTGTCAAAACCTCGGCCTCCACCAGACACCCCCTCCCTGCAGCAGGAGGCCTGAAGGGGTGTGTGGCTTTCTTGCACAATTTCAAAGCTCACGGTACTTAATTTATCCAGATATCAGGTTGAAAGCATTAAACTGTGTGTGTGTGTGTGTGTAACTTGACTCATGAGACTTGAAAGGACTTTAGAAATTGTTAATATACACATTGCCGAGGGACATAAAAAATAAGCAAATGGGAAGATAAGGCGTTGACTTGATATTGTAAAAATGTCCAAGTTTCATAAATTAATCTATATATTTAATGTTATTCCAAAAATCCTAATAGGATTTCCATTTCGGAACTTGACAAAACGTTTTCGCAGCCTACCCGGAAGACCAATTTAAAAAATAAAGACAAAGGAGGGAGCCCGTCCCACTAGATGTAACAATAAATTACAAAATAACAGTGATTACAATGGGCAAGGATGATCTAAGAGTCTACAGGCAGAAAGAGGCCAGAGCCAACAGCAGATCAGCATTTAGACTGTGATTAAAGGTGCTATTCAGAGGGGAATGCAGAAGCTGTTTCCTAGGTGAGGTCGGGATAGTCAGCGAGCCTCAAGGAAACAAATTAGGTCACAGCCTCACATCATTTTCAGAAGAAAATGTGGCTCCATTAAATATTTAAACGTAAAGATCAAAACCTTAAGCGAACACGATTTGAGTGCAGGTGAATATTGATCAGCTTTTGCAGTGGGAAAGGCTCTTTCGCACATCCACGCGACGCCAGAATCCAAGAGGAAAATGCTGATTGATTTGGTCAAAAAACAGGTGTTTTGAACACCTGTGTTCTAAACAGCACCATATATAAAATTAAAAGGCAAAGACAGATTGCAGAAGATATCGGCAGCATTGTCCGCCTCAAAGGGTCTGTGGTAGTGTCTGCCAAAATGGGTTAACGTTTTTAATATGTAAAGAGTTCTTGTAAATAAATAAAAGGATGAAACCCCGAGGGGATAGTGAAGGGACGGCACGAATAGACGTTTTGAAAAAGAAAAAAATTCAAATAGCCAATAAACATATGGAAAAGAAAGCTCAAATCTCATTAACGATCAAAGAAATGTAAATTACAGCAGCAATGCGCTAATCTGTTTTAACGGACAGATTTTTCCCCAAGGTAATGCCTGATGTTGATGGAGATGCAGAAACAAAACGGGTTGAGTTGGCGAAGCAGCGGGCAGTTTTGCAGTGATGTGGCAAATTGTAGCGATGTGGGAAATTGTAGCAGAAGTCTAAAAGAAGGTATCAGCTTTCAGAAGTTTGTCTTGAGGATGGATAGTCTATGTGTGTTGAGGTGTACGTACAGCATGTTTTTAAAAATAATAGTGAAAAACTGGAGTGAAACTAAATAAGAAACAATATGGGGTTTGTTAACATTTGGCAGGCCAATTCACACAGTGCCAGGCAGCTGTGAAAATTTCCAGGAGAGGAGCAGACATGAGACAAATGTTCATGAAATGTTTTTGCTATAGGAAAAAAACAGACTGTACGAAATATTGTGTATGGTATATTCCTTTTTTCTCCAGGAAAAGAGATGTCTGCATGCAAAGCCTGGAAGATCACCAACATGTTAATGGTGGCTAGTTTGGGTCGGTGGTGTCATGAGTGACATGCATCAGTATTTCGCCTTGCGTCATTATTTAAACTTTTCAGTGTTTTCCGCATGGTGTACAAAGATCGTGTATTACTTTCACAATCAGACTCAAAGAGTTAAAAAATAAGTCTTCTAAGCCAGTTCCCAAGCTGTCCCCAGAAGGGGCTGAGGCCTGAGGGATGTCAGCCCTGTAACAAGTTCACCCCAGAACAGACACTTGAACTCAGATCTCTTACTGCTGAGTCAGGGCTTGTTCTTGAGAACAGCGGGGTTTTGTTTTGACCTTGGCGGTTCCTTGTCCGAGGAGCTCCATACCTGAGAAACTGCCTTTAGGAAATAAACAACTCCGTCTGTGGGAAGTGCCCTGTGCACGGTGATGTTCATCCCTGTGTGATTCACGATGGTGAAAACTGTTAGCGACTGACGCGTTAAGTCGTGGGGCGTGGTTAAGCGGCCATAGCTCGCTCGCTTGGTGAGGCATTGTATAGCCATTAAAATGCTGGCAATGAAGAGTTGTGCCAATGTGAAAACGTGCTGTGGTAGCTGCAACGTGTGATGGAAAAAATCGGGACAGAAAATACATATGTGATGATTGTGATCATAAACGTAAAAATTTGGAAGAGAATATGATAATTTGAGACCAGTTGTTAGGTTGGGGGATGCGGCTATCGAAAACATTTCTTTTGTCTTAAAAGTTCTAGTTCTTCTATAAAGCTATTATATTCTTTTATTAATTGCAAAAAATCTGAAGAAATAGATATAGCTGAACACCTTTCCAAACTCTCTGCGTAGGGCTGGATCCTGGATGGCATCCCTGAAACTCGGGAGCAGGTTCTGATGATCCAGGCCCTCGGGATCACCCCCAGACACGTCAGTGAGTACCCCCCGTGGGGCCCTCCCTGCAGAGCCACAGTCTCCGGGCCGGAGGAAGCGCCCTGCTCTGTGTCCAGCTCCCCACTGCCCACGCTCAGCCCAGGCAACCCCCAGGGGAAACGGAGGACAGTGCAGTTGAATTTTTCAGAGCTAAATGCATTTGGGCCTCATTCTTAGAAAAGTGGGGTTTTGTTTTGACCCAGGGGGTTCCTTGTTCCAGGAATCCCACATGAGAGGAACTGTCTTTAGGAAATAATCTAAAAGGTGGAAAAAGCATCTTGCACAAAGATGTTCCCCATGGAGTTGTTTATGACGGTGAAAATTGCTGGCGCTGGAAATGGTCAAGGGTGCGCTGTCCTTGGTGCTGAGCTTGTGTTTCGGGGCTGAGGAGGCCTCGGGGATGGCAGGTGGCGGTGGTTTTAATGTCATCATACAGCGAGAGACCCGTCCATGTCCACGGGATCCAAATGTGCGGGACAAATGCCCAGCGTGCCTGCTTTTCCTTCTCTCCTTCCTGCCCAGTCGTGCTCAGTGCTCCAGACACCGTCTTGATCGAGAGAAACCTGGGGAAGAGAGTCGACCCTCACACTGGAGGTACGGCCACCTCCCCGCCACCCCCACCCCACAGCGTCTCTGAGACCCCTAACAAGAGCCCCACTCGCCCCGCGCTGAGCACCTGCCCTCTGCCCTCCGGCTTCGGCGGCAGGCAGACACGGGCTTCGGGGCCGGCTCCGCCACTCTCCAGCTGTGGGGCGTGGGTCGGGATGCCCAGCATGGCTGAGACTCCGTGTTCTCATCTGTACATGGGATGACAACACTGAGACCCACCTGACCGTGGTGCGACCGCTGAGCGGATGCAGCGGGAGCCTCGGGTGGGTGCCCGTCAGCGTCCTGGCACGGTTGCCCTGAGCACCGCCACCATCTGGGTGTCGTCAGCAGCGCTGTAAGAGCAGGTCCAGAGCCAGGCCGCGGACCGCACCGCCCGGGCGGGTCAAGGCCCCTGGCTGTCAGGCTCGGGCCCCAAGGACCACTCGCCCCCGGCCAGATGGGCGGCCCGTGGGTGGGTGACTCCAACCGTGTCTCTCTGTCCCTGCAGAAATTTATCACACCACCTTTGATTGGCCCCCCGAATTTGAAATCCAGAACCGACTGATAGTGCCAGAAGGCATCTCGGAGCAGGAGACGGCGCAGAAGCTGATGGCGTATCACAGGAACATAGTCAGTGTCCTCCCCTCGTACCCCAAAATCCTGAAGGTCATCAGTGCCGACCAGCCGTGCGTGGACGTCTTCTACCAGGGTAAGTGCAGCGCCCTTCGACCTTTCCCCCGGTGCTACTTGATGCAGCAGTGGCCAGTGCCCCGGATGTGCTCGGGACCCCGGGAGTCGAGTCATAGACGGCCCGGGTTCCCTGTGGGGCACCTGGGAGCGCCCCTCTGGCAGACCCTGGGCTGACGTCCTGCGCTCCGTGTGGTTGGCAGGTTTGACAATGAGGGGTGTGGGGACAGGAGACTCGAAGGACAGCATGGGAGGGACACGGCAGCAAGAAGTTTTGCCCCAAGGGTGACGGAGAAGGAAGAGAAAATTTATGAACACTAAAAATACAGCAACGAAATCCCACCGCCACTGCAAAACCCCAAAACTACAACATAACCGAAGTGTCGTGAGTCCATTTAAAAACCGACTGAAGTGGGCAGGTGTGTGGGGGGGATGTTGAGTCTCGAGACTTTGGAGCCAGGTGACCTGTGTTCAAACCTGAGCCCCACGCACCCCGCTGTGCCGTCTTCGGCAAACTCTCTTAACCTTCGGGGCCTCGATTTTGCCATCCCTAAAATAGGAGCAAAAATCGTGGCTCCCCACAGGCCCGAGTGAGGGCGACACGGGATTCTGCACATCACCTGCCCACAGCCGCGTGCCCTGTGCCTGGTGCCGAGAATTGGCTCAATACACAGCAGACATTATTGCTCTCGTCATGATTTGTCATCCTGCCCCAAAGGCCAGGGAAAGTTACAGTAATTCTACCCCAAAGCAGCTGAATTAGAATTTTTTAAAGTCCAGACGCGCTCTCGTTGCCTCTGAGGCTGGTTATCTCCTTCGTGCAATGCCAGGTAAATGACGCAGTAAAAACACCACCAGACATTTAAGTCACTTGGCAGTTTACCTGGGCTTTTCCTTGTACATTCTCTTAAATCTCTTCAAGAGAAGCTTTGTTTGCTGGGGAGGCGGTTCTGGGCCCCCGGGCTGGCCCCACCTACCCGTGCACCTGTGTGAGCGGCTTTGCTCTACCCAGAGCCTGGCGATGGCACAGAAACTGCTCAGGTGTCACGGGAACTCTGTCAGGGGCCCTGTGTCTAGAAACTGGTGCTGCTTTGAAAACTGCCAGGCTTACGGGTGGCTTATGATTTCCCAGTGATTCTGCCTCTCAGAAGGATCTTTAGCAGCAAACACTGCACTCTGAAGAGAAATAACCGCAACATTTCTCTTATGCCATGAGTCTGGATCTACACATTAATTACTTCCAAGTTATTTAATTAAATTTAAAAGTTCATATGATCGTTCATAAAGAATTCATGCCCGGAATTGTAAATAAAAACGTGAGTGTCTGAATATATTAATTATTATTAATTAATAATGCAGAGAGATAAATTGAAAATTGGAATGCAAAATTCTCTCTGTTGTTTTTTTTAATCTCTCTGCAGTGCATCCAGCAACCACATATTTTTAAAAAGAATAATTAGATGCCGAGACTGTCTGGGGGATCATTACTTCTAATTAACTTTGTTATTTACTGTAAATTAAGCGTCGTTTGTAAGCAGGCCGCTTTGCCTGTAGTATTTGTGTGCTTCCGATACGCCGACTATGGCGATTGAGAATAAAGAGGGCCTTGCTCGAATCGCTTCCTCCAGGTGTGCCACCGACGGAAATGTCACCTGTGGTGGCGGATGGGGAGAGTTGCCCAGCCCTGCCGACTCTCTGTAAACGGGGGCAAGAGTGACACAGCCCCCGTGGGACTGTGGGCTGAGCCAATCAGATAATGCCTGAAGCGTGTTTAGTTAGCAATGACTGCACGCTTTCGGTGATGGCCATGGTCACGCGCTCGAGGACCACCTGTCACTTCTGCCTCTAGCTCTAAAAAAGAGGGCACCTGTGGTGTCTCTCCTGACCTGCCATGAAAAAGCCCTACATAGATCTGAGGGTCGAAATCGATTTTGCCCCCCCCAGGGGACATTTGTCAACGTCTAGGGACATTTGAGGTTGCCACGCCTGGGAGGGTGCCTCTGGCATCTTGTGAGTAGAGGCCAGAGATGCTGCTCAAACACTACAATGCACAGAACAGGCCCCACGACAGGGAGCCGTCCGGCCCTAAATGTCAAGAGTGTGAAAGTGGCCAATCCTGCCACACCTGTCACTAGTTTCAGGGAGGCCGGGCTCCTGACGGCCATGTGTTGGCTCGGCCCTTGTCCAGGGTGGAACCTGCCTGAAGGCAGAAGGTGTCACAGGGTCACCCATGACTGGCCTTGGCTGCTGGATGGTCTGTGTCCCTGGCAGGAGAGGGGGCTGGAGAGGGAGACCCTGTTTTGATGTGGGCACCTGGGGAACGGGTACGGCCTCGGCCTCAGCGGCAGGCAGCTCCCCTTGTCAGGTGCCTAGTGGCGGCCTTTTAACAGCCTCCTCAGCCTGCTCTCACCCCCCCACCCCCCACTCCGTGCTCGGGTCGGAGGTGACCTGGTCTGATGTTCAGTAGCTTTTGGCAGCCAGTGCCCCCACTGTGCGGCCACCGCAGTGCTGTGATGCCCCGCCCCATGGACCCACCTCTGTTCATCACGTGCCAGGGCACAGCACGGGCCTGGCCCTCTCCCGCGACCTGTCTGCTGGCCACCTCCTTGCAGACTCACAGCAAAGTCGGTGTCACCAGCGTGCAGCTGCGGATTATTCTCCGTCAGTTCCCGAGTCCTTTAGAAGTCCCCGCAAGCTGGGCCCCCCGCGTGGCCTGATGTGGGTATCAAAGCCTGTCCCTGCCACTAGGAGGCTGGTCTGGTCCCCAGCTTCAGGTTAGAGGCTCGGCCTGGATTCAGATGGGAACTATGCCTGCCCAGTGGTGTGCCCTGTGTCCCTGGACCTGCCCTCAATACACCTCCCCCTAACCAGGAGGGGAGCACGGATGCCCACACTGCTCTAGAGGAGTCTGGGGCGGTGCCCCAGGTGGCTTCCGTCCACCTCGCCGCCCCTCCGCCTGGGCGCCAGGCCTGAGGCGTACCCGCTCAGCAGCCGCAGGGAGCGGCAAGGGTCTCCGCGCAGCCGTGAAGGAGAGTTCGGGTCCCGCGGGAGGCGGATGGGCAGAGGTGCTGTGTGCTGCTCCCCTTCTCTGGGGCCCGGTTTATCACCCTCTCGTCCTCTCTCTCCAGCTCTGACCTACGCCCAGACTAACCATCGATCCAACGCCCCGTTCACCCCGAGGGTGCTGCTCCTCGGGCCCAAGGGCAGCGGGAAGCGTCTGCAGGCTGCCCTCCTGGCCCAGAAATACGGCCTCGTCAGCGGTGAGTGCCCGCAGCTGCCCTGCTTCCAGAACCTTCCCCTGCCGCCTGCCCTCCCAAGCACTCCTGCTTGATGGGGGCGGTGAGAACGAGACCAGTATCACTTCTCTTTCTTGCTCTCTGCTCTGAACAATTTCCAGTTAGCCCGTCTTTGCAGAGATGAGGTCTTTTTCCTCCTGAAGAATATTGCCATAGAAGCATCGCCAACGAAAACAAGTCCGCAGCCCAAAGAGCAGAACAGTTTCTTGGCGTCATGTTTGTACCCGTTGGAGAGCTGGCTCCCTGGGCTCTGCACCAGAGCGGCTTCCACCCAGCCCCCGCCGTGTCCTGAGGCCACAGCTCCTGCAGAAGGCCACCTGCTGCTTGTTCATTTTCTCCCCATCCCAGGTCAGCATGTTTGCAGGCAGACAGTGTCTGAACTAGGTGTTTACAGGCAGACAGTGTCTGAACCAGAGGAAGATTTCTTGCTTGGCACAGTTGCAATAAATATTTTACCAGGAGGAGAGAAAATATTGAAATCAGTTCTCCAGGTCTTTCCCAGGGTGGTCTGAGTGGTCTCAGATGCCAGCCTGTCTGCAGGAAGGTTAAGGGCTGGGAGGGGGGACGGAGCTGGGGCAGGCACAGCACGCTGGAGGGAGTTAAAGGGCCCCCCATGCTCCGTAAGCCTAAATAACCTCTACTTTGTTTACTAAGAAACCACAAGATCTGTACCCCACATGCATAAATATGCATATATGTTCTCCCAAGTTGTACATGCACACCATGCAAATACATGTACACACACACACACACAAATATATGTATACCATCCCAGAAGGATCAAGCTTTGAATAAAAATGTTTTTCAATTAGGCCCCCTACAACGTACGATTCCAAAGCCACTGAGACTAGCCAGGAATCAGTGACAAAAATCATACCCATGAGAAGACGGAGAACTGAGCAGTTATTTTGATTAGCTTAGAAAATTCCTAATAGTAATAATATTAGTATTTTACTAAAAATACTAAATAGTAGTATTCTGATTCGGTTAGCATAAAAAAAAATAGTCT
Source organism: Pteropus medius (assembly GCF_902729225.1). Classification (NCBI taxonomy): domain Eukaryota; kingdom Metazoa; phylum Chordata; class Mammalia; order Chiroptera; family Pteropodidae; genus Pteropus; species Pteropus medius. The sequence goes on along the minus strand of NW_024342468.1, from coordinate 1,711,677 downwards.
GGACATTTTAAGATAAAAAATATTTTTGCTTGCCTCGACGGCTTTTTTTTTTTTTTTGGGCGATTATTCGGATAATTTCTGCTCTTTTGATTTTCCCTCATAAGGGCATTTTACATTTCCAGCTTTGGTGTAAGACGATTTCTTCGTTAAGAAGGAGCAGCTGTCTGCTTGTAGCTCCGCCCGCACGTGTCACGTGTGGACCTTAAGTCCCTGCGCTTCCTGCCAGGTGAAGGGACAGGAAGAGTTACCGTGAGGACAAGCTCCAAGGCACGGGGAGGGTCGGCAAGTTAGCAGCAGCACCTCAATACGGGGCACGGCTTTATCGAGACTGTCGTCGCTGCGTCATATTTTATGTGGACACTCTCCTCCGAGAATAGCAATTTTTTTTATTTAAATTGTTTCAACACACCAATAATGAAGAAATGAAATTACCAGGCTGGATCTTTCCAAGAATGAGTATAGAAAAGCTCATCGTGGTTTTTGCTTTGTAGCCATAGGCATTTGGGGGCTCTCTGCAATCATTGAGCGTTTGGAGACTAACTCCGAAAGTTCTCGTTTTTCAAAGGTGTTCTTGATAAATACGAGACATCGTGAGATTTCAGTAAACCGATTTAGGGGCCCTACCATCGACAGAGGCAAGCACTGCGTTGTCCCCTGAGTCTCTGCAGAGGCCCATCTGCACCCAGAGCTCCGGGAACTGCCGCCTCCGCAGCCAGGGTCCTCACATGCCCTGGCTGGGTTGTCACCTCCACTCCAAGGACCTCTCCGTCCTGGGAAAACATCTCCCAGCGAATGAACAAACAACCCAACGTTCACTCCAATAAGGTTTATTGAAAGACTCCTGTTTATGCTTGGCGGGAATATAAATGGGCACAACTCTTTGACAGGAAGGACGCTATCGATTAAAATGCTAACTGCGAATCCTTTGGCCCACTGATTTCACTCCTAGGATTTTATGCTACAAAACACTCACTCATTTATGCAGTAAGAGATGTGAAGGGTGCATAGAGACAAATAAAGGCAACCCTAAACTCTGTTCGCGAGAGGGTCAGTTAAGTAAGTTACTTACAGTAGACGCGCACCATGGAGTACTTGGCAGCTGTAGGAAAGAAACGTCCAGAATGACTTCATGTCTGTGATGTATTGTGAAATGGGGCGGGGCGGGGCAGAAAGCAAGTCACTCAGCAGTGTTCAGGGCCCGATTTCGTTTTTTGTTGAAAACAGTATGTTGGTATGTGGTTCAAAACATCTGAAGGAACATCCATGCGCCAAGCTGGTTATCTCTGTAGAGTGGTATATTATACAATTCTGATTTTTTTTTTTGCAACGAGCATGAATTTTCTAATTAGAAACAGCTGTGGAAAATTTTATTAAAATATTAATATTCCTTAGTGAGTGCCTGCTGTATGCAGTGCACTATATTGGGTACACAGAGAGGGCAAATGTAAAAAAAAAGAGAGAGATAAAGAGAGAGAGAGAGAAAGAGCCGAGAGAGTAGAGAGAGAGAGGAACTTAAGGGCCCCTGCCTCGGGATGGGGGATGGGGCTGGGGGGTGGGGGATGAAGAGCGGGGGTGCTGATCCCAGCCCAGTTCCACGTGTGACTGATGTAAGAACGAACCTTTAAGGGAGTGAGACTGTTGCTGCGTCTTCTTTACAGAACGTTGTAGAGTGTGCCAGTCGCAGGCGGGTTTTAAACCACACTCTCCTGGTGCATACGCTCAATGTTACTCATTTTCCTCTAGAAACGTATTTAGCTGTATCTCACAAAGGGTTAACGTGCGCTGCTTTACCATGCGGTGCAAAATATCTCGTAAGCTCCCTCGTGGTTTCTTGCCTCACCCAAATATTATTTAGAGATGTGTTGCTTGGTTTCCAAATATTTGGGAATTTTCCAGATTTTTTTTGTTGTTGTTACCGATTTCTTATAATTCTGTTGTGGTCAGAGAACATACCCTATATGATTTCGATCCTTTGAAATTTATCGATACTTTTCATGGCCCAGCATACAGACTACGTTGGTGACTTCCGTGTGCACTTGAAAAGAATACGTATTCTGGCATCGTTTACAGTGTTGTAAAATGTTTGTTAGGATATGATGTTTGATAGTGTCCTTAATGATTTCTATTTATTATTTCATTTACTGAGAGAGCTGCGTTAAAATCTCCAACTCTGGTCATGGATTTGCCTGTTTCTCTGCCGGTCTTTCTTCCATGTAGTTTGAAGCTATGTTGTTAAGTGCATATACACTAAGGATTGTTACGTCTTCTTGATGAACTGATCCTTTTATTGTTGAGAAATGTTCCTCTGCCTCTCTAGTAATACTTATTTTCTTGAAGTCTACTTTAATATTAATATAGTCACTTTCTTATGATCAGTGTCTGTATGGTGTGTCTTTTAAACTTTTAAACTATCCGTGTCTTATATTTTAAGTACATGTCTTATAGACAACATGTAGCTGGGTCTTGCTTTTTCAAAAATCCAGTCTGACATTTTCTGCCTTTTAATCGAAGCGTTTAGTCCGTGTCCATTTAAAGTAATTTTTTATACGCTGATTTCAAGTCTGCCGCCTGTGTTTTTGGTCTTCCTCTCGTGTTATCTGTTGTTTGTTCCTCCTTTCCCTCCAAATTGTGGATTAGCCAGATATTTTTAGTGATCCGTTTTGTTCCTCCATTGCCTCCTTTAGCTTCGTCTCTGCCTTATCTTGTCAGCGGTTGTTCTGGGGATTAAGAAGGCAGCCTTTACTCGAATTATGTTCCAGCTCTCCACGCAGAACACGCGGTCCGCGCAGCAGTGCGTTCCCGTTCTCCTTGCTCCCGTCCATTGTGCTGTCGTTGTCACACATTTCACTTCTACACGTATTATAAACTCCACAGTACATTACAGTCATTTCTGCTGTAAGTAGTCTTTCTTTTAAGTCAAGAAACGTGGGGGAGAAAGGCTTTTATATACAACCACATATCAACACGCTTCATTCCTTTGTGTGGATCCAGGTTTCCATCTGTCATGTTCTTTCAGCCTAAAGAACTTCCTTTANTATGGCTTGCATTGCTGCTGATGAGAACTCAGAGCTAATTTTCATCATCGTTTCCCTATAGATAAAGCAGCTTTTCCCCATTCTGGCGGCTTTGAATATTTTCTCTTTATCTTTAGTTTTCAGAGACTTAACTATGATGTATTAAGGTGTGGTTTACCTTGTGTTTATTCTTCTTGGGTCTCAGAGATTCTTGGATCTACGGATTGCTATTTTTCATCAAATTTTGGAATTCTCCTGCCATTATTCTCTCTCTCTCTTCTTTCTGGAACTCCCGTCACACGCGCGTTAGGCTGCTCGATGTCGCCCTCCAGTTCCCTGAGATCCTGTCCCGGGTTCCGGCCCCTCCCCCACCTCTCTCCTTCTTTCATTCTGGATACTTCCTGTGGCCATTTCCCTTTCTTCAGAGTCACAGATCGCAGCCCATCCAGTGATGTTTTCCACTTAGGGTATTGTCGATGTTCCAGTTCTAGAGTTTCCTTCTGGTGCTTTTTCTATACTTTGCATTTCTCTGAGATTCTTCCATCTGTTCACTCATTTTGACTATCTTTCCCTAAGATATAATAGCGGCTCTGAAGTCCTTATGTGCTGACTCTGACATCTGTGTCATCCCTTGATCTGATTGTATGGCCTGTTTTCTCTCCTTACAGGAGTCACATTTTCCAGTCTGTGTTGCATCTCAAGTAGGTTTGGATTATATGCTGGACACTGGTTCTCGCATTGTCGAGAGTCCGGTTTGTGCGGTTCTCCTTTAAGAATGCTGAGTTTTAACAAGCAGGTAATTTACTGGAGGACCCATGTGGTCCCGTGGAGACTCTCTTAGTTTTGTTAAGGCCTGAGGGCTAGAATCCTTACACCTGAGGCGTGCCCTCCTGGAGGCTCAGCTAACTGGTGGGGCTTAGCAAGGCCTCTCACTTGGGCCGTTTGTAGGCCAGCGTCTTCCCACGCTGTGTGAACCCCCACTCAGTGAACAGCGGCTCAGTAGCTCTCCCCCGCCGGGCTCGCTGGAGGCTCGCCCCCACACCCGTGCAGCTCTGCATTGACCAGACTCAAGTGCATCGCATGCAGGGTCCCGGCCCCCCGCTCTGCACAGCTCCCTCCTCTTCCTTGCCTGCTTTACAAGTAAGTGTGCTTAACAAGGCCCACATTCCAGCCTCGATTTCCCGTGGCTCCGTCGGCTTCCCCTGCTTCCTGTGCCCTGGTTTCAAAAGTGGCCGCGGGCAGAAACCAAGGACGAACATGGGACCGTGTCTCTCTCCTCTCAGCATTGCGGCCCTGGCCGTCTGCTGGCCCGCGCCCGAAAAGGGCTGCTTCGCGTATTTTGTTCAGGTCGGTGGCTTTTTAGGACAGGAGGTAAATCTGGTGGCTGTTACTCCTTCACGGCCAGACGTGGACGCTGAGCACGGGCCTGGGTCTGGCCCCCAGCTTTGCTGTCTGCTGGCTCCGTGGCCTAGAACAAACGGGGGACCCAGCCTCCTCCATCTCGGTTCCTTATCTGAGGAACTGCAGGTTGTCGCGAGGACCGAGAGAGACGCAGCACAGTCGGCGCGGGGCTGGCCGTGTGGAAAGGGCTCAGGGACCATCGGCCCTGGGGAGGGGGGCTGCCAGCCGTTCTCACCGCTGTCACCTCCACAGCGGATGAAGCATGTCCTTACTGGCGATGGCTGTTGTCTTGAACAATCGCTTCATGTAGTTAATTTTAAGGTTGTCATTTGGTTTCTTTAACGTAGGAAGAAAGCTCCTTAGCCTTACAGTTAAGAAAAGCGAGACAGGCAGTTAGCGACTCACGAAGGCACAGCTGGAACCTTCCAGCTTCGGCCGTCAGGCTTTGGTGTCAGGAAAGGGCCGCCACGCTGGCTCACCCCACGCTCTGGACCGACGCCTCCCGTGTCAGCGTGGCTGGGGCACAGTGGGGCTCACGAAGGACAGGCCCCCGCTGGCCGGGACTGAGCATCGAGGGGTCAGCGCTGTGCGGGGAACTGCAGGGTGCTGCCTTGATCACGAGGGAGTCCGTTTGTTCTAGAAACCAGCCCTGCCTGCGGCCGCGTGAGCCCACGGAGGCGCCGTGCGAACCGCGGGCTTCACCCTCGCGTAGGGACAGCGGGGACCGGGGCTCCCTTGGGCACGTGGCTCAGGCCCCGCAGTTCTCCGCCTGCACGTCAGCGTCCGCTCGGCCCGCAGGAGCGTCCGCGGTGGCGACTCCCCGGCTGCGTCTTCCTCACGCCGTCCATTTCTACCCTGTTCTTTGCCAGGTGTCTTCTTCATCCTGCGTCTCCCTCCTCGGCTGCCATTTCCCCCATCCCTGTGTGATGTTTGCTTTCACTCGGCCACACCCCCACACTCAGGAAACCCTTTCATGTGTTTTCAGTGACCTCCCCACTGCCCCTGCCCAGCAAGCCGCCCCGCGGTTTCCTTTCTCCTCGATTTCCCTTCCGTTTACGATTTCACGGGTGTCTCTCTGTCTCTCTCCCTCCAGTCTGCTGTGGGCGACTGCTGAAAGAGGCCGTGGCCGACAAGTCCAAGTTCGGCGAGGTCATCCAGCCGTTCTTTGAGAAGGACCTGGCAGGTAGGCCACCCTCTCCGTAACTGCCACACCTGTGAGTCTCGCTAGGCACCTGGGGGCTCACGCTGGGGAAGACGGTCTGGGAGAGAGAAACGGGGCTTTCTCGTGAGCAAAGGTGCTGCCGCTGCTCCCTGGTCAGGCCTCTTGGCTCCGAGCTCGTCCCAAGAGAGGTTGGTGGTTTGGAACGTTTCTGTTTTCAAGAGTGTTTGCTTTCTGTAACTGATAACGCTTGAAATCGAGAGCCAGGACAGGCCCCAGAGCCACCCACAGCCATCATTACTCCGTGTACAAAAAGGTTGTGAGCAAACGTTCTGATTTAAGCAGACGTCAGAGCCAGAAGGTTCAGACCGCTTTGTGGGCGACTGACCGACTGACCAACTGGCCATTGGTCCTCAGAGGGGCAGATGCCACTCGTCTGATGCCGGAGGCTGGACTAGATTATCTTTCCGGAACACCCCCATGACCTGCGATCTGATGCGTTCCTGAGGTCTCACCCCCCGGGAGAGGCACCCTTGAGATCGTAGTAGTCTAGTTTCCCGAGTCGACACGTGAGCCAGGGAGAGGGGACCGAGCAGCTGAGGCCAGCTCATGCCCGGGCCCCTCTGGACCCTCAGTCTCTTCCTCGGGCAGTGCGTCTCCCAAGCACCCATATCCCCTCCAGCTCCTCGCGCAGTCAGTACAGGCTCCGTCACCAGATCTGGCGTGCACGGTCCCTACGGAGGGGAAGCCAATGAGCAAGGAGCTGCGAGCTCACAGACGATGCCTGCGAGGGCCGGACTCCGTCCCACGGACCGCACACCACACACCGCACACCGCCGCCTCCTTCCATATCCTGGTAGTCAGTGGACGAGGACGCGGCCAGGACAGGCTGCTAGCTCCTAATGGTCAGCTCAGAGTGCCCTGGGGGTGAAGTCCTGGCCTGGTGCTCCCAAGTCCCTCTTAAGGGGTCCTGTCTCCAGGGTGAAGTTCAAGTGTGGCAGAGTCAACGACGTGTGTGGGGCAGGCCAGTGAGCGAGTCTCTTCATTCCCAAGTCACCAGGTGGCAAACAGCAGGAGGTGGGACCAGGAGGCCTTCGTGCTCCCTATGGTGCTCCCCTGCCCGGTCCCCACCCTGGGGCCACCCCCAGCCGTGTGCTCTGCTTGGAGCCTGGGTTTCTCAGGGGTGAGCCAGAGGCGGACACCCCTAGACCA